>NC_141613.1:23627447-24227447 GCF_047967505.1 Dipteris shenzhenensis
CATACTCTGATACCACTTGTAGGATCGAATTTAGATAGCAAGAGATGAAGGGAAAAAATCAAAATAGAGACTACATAATGAAGTAGGCGAAATAGAACTTGAAAGTAGCGCTACATGTATTGCATATCATGAACCTGATACAAAACATCTAAATAGCTACCACCAAGAAAATGTCCCCTCATGCTTTACAGCCTTGTTGGGGCTCACACAATAGAAGTAAAACCTAAACACTGTCTACATAGAGAAGCACGAATAGATAGAGAAAGAATCTCATTAGGAGAAATGGATAGATAACTAGTAGGAAAACCCACAAAGAGCAATATAAATGGGCGATTCCAAAGCGTAGGAAAAGAAGCCTTGATTATGCTATTAGCTAGCACACAAAGTTGATGGTTAACAAAACATTACGTCGCATTCCACACAAATAATAGGCTTTGGATTGCAATTCCAACAAAAAACACACACACACACACATAGAGAGAGAGAGAGAGTAGTTTTCATAATTTTTATTTATAAATTGGAAAACTAATGAGACATTGCATATCTTTACCTACATATCTTCTCATGTGGCCCAAGAAATACATGTTGCCATCCAATGGCATTGCTCTTGCTAAAAGCCATCCAATGGCACTACTTTTGCTAGTAGCTAGAGATACTTTTATTAAATCTTACTTGAAAATGCAAATTATCATCACTCACTTTGTGATTGAAAAGAGCAGACAATAGTAGGATTGACCATGTGTTCTTGGTTGAGCAAAATTATATGTTCCAAGTATAAGGCATATTTCTTTGTATTTTGTGCGATGATTGATGGAGAACTTTGTTTTGATGGGTGTGATCTCTAATGCTATGGATTTTCCATTTGCATCCATAAGGAGCTTTGCATTCATTAAACTACCAATTGCCAGGTTATTTCACATTTTATGTCTATCCACACAATTTCTTAATTGAACATCCATTGGTTGTTGTTTGACTAGTTCTTCACAATGGTGTCCATGATAGATTCTTGTTTACTAATCATCATGTGCACAATTGACTTGTATGTCCAAGCATATTTGCTATATGAGGTGCTTCTAATGTGTAGCAACCTTCCAATTTTAAAATCATTGTCTCACTTAAACCATGTAGCAACAGCATGCCATAAAATCATTCTTTCACTTAAACCATGTAAAACTTGATTGTATTTCCTTAATGCTTTGACATCCATGCTATTACATAGCATCCCATACATAGTCCAATAAGATTTTTTTTAAATCCTTGGAAAGTTTTTTTATATAAATGATTTGTAGCACTAGCCCAAGTATGTGCATGAATGAGCTCATGAAGGTCCATCTAGCATCCATGCTTTGAATATTGCAACCACATGATCACTAATAAAGGCCCCAAATTGCTTCACCATCATGACCAAGTGCTCTATGAAGACTCATTTTAATAGAAAACTATTCAAGTTTATATCTTTCAACTATTTTTTGAATTTGTAGAACTAATGAAGAAGAAGAAAATTGCTAGTTGAACACATAAAGGTAGGCTTCCATGCTAGCAAATAGTGGCAATTATATGCTACTAGCCTAAAAATTAATAGTTTTTCATTCATGTGACACAAATTTCACCCATTTTACATAATGTAAAGACTACAAATCACCACAACAATCTAAGATTGGGATTTGAACCCATGACCCATCCTTTAAAACTTTAAGTCCCATGAAATGCACCACTCGATCCAAATGTCCATGTTGCAAGTTGGGATATTCTAAAACTTTTAAATATAAAATACCCTTGTATATTAACCTTTGGTCCTTAATTTAGCTCCTTCTGTATATATAAATTTATATGAAATGGAATTAATTAAAACCCATCTGTTGAACTCATGTGAAGGGTTACATACAATGAGTGACCCCCCTAAGTCATAGGTATTTTCCAAACATTTCAGTATAGCATGAAGTGGTACTATACAAAAAAACTAGTCATTTTGGAACTTGTATATATGGTACAATCGTCTGACACAAAGTTAGCAAGTATCATTCAATTCACAATCATAACAATTATTTGACATCGAGTTAGCAAACATCATTCACTTCACAAGCATATATGTCACCAATCCACATATCCTTTCTATAGTATGTTCTACGAATGACCTAGAACATAGGACATCATGCCCTTTCAACCTCACCATCCTTCTCACAAGGTGAGCTGACGGACAATCATCTTGGAAATCTACATTTGCAATCTCTCTTGGCCATATCCTATAGTCACCTCGGGGGGGTCACTATGCATAAACCCTCTATATCACGTGCGTTCAAGGCCTATATTTAAAATCCTTGTAATTTTTTCATTAATAAAATGTACCCCTTTTCTATACAAATCTGTAAATTTTTTCCAAAACTATTTAAAATAGTCCCTTATGTATATTTATTTCTGTAAATTTTAGAAATAAAAAATATCCTTCTGTTGAACTCACGTGATAGGGTTACATATGATGAGTGACCCCCCCGAGATAGTCACAAGATGTCTGACAATCTTATTGACCCTTTCTGTAATTCCCCGTCACAATTCTTGTCCTAGATCTACATAAAACACATATTTCATTAATTTTGGACTTGTCAATGTACTCCAAATCAATTTTTATAGATACTTTGGGACCAGTTTTTGGATAGAATTTAAGAAAACACCCCACTATTCGATACACAGATCAAAACATAGAATCAAGCAATTTTAAAGAGTTTTTTGAAGGAAATAAAATCAAAATTATAAAATTTAACGTGATACACTTAAGTGACACCAGAAGATCAAAAGAAATTGTAAACTCTCATAATATTTATAATGGTGTTAACAAACACCTTCAAAAAGTTACAACAAGCCTCCAGATTATTGTGACTAGAAGTCATTAGCAGTTGCTATTTCTACCAAAGATTCAGACATCTTATTAAAAAATGCTATTAAAAAAATAGATTAAAACATAAAAGCATGTAAATTTTAAGAGTTTTTTAAAGCAATTAAAATTAAAATTATGAAATTTAATGTGACATCTTACATAGAATTTCATATCCGCTATAAATACCATGACATTATTAGTTACATAAAAAACACTTGTAAACTCTCATTTCTTAATTATTAACTTAAACTATAAATATTTAAATTAATAAAAATAATTTAAATGCATGAATAAATTAATGTATGTATGTATGGCCCATGCATGATATTAATTTACCATAAGAGTCCTCAAATATCTTCAAGATATCATAACGGTATTAATAAACACCTTTTAAGAGTTTAAAATCTCTAAAATCTGGCAGATATGATAAGCACACGGGACGCTACACATGCACGCATGGCACGTACATGTCCTTTGTTCATTGATGGAAGGCCATTGGTACATATGGTAGGAATGGTGTGCTACATTTACCAAGTGGCATGGGCATGCCCTTAGAACTTTTACTTGATCCGTATCGGTGTGGAATTGATGAAAAGGGGAAATAGAGAGAAAGGGAGGGGGGGGTAAGAGAGAGAGGAAAAGGAAGGGAAATGGGAAGGGAAGGGGGAAGGAAAGGGAAGGGAAGGGGAAGGGGAAGGGGAAGGGGAAGGGGAGGGGAGGGAGAGAGAAAGAGAGGGGAAGAGGAGGAAGGGAAAGGAAAGGGGAGGGGAAGGGAGGGGAAGGGGAAGAGAAGAAAGGGAAGGGAAGGGGAGGGTGAGGAAGGGGGAAGGAGAGAGGAGGGGGGGGGGAGGAAGGGGAGGGGGGAGGGGGGGGAAGGGTGAAGGGGGAAGGGGGAGGGGGAAGGGAGGGGTGAGGAAGGGAAGAGGAGGGGCACTCCCTAATACATGCTTTGGCGCTCACTGCTGTGTCATATTAGTGTTATGGAGGGGAAGGGGGAGGGGAAAACGGAAGAAAAGAAGAGGGAGAGGGGATCAACTTTATCACTTGTATAGACTTTTTGTCTTACCAGGGAGTATTGGTACTAAGACTCTAAGTCTATTTAAATATTGAACACAATCGTAATGTGAAGAGATGTAAACTCTTTGTAAGTGTCACACCAACTTCTATAAGATGTGATTCAACATTCATTCATACAATAGATTTACACGCTTCTCTATGTGCACTTTGAGTAAAACATAGGATGCCTAAACTCTTACACAAATTTGTTTGCAGGATGTACTCCATTGCATACACAACAAGACAAAGCACCCATAGACGCGTGCACAGACGCGTTTCATGAACTAAATAAAAAACTTACGGGCGCGTCTATTTGCGCGTCAGGAGACCCGCGTCTATTAGCGCGTCTATATATCAGACTTACGCGCGTATAGACGCGCTCATACACGCGTAAATAGACGCGCATATAAACGCTTTGATAGACGCACGTATAGATGCAAGTCGAACAGACAGATGCGAATATAAACGTGTTTGTAAACGCACTGATAGACGCGCCTTTTTTTAAAAAAAAAATTTACAGAATACTGTGTATGTTGTGTATGCTATATAGTTACAAGAATCCCATATCCACATTCTGTAATTCAATTCTTACAGCCAACCGCATTTTAATTACAATTCCAAATAAAATATTACAACTCCAAAACGCAATAAAATTGAAATCTCAAAAAGTGCTTGTATATACATATAGCACGAAGCTAAGCCACGTCATGTGGCTCCAAGTACAAAAAATAAGGAAGCTAAGCCATGTCATGTGGCTTCAAGTACAAAAAATAAGAGGAGTCTATATACAAGAGGCACGAAGCCAAGCCAATGGCTTTAAGTACAAAAAAGAATAGTAGCACTACTTCTACGACTAATCCTCACTGCCTTCCACGCTCCCTTCTGCGCTGCCTTCTGCGCTCCCTTCTGCACCTCCTTCCTCGTCTTCCTCGTCGTCTTGTGCAGGGGCGCCCTGTAAACAAGGGACAACATATATCAATGTATGAAAAATCAAATCTTTACTTATAATTTTGGCATTATTTAATTACTTTCAAATACCTGGGGGGCCTGTCTAGTAGCTCGGGTATACTGCTCCTCAGTAATCAACCCGTCATCATAGAAGTGCCTCCATGTATCTCCTCTGCGATGGTGGCGGTGGTAGGCTGTCTCCACTGGAGTAGGGTATCTGCCCACGATCTCAAGCTGCATGACCGCGATACACTTTGTGGAGGGATTAGTACAAAGAAACAACCAACCTCCTAATAAACTACATAAGCAATATAATTTGAGATCGATACTTACAAATTGGGCCTCCCATGATTCAACACCCCCTGCTCCAAAATGCGCGCTCCCATACTCCTCCATCTGGATCCTCCATGCCTCCACGTGCTGCAGACTGGGCTCCTCCCTCGCTGACTTCATTGCCTTCTTCCACTCACGCTTCTGAGCGGTGTGGGGCGGGCCCCTTGGAGGTTGACCTACCTCAAGTCTGGCAAGCTCCGCTAGTGCCTGCCTCTTAAGGGAAGATCTTTTATTGCTAAGTATCGTAACAATCTTTGACTTCCCCCATTTATCTGTGAACTGGCGATTGGGGGGGTTAGGATACCTAGAGCGAACAGTAGCGAGGGTCTCATCAGCCAACCTCTTTGGGTGGTCTTTATAGTGGATAAAGCAATCTCTGTAATTGTTAGCAATTACAGAGGGCATGAAGGCCATTATATCCTTCCCCCGCGCATCCATCAAGATGCCTCCTGTCTGGGTGATGTCATAATAAATCGTACCATCACCCAGAGGCACGTCTAAATCATCGGAATCATCATCCTCCTCACCGCCACATGGCCCAAAGCACTGTGCCATGCATCCGCCACCGCTCTCCCTGCTACTACGCCTGTCACCCTGTCGTGTCGAGCTCGTACGCTGGCCACTCGTAGCTGGGGACTGCGCGGGACTACGCTGACCACTCGTAGCTGGAGAACCGAGTCTCGACAGCTGGGGAGTACGTCGACGGCTCGTTGAGGCAGAAGGACCTCCTGAAGGCATGGGGGAAGGGGCATAAGACGGGATGGCAGAAGGGACATAAGACGGCATGGGGGAAGGGGCATAAGACAGTACGGGGGAAGGGGCATAAGACGGGGCATAAGACGGTTGTGCAGACTCCACTGGGGTGATCTCAGGCGGTGTGGGGTGGCTCGGAGTCTGTAGTGCCGACTCCTGGGGAGTGTTAAGGGTACCCATCATGTACCCGTATAACTCCGCAGGACTAGGAGGGTGTCCTAAAATATTATATAAATCCTTCCATATCAATTCACGTGGATCAGGTGAGCTAGAAGCACTTCCTCCCCACATGTTAAACTGGAAAAAAATAAACAAATCTATTACTTTGGGAGCTGAGAAGAAAGGGGAAAAAAAAAAAAGAGGCTCTGTCAGAGCGCGTCTATAGACCCGTCTAATCTTCGCATCTATAAACACGTGTAAAAGAGCGTTTAACAATTCAAGTAAAAGCGCGTCTACCACCGCGTCTAACAGTCCGTCCAAACATCCGTCTAACAGTGCGTTAAAAAGTGCGTCTACCATCGCGTCTAACAGTCCGTCCAAACATCCGTCTAACAGCGCGTCTAAAAGCGCGTCTAACAATTCGTTTAAAACCCCGTTTAACAGATCATCTATGTGAGCGTCTATATACGCGTCTGTGTGTGTCTGTAACAAGTCAGACGCGCATATAGATGCACCTATAGATGCGCGTTTAGACGCGCCCTCAGACGCCTCTATACACGCGCTCCGACAGTCGAGAATACTCAAAAGTCGAAAAGGACGTTTCGCCCGACAAAAGAACGTGTCGCTCAAACCTAGATGCTGCATTTCGTGGATGCGAAAAAGTACAAAACTGGAAAGAGCAAGCAAGAACAACTTCAAAAGGACTTACTTGGAAAAAGGTATGGAAGGATCTTTCTTTTCCAAACTTGTTTCTTCTCCTTGTTCGTACTCCTCCTCTTCTTTAGGCTTGGAAGCAAGCTGTGTAGGTACGGTCCCTTTGTCTTGAGTGAAAGCTTGGAACTGTGTATGGGAGGCTCTCTCTTAAGCTTCGAATCTATAGAACTGCTAATAAAGAAGGAAGAAAGCCGCTCGTGAAGTTTAAGTAGTCAAAAGAAAAGAAAAGCGAGCGGCACGCCGAAAAGCAGGTTTAAAAGTCGCGGGTATAGTCGCGTCTATTAGCGCGTCTATAGTCGCGTCTATTAATGCGTCTACAGGCGCGTTTAAATACACAGAGTAGACGGGCATTTAGACGCGCAAGTAGACGCGACATTAGACGCGACGATAGACGCGGCGATAGACGCGACACAAAGTTTTTAAGTTAAGCATTTGAAGAAGAGCAAATTTGGTGGGTTGTTTGTTTGTAGGATGTCTCCATCTTCAACAAGCAGCTCCAGTGAGGATGAATCCCTCCGTATCCACCATCGCGAAATGTGGTTGGAGCAAAAAATCAAATGTCTGTGTGATCGATGTCGAGGAAACATGTATCGTGCACGCAGGATTACGCTCAATCATATCTCAAGTATGGAGAATGGGATGTGAGGATTTGTAAGTTAAGGTTGATTGAGATACCTATGGGTGTTCATATGTTTGAGTTATAATGATCCCGTTTTAATTTGATACAGGATGCAGTGCCACACCCGCACATGTTGCCCTATGCCCGTCGTGAGGAGGCGAAGCATCGGCGATATGAGGTGGGATCTTCAGGAGGGACCGTTACGGATGCATGGAGTGATGGTGATAGTAGCCCTCCACCATTACCTCATGAAGCCGTGGAGGAGGAGGTGTTTGATGATATGGTGCGGGATTTATATGTCCATCAAGGGAGGGATAATAGCATGGAGCAGGATGATCTTTTTACTGTAGCATCGACTCCACTGTTTGAGGGGTGCACATTCTCTGTTCTGCGTGCCTCCCTTGAGTTACTAAACTTGCAAACCATCTATGGATGGAGCAATGCAAGTTTGAATGCATTACTCAAGTAAGCTTTAATTTAAAGTCGATTTTGCAAACATGGTGAATTATGCGCGTGGGTCAATTACTCGAATGGTTTTCCTCATTTATGGTCTTCACGTGCAGGCTATTGTGTAAAATGCTTCCAAGGGAGAATAAATTACCGACCTCAAGAGATATGGCAAGGCAACATGTGACCTCTCTTGGAGGATTAGATTACAAGCGCATCCATGCATGTGTCAACGATTGCGTTTTGTTTCGTGGACTACATAAGGATGCAAGAGAGTGTCCTACTTGTGGAGAGGCAAGATATAGAGCAGATCTCAAAACCTTGGACGTGCCTCGTAAGGTATTGCGACATTTTCCCATAATCCCTCGCATCCAACATATGTTCAAGTGCAAATCTATTGCAGAGCTCATGTCATGGCATTCCTCCCATCGATCAACCGATGGCAAGTGGAGAACTCCTGCGAAAGATTGTATTTACAAGATGGGCGAGCTTGTGAGGTATGTGAGCTCAAAGGAAATAGATCCCACCACGCTTGAGAATGCTCGAGTTATGTCAGTGGAGGCGGTTTGTTTAGTGGAGGAGACATTTCCACGTTCTATTCTCACAAGCCAACTACATCTCATAGTGCATTTGGTGGATGAGATTGCTATATGCGGTACTATACATGCACGATGGTTGTTCTTCCTCAAGCGCTTCATGAAGACCTTGAAGGGCTTCGTGAGACAAAATGCAAGACCCGAAGGTAGCATGGCCGAGGGTTGGTTGGTACAAGAGTCACTTGTATATATTTCTGAGTTTCTTGTTGATGTGGATAGCTCTCTCCCACGACTATGGAGAGATGATGAAGACCTAAGGATGACCTCTATTGTGCCTCAAGGAAAAGGACGCAACAAAGTAATAGACACGGAGTTGCATAATAGTATCAACCTCTTTTGCGTGCTTAATAGTGATGTGATGAAAAGATGGGTGACAAGATACGAGGATGCAAAGGCAAGAAGACAAGAAGAAAGGGCCCTCTTTCGTACACACCACGGATCTCGTGTGCCATACCCTTAGCATCTAAGAGCACTTCCAAAGGATATTCATGTGGATTGGCTACTTGATGAAATGGAGAAAGCAGAGAAAGACGAGGGGATGCATATCACAATGGAAGAATGGGAGTATGCTAGGGGATGCATGAGCAAGGTCGGTATATAGAATGTTATGCATAAGTTAGGAGGTTTTTATAATTTAGATTGCTTATTTAATTGATTTTTTCTTGGTGTAGTGCACTATGTTCAATGCTATATGGTGTGAGGGCAAGCATTTTCGAACACAACGGATTGATGATAAGAGAAACACACAAGATTGCGGCGTCATTGCTAGCTTTGAGGGAGCCAATGGAGTCATGGATGATTATTGTGGCATAATCCAAGATATCATTATGCTTGACTTTCGACGCTTCTTTGTGTATGTTTTGGATGTAAAGTGGTTTAAGGACGTGGTGGAAAGAGGCCCTAATGCAACAATCAAACGCCATGCAAGTGGCTTTGTAACTATTGACTCCACAAAGTTTTGGCAAAGTAGGAAGGACACACTAATACTACCGCAACAATGTGAACAGGTACTGTGCACACACATAAAAATACTCGCTTTTAAATATTTGATGCAAGAAAAGTAACATGATTGTATTTGTGTTTGAATTAGGTTGTCTATCAACCAATGGTGGATAATAATAGGTGGTGGCATGTCATACCTATTATGCCACATTCCAAAGTGATGTATAGTACATTTACTAATATGGAGCGTATGGAGGATGATCATGGCCATGGACGTGATGATGACCGTGATACAAGAGAGGAGGATGATCATGAGATAGGAGATATAGATATTGAGGCCGGCATTACCCGTGAGGACGAGCCTACCATTGGAGATCTTGATTTCGATGAGCACATGAGTGGCACAAGTAGTAGTGGGTTGAATGTATTTGTAGATCTAAACACTTGTTTGGATTTTGAAGTAGATAGTTTGGCAAGGGTTGATCTCATTATGGATGAGATTGAACCGTAGCCCCACAATTGATATTGGCAAAACTATTTTACATATTGTCTCATTCTCCTCATTTCCCTTAATTCTTGTATATGTGGGCTTGCAAAAAATTATGTGCTTTGGTAATCATGGGCAATGTTTGGAAAGCAATGATGTACACCAAAATCTCACTTTCTGTATTCTCTGGAGCGCGTCTAACCACGCGTCTAAATGCGCGTCTGAGTCTCAGTGTAAACGCGCAAATAAACGCGCAAATACACGTGCAAATACACGCGCTAATAGACGGGATGTTAGAGGGGCCCGTATTTTCTCAGGTCTAACGCGCAAATAAACGCGGTGATTGACGCGCAAATAGACGAGCATTTAGCCGCGCTAATAGACGCGCCCGTAATTTCTCTACTAGAGCAACGCCTATAGACGCGCCCGTTATTTTGCGCGTCTACCAAGCGCGTCTATAGTTGCTTTGTGTTGTTGTGATATTGACTTTATGGCTTTTCTGATCACAATTGGATCCAACAAAGCTTCCCTCCAACGCTCCAACTTTCTCTTCTCTTCTTACTTGGTTGATGATAGTCTCAACCCACCATCATTAAATTGAAGCATCCCTTAAATCTTTGTTGATGCCACATGTGGGAGGGCTCAAAGTGCTTTGATACCATGTTTGAATTAGATGTTCCAACACATAAGAGAGAGAACAAGAAGTGATAACGACAGGCTTGCTTGAATGAGCAGAAGTAAAAATATAAGTTGTATTGCTATGTACATTCATACATATAGCCTAAGAACCCACATTTATCAACATTTACACTAGACAAACTCAAGTGGGAACGTTTCATATGTTTATCTAATTTCTACTAACTTAGCTTTTTTAGTTCTACACTAACATTTAGATTTAGTGCCTTAGAATGATCACTTCTTTTAATTTTTCCAACAATCCGGACAAACACAAAGTAGTAGAACGTGAGGATTTTGTTTAGCGCTTCACTAAACAGAATCCATTTGCGTAGCTACCCATGGGTTAAATGTGTACAAATTCATCTGGTTCTGAAAAGCTCCTCTTACACGTTGCCAATCTGAATTGAAGGGATTGGCGTGCAAGAGATATATCTAACAGGGTTGTCTCAAATTCATGCCCTGGACACTGCTAACCTTGATCACGATCTACGCCTCGATTGAGCTGATACTTGGTGCTGACCAAAGTGTTCACTGTGGAAACGGAGTCCACCAGCCAGTCGAGCCCGTTAATATAGTTGATGTCCAGTAAGGATGCTGCTTGAGTATCGTTCAGAACACTCGTATAATTCACGCGCTGGGATGTGTTGGATCCGGGTCCCCAGCACATGTATTCTCCAAAGAAGACCGTCCTGAATGACAGACAAATACACACAGGTTTAAATTATCGATGCAAAAACATAATGACACCGGACGGAACTGCCGAATCTAACTCTCTTGACATGACCATGCAAGAATGTTGTTCATAAGACGTGCAGTGCATGAGAAAAGCATGACACGGGCATTACAGTCTACAGCTGTATGTAGAATTTGGATTACACTGCACAGCACTCCCACGACAGAATTTCAAACGATCATGCAATCATGCAGTGTGTTGGATCACTCACTGGTCCCTGCTAGGATCATTCCAGTCGTTCCATCCTTGAGGCACGATTATGTCGGACATATAGGTGTAGGAGAAGACTGTAAACGCGTAGGGTCCCCATGCTCGACCCAGTAGTACCCTTCCCGATCCGGTGATGGAGCAGTTCACGAAAGAAAAGCCTGTGTTCTCAAAGGCGCTCTGACGCCCATGTGCTGTAATGGCCCCGGTAACTCTATTTCGCGAAGGCATGGCGATGGAATGCAGCTGGCAATCCTGCAGCCGAATGTAGTCAGCGTTTTCTCAAACCATACTTAAATGGGTTGAATGCCCCGTCAGAAAGTATTCGTTTTTGAATAGCGTATGCCGATGTTGTACCTCGTAGAGAGAACGCGCATGCCCGAAGATGAAATCTATTGAGCCTTCGATGTAGCATTCCTTGAAATAGTGTCGGCCGGCGTCATCATATAAGGTGTCTTGGGCACCAAACATCCCGCATCCGTAGAACGCAGCTACATCAGCCGATATGCGTAACGCAACTGCTTGGGCTCCTACGGCACCAGGGCTGGGAGCAGGAGCAGTATTCTACAGACAGACTGAAGCAGCGTCAAGAAAGCAGAAAGAGTATCACATGAGCCACTGCAAATTAGCCATGCCACAATCACAGATCTAGTAATTTTCAACATCTCCAATATCTGCACCAAGTAGTTGGATATTGTGGAGCGCTCACAATGAAGCTTATATTTTTGGCGATAAAATTTGAAGCTTCAATGGCGAAGCTGGCACTTTGTCTGGTACTGTGAGATGACCGTGCTGTGTCATTCCAGGCAATCGTAGTGATGTCAGACCCCTCTCCTTGTAATCGAATGCATGTCTTCGTGATGGGAATCGTCACTTTCTCTCTGCAGGGCGACTTGTTAGTATTTCCCCTTTTATGATATAATTCAAGCCAAAAGTTCAGAAGCTTGTGGGAAGGCCGTCCATCACCCACATACATGTAAAGTCCTGCGAAAACAAAGAGCGTGATCCGGTCCACGTTATTGTCGGGCACGGCGTTGACAGCTGCCTGTACCGTAGTGAAGTTCCCAACTAGTCCAGATGGATCCACGACGAGGATGACGCTGCCATTCTCGTTGCAGCTCTGAGTGGTGAGGTTGATGAGGTAGAATCGATCTGCATCGTCTGCCGGTAAAGAACTCGGCAACATCGAAGTGCTAGGAGAGGGATACACATATGTCGGGGGAAGCAAAGGCACAAATAGCGCATCTAGGATGCTATAAGTAGTACGGAGAGAGTCAAAGAAGCGAGCAGTAAATGAAAGGAGGATGTGAGGCGATGTGAAGGTGATGAAGGTAAAGGCAAAGGCAAAAGCAAAGGTGGAAAGGAAGGGGGGTAGATTGCAGAAACCCATAACTGCTGATGGATGGGTTGAAGCTTGCACAGAGAGAGAGATTGTGTGACAGTTTAAAGACGCAAAGAATTCAGCAGTGGACGTGACGAAGATCAGGATTCGAGGAAACGCTATTTGCAAAGCTGATCTGATTTATAATAGAGCAGGACTAGATTGTAATGCACGTTACATTCTCAATTTTTCCTTGCTGTGCACCAAAGCAAATCTGCTTGCTTTGTCTTCAACATTCCTACAGATTAATTAGAAGTCTGTAGCAGACGTGCTTTACATTATCAGATTAAAAAGACCCGATTAGCAACTTACTCCTAGCTTTCAATGCAATACTCTAGGCGATGTCTCTTTCTGGTGAAATCGATTTCCTTTGCCTTCAAGCCTCTTCCTCCTGCACTGATGTCAAATTTGAATGTACAGCGCAGGCCTGACATATGATTAGATTAACATAACCCAATTCCATCTATCCAAATGATGTGCAGTGCAGTCAACCAATCATGGGTTGCTTCCGACTGCCTCAAAAATTATCACGAACAGCAACGTCTCAGATAATCAGATCATCAACACCACCTTGTAAATTATCCAGAAAAAAGATTATGCTCCCGTTCTCGCAATCAGGCCAGATGGCTTTGCTTCCACTTCCGTTATCATTTCATGTGCTGATGCCTCTCACTTTCCGGCCAGGGCATTCGATCTTTTGCGTGGCAAAGAACAATCATGCAATTGAGGAGCATGTGGCCATATCGAGCTGAAGCCGATTTTCTTGAGTCTTGACTTCATTGATAAGATTTACGGTGACTGCTTTCATTTCGGCGCACCAGCTAGCTTTCGTCGTGACTCGTTTTCACCTTGGAAACTAAGAGAGGTACGTTGATCATTCGATGGTACACCTAATATCAACCTTAGGTATCTGCTCAAGGGGTTGTTTGACCTTGGAAACGAAGAAATGCTGTATTGAACCTTCATCTCATGATCGTAAAGCTATCCCCAATCTTCTCTACACATTAATCTATGTGAGAGATTTATTCAGCTGCTCATTTTAAACAAGCACTTGATGCACAAAAGCACTCACCAAAGAAATCAAGGAAAAATGGTGGACCTAGCCCTTCTTTTTTTTCTCCTTGCTGGCACCAAGCACCAAGCGGGAGAACGCTACAACATTGCATGGGTCATTCACCTTTTGGTGCTAAATTAGCCAACCCTTTCTCCCAAGCAATTTCAATAGAAGTAGTGCAACCAAGTGAATTTCTATTGTCATTAGTGGGGCAATAACTCGCCTAAAAAATACTTACCGCGGTAAATCACTGGGCGATAGCTATGCCTTCTAGGACGACATGAGACGTAGTCTAAGGAAGAACAATTCTTTTGAGGAGTAAAACAAAATGCAAGTTGCTTTTAATTAGCTTTGAACAATGGCAATTTTGTGGGGAATTGATAAGCAATATAAATAGGATTGTGATGAGTCTAGTATGCTTTAGTTGTCTCATAGAAATTGCTCGTCATAGGAGCACTTATCCAAATATGGTCAAGTTAAGATGCATAAATTATTCTTGTTGATTTTATTAAGTGTAGATTATGCTTTTCCATAAGTTTTATTAATTGCTCTCATTTTGAAGCTTTAATATCAATGTTAAAATCCCCTAGCACAAATGTGGAAACAAGCCCAAAGAGTAGCTAAAACGTGTGGCTTTTGATTTAGTATTTGTGTTGCACATGTTGTAGTAAGAATATGCTAAAACCACATTGCTCGGTTCGGTGCATTGCTATTACAACCATTGATTTCCTTGGATTTGGTTGAAAATGCACCATAATTATTTCAAGCCCAACATTTATGATTATTGCACTTGAGTTTAGCAAAAGCTTATGCCTATACATGAGCCATATGCCCATCTTATCAAACGCCGTGATTATAGTGAATCTCTTTGTGTTGATGTATTTTGATGGGTTCATGGTCAGAATTTTATTGAGACAAAGTAAATATGATGCTTGCAGATTGTAATCTACGCTTACATCTAGGTGATGCAACTGTAAAGAATTCATGTATAGTGACTAGGTCATGATATGTGTTTAAGCCCATTTTTGTAAGCATGGCCCAAAGTGCTGTAGTAAGGAGCCTATCCATTTTAGCTATCACATGGAAATGTCTTGTGCTTAATGGCTTTAGAACGTAAATGTTTTCTTTGAAAGCACTGTGTATGTGATGCCATGTTGTGGTTGACTAGTAGGGTCAAAACATAACACTTCTAGCACTAAGCCCTAAGCATGATGTACCATTCTTGCAGACACCAATTGAACCAAGTAATGTGTCTGAGATAGACATGCTTGATAGCACACAATCATCTATCAAGAAAATTAAATATAGAGCGATTCAATCCATGATATATTCAATACTTTCTTAAAGATAGGAAATAGGAAACCTTTAAGCATCTGATTTAAGCATCTAACTAATACTACAAGCATAAATTTCTAACAAGTCTAATAGCATCGGCCAAATAACATTAATTAAGTAGTAGCATACAATATGCTTCCATAAGTTCCCAAAGATAATCCAAAGCTTCCCTAAATACATTCCAAAACCGCTTGAGAGCTTAATATACTTGTATATGTCCCAAATTGACACAATAGATATGCCAATTGTACAAAATGGTTTTTCAAAGATAAATCCGATCTCAAAAATCAACCAAGCATGTGGCAAATGGTTGCTTGGTTTCCTTAACAACTACAAAGGTAAGCTTATGCAAAATAGTCCCAAAGTTCAACCAAGTGGATGTGATACACTTGGCTGGTTTCTGCAAGAACTAAGAGCTTGAAACAATTCAACTTTTGTAAGAGCTGCCTAGTGCATAAACTGATGCACTTTGTCACTCAATTGCAAAACACCAATGAAGACAAAGTACATGTGTTTGCATGGAATATACATCCCTTTCTTTGCATCTCGTTGAATGAGGTCCTTGCAAGAACACCATGGAAACTCTGATATTGTCATAGTGTAGGTAAGGCCCTTTGCAATAGAACTTTCTGTTCGCACATGGAATAGATGCATTTCATTAGGACAGATAATTTTCTCTTGCACCACTTCTGCAATCAAACATTGAGCTTTTTGAATCCTGTCTTGAAACTCCTTACTTAGCTTGGATCTCCATCTCACTATCCTGTTATCCCTTCTACTAGCCCTCAATGGTGTTGTAGTAGTCCTTTGCAAGTTAGGTCCTTGCACATGAAAACTCTCATCCTCCTCAAGCACAAAACCTACCTCCTTCAATTACGTATGGGCAATAGAGGTATTGCAAAACCACACAAACTGTTCTTTGATACCATTAGGATGTTGTCTTCTCCCCTTGAAGCAAGGTGCAAGTACACCCTCAGTTGCACTTCGACCCAATGTATTTATGAGTGCTCCACAACGAGACTTAGATTTAGAAATGAATCCAAAGCATGTCACCACACTTCTTGGCTCTGTTCTTCTGATAGCCCAATTTGTCTCATGCACAACACTCTCCTTGCAGCTAATCTCATCTCCATTTACAATTCTAGTGGGAGGTTTCCTCCCTTCCATTGGTTGCTTAGCAGAGACATAAATATACTCTAGCCTATGACTGTCATGTTCCTTAATTGTAGTTGGAGTGGTAGAACCTCTTCTCCTTCTAATTTGAGTTTGCTCCATTGTGGGCCTTTTCATTTCAGGTGTGTGAAGGCCAGCCTCTTCCATAACACCATGGGCAACATCAACAAGTCTCTTTGTTGACACATTGCCAAAATCCTCTCCCTCAGCTTCTCCAATGCAGGTCCTGTTCCCAAGTGTTTGCCTTCCATGTAAGCTTTGTAGTGTGCACTTTGAAGCACAGACATTGCCAAATCTGTTGCGGTGGCCTCATAGAAGCTTATGTATTTAGCATACCCATGAGCAGCCCTCATGCTAGAGTGCTTGGTCTTAGCTAATTTCACAGAGGGCACAAATCCCCAGTGTCCTTATGTTGTTGCATGAATGAACCTCCCCACTAGGAAATCCACACATCCCACCATGCCAACCATGTCTCAAGGGTAGACAACTCATCCTCCTTAACATGAGTAGGTGTCCAAAATTCCTTTATTGCCTCCTTACAAATTCTTGCACTACTATCTGATGTTGCTCTTCTCCAATTACTACACAGATGCTTATGCTCTTTCTGAAATGGACCCCTGATGCATCTTCTAGTATGCTCTACCATGCTCATCTCCCAGTGAAAACCACATGTTCTCTCTTAATTACCTTCCATGACATTGTCTTGTCCACCATTATATACTGTTCTAACTCCAAGCCAATTTGCTCCCGCACAATCTACCATGAATCCTCTGAATTCAGGCAAAGGGAATCCATTCTTCAACATTTTCTCATTCATCAGTTGCCAAAACTTTACTTGTGCACCAACATCTTCAAGCTTAAATTCACATAATGCAATGGTGAGAAGCTCCCTAATGAAAGGGTCATACACATGGGCACCCATGGTGGACCATCCTTTCACCCGATGAACATGGTCAAAGTGCAACCATTGAAAACCCAAGTTACCACTTGGCCTCATCCTATTCACCAAGTCAAGCCCAGAACCTGGACCAATAGTTGACATCTTAAAGGTTGATTAGCTGATAGTTGTCCTAGGAAAAGGACACTTTGCAAAAAAGGGTATCTACATTGACGTTTCAACTCCAGCAGTGAATCCAGGCCATAATCGAATCGTTTTGATCCATGTCTAGATGATTGCACAACTCTTTGAAGCCTCCTCGACCTTTGTGAAAATGGTGTTATTGTGTCAAGAACTTCATGGAAGCTAGCTTCATCCATCTCCTCTATGGCTTCCTCTTTGCCACCAACCATCATTTCCATAACAATATCTTTGGCAACATCCACCTCGATATTTTTGCAAGAGAGTGTAGGGTTCTTTCTAGCACGGTCAGATACCATTTCATCCACTTTTCTCCATTTACCTCGACTACTTCCCTCACCAATTGGATGCTCATGTACTCCCACATGAATGGCACATCTTGTAGTATGTTCACGATCATGTGGAATGCAGTATTATATATAAGCTTTACATTGCAAAACACAGACAGGAATCTAACAACAATGAATGCAAAGCAAGGAACCACATTCCCTTTCAACTGGACCCACAGGACATATTTTTCTTAGTTTTCCCCTCCATTGTGTCTCATTGTAGAGACCAGCCCGTTCCATATATGGACAATCCAAATTGCAACACCTCAAATAGCCTGTACACCTACTTATTCTAACCATCCCATTGAATGACTCTTGTGAGCTAGTAGAGTACAATGTCCAAGCATGACCATCATTCTTTTGGTCCATTCCAAACATAGCAGACCCTTCAAGACAAGGTGGGAGCTCAAACAAAACATAACCATTATAGTTTTGTGGCAACTCTAATACTTGCTCTATAGTTTGAGCAGAGGCAAAGGCAACATGCAAAGCACTACTAAGTGGGAGCTGTTTGAGCAAGGTCATCACACTTACAGTCTCCTTACATGTCAAAACAGGTGCATGCCTTTGCTCTGTGATGATAGAAAAAACACATTCCGACTTTGCTTCTATCTTGAACCCAAGCTCTCCTGCTTCAAGCTCAATGGGTCGATGAATGACACCAACATCCTCTAGTCCAATCTCCTCTTGGAGAAGAATGTTGTTGTTTTGTAGTTGAAAGAAATCTCTCAGCTCCAAAAGAGAAACCTCACAGATACTTGTGTCATATCTGATATCCAAAGTTTGAGCTCCATGCTTGATCACAAGGAAAGATGGCATAGTTAGATATGAGTATGGATAGCAAGCGAAAAGCAATCCAAGTGGTCTAAGAGCTAGGATGACTGGCAGGAAGGAGATTCAACTGAGTATCAAAGAAGGAGACACAAATGACTAGCTAGAAGGAGATTTAGCTGAGTATCCATGAAGGAGACCCAAATGACACGAAAGAAGGAGCTAAGTATCCAAGAAGAAGTTTCAACAGAGTATCCAAATCAATGACGCAGTAAAGTATCCAAGGTTTGGTGGCTGTCAAGGGTTACCAAAAGGCGAGCGACAAAAAGCGAGCGAGCCAAAAAAAGCGAGCAATAAAAAACAATAAAAGATTTATAAATCCCCCATTTTAGTAGCAAAAAATAATAACTTATTCAAAAGTCCATATGTTTCCTCAATGCTAGAAGTTTAAATATGCATATAACTTTCTGAGCGACTAACACTAATTTCACATCATCCATGAGATAGTTTGTATGTTCAATTTCCAATTCATTGTTTGTATTAAAGACAAACCCTAAAGTAACTGCAATCAAGTTCTCTCTTTCCATGAGTAATTGAGACCATCAAGGCAACCTTACACACAGGTGGGGTGTTTCCAAGGACTCCTTGCATGGATTAGTCTAGATTCCATGCATATGTAAATGCTTAGCTTTTTTAACTCTGTTCACTCTTGGAATGAAACCCATGTTTCTTTGTTACTAGAAAAATATCCATCCCTAATGATTTATTCTTACCTCCCACTAATCTAACCAATGCAACAAATTAACGACAAATTCATATTTTGGTGCATTAAATTTTACTAGATGGTGCACAAAGACATGATAATCATCTAAAGTACGCCTTGCCATTTGATTTGATATGTAACATGACCCTATTTGGACTTGTAAATCAAAAGATACAAGGATGTGAAAATGTCCTGTTTTGGCCCAAAAGAGGACATTTTCACATTAACGCGCTCCCTGTTTTGGCCCAAAAAAGAACATTTTCACATCCTTATATTTTTGCAAGATGTCAACATATGATTTTTTTGGCCCAAAAGATGAGTTTTTAACATCCCTACATCTTTTTATTGTCAAATATAAATGGCATAATGTTACATATCAAATCAAATGACAAGGCATGATTTAGATCAACATCATGACTTTTTGCACCATCTAAAAAAATTGTGTGCATCAGAATATGAATTTTGTGAAATTCTGTCCAATTTTTTGCACTAAGTTTAAAGCAAGGTTTCCCATAATGGGGAGCGAGAAGACATTGTCTATTTTGGCAAAAAAAAAAACCAAAATTTAAAATCCTCTACCTTTTAATTGCACTTTGGGGATCACTCTTCATAAACCCATAAAGCCTGTGCAAGCAAGCATGTATTAAAAATTACCCCTATTTTTACAATTTACATTTTGTCATGTAAATGGTTGAACCCATGTATGTGTTTACATTTTAAAATATCTACATATATAAATTACATTAAGTTGCTATTTAAGAAATCCCCTCATGCACACAAACAACATGTAAGTCCCCCCACTAAAAAATACCCCTCAATGCACAAAAGTGGTATGTTACATGTTTATGAGTGACCCCCTAGGATAATTGCCAAACCCAAATGGGGTCATGTTACAATAGTCCTTAACTTTAGACTACTCAATTTCAAGAAATGTGACAGATAACCATTCTTTTGAATACTTTATACTTCAAGAAATTATTTTATAAAAAACTTAGATTCTTTCTTTGCTTCCTTGATTTTCCAATCACTTTAACTAATTGTTGCTCGCTTTTTCTCGCTCGCTCTATTGACTGCCTCGTGGTCACCATCCAATAAATCTTTGAACAGGACATCTTATCATTACATGGGATATGCAAAGATCACGTATAAATGCTCACAAGGAGGCATTACCCTAAATGAGGGCAAGTCATTGATGCTCATAAGGTGGCAGTAGCCTAAATGACAGCAAGTGAGGTGTCAACAAATTCAGCCATTCAAAACTAACCAGATAGTGCTAGTTCCCTAAACCCAATCCCGTCATCTTTGGACACCTCTCTCCTCTCCTACACCTGCTTCCCCTCGTCCTAACCATCTCCTTCGCCATCACCTCCTTTAGGTTGCAAGTTTCTATGACAACTTAGGACTGAACATTGCAATGCTCGTCACGTATAGATCGATGCATAAGGATGCAGAGAACGTTGCAAGTTCACTAACCGAGTCTATGGCAGAAGGTATCCCAAATGTTGACTCTGCGTCCCTGCTCCTTGATTGCACCTTCGACCTATGGATATGTAGCTGATATAATAAGAGATCCAGGCAGGATAGCAAGAGTAGCCTGATGGCGGAGCCAGAACACCACCATCGTAGGCTAGCTGATCTATGTGCTACAAACGATCTTGGTGGATCTAAACATCTGGGCGGTGGGCAATTTTATGGATTGAGATCCAAATATTGTGATTTTCGACTGATCTTGTTGAAGGGCGTGGACAGAGTTGTGTTTGTCTTAGAGGGGAGGAAGCATGCATCTTCCAGGAGGGAAGCTTTGTCTAGAGAAGAGAGGTGCACAGGTATGATTCATTGTTTTCTTACAAATTATTTTGGGGTAGCGATGTGGGGAGGCCTGAATTTTTGAATTGATACCTTTTTCCTTCTCTTTCTCATTCCAAAACTCTCTTCTACTTTTGTGCGAGCTCAATTGAACTCTCTCTAACTTGTGGTTGTCTCCTTCCATCCAACCTTTCTCCCTTTCTTCTTATGCTCAACATGTCTTTTCTACCTCTGGCTAAGAGTAGCTTCGTCTTCCATTTTGTCAGGACATATCTAACCTGTCATGCGTAGCTGATCACGTGTCTTCAATGTCTTAGCATGTGATTCCTTCATTGCAGTTTAGATTTTTGGCTTATGCCAGTGCTTTTGCTTGGTATTTGCATATGGGCTCTTAAAGCTTTCTGGTAGGTTGATGATGGTAATTAGTTTGTTGATAATCGTTGTTCATTAGTGCCTCTTCTAGCAACACAAAGCTTTTTTGTGTGCCTGTTCCGATCTCTTCTAGCAATACAAAGCTCCTTGCAACTTGGCAAACAGAGCCCCCAACTACTCATGAGAGCCCCATGAAATGGGGCAAAGCATGCTCCTAGGGAGCCGCGATATGAGCCCCATGAAATGGGGCAAAGCATGCTCCCAGGGGCCGCGATATCGCGGCCCCCTAGGGGCATGCTTTGCCCCATTTCATGGGCTGCTGGGCTCCCCCTAGGAGCATGCTTTGCCCCATTTTATGAGGCTCTCATGAGCAGCCCAGCAGCCCATGAAATAGGGCAAAGCATGCTCCTAGGGGACCACGATATCGTGGCCCTCTGGGAGCATGCTTTGCCCCATTTCATGGGGCTCTCAAGGGCATCCCAGTAGCCCATAAAATGGGGCAAAGCATGCTCTTGAGAGCCCCATGGGCTGCTCATGAGAGCCCCATGAAATGGGCAGTCTATAAAGAATTCAAGGATGGGCAGCTTCATCTTCCATTCTCATTAGAGGAGTGTGAGAAGAAGGTGGAGCTAAGGCCGGGGAGCTGAGGCTTGGAGATCCAGCACTCGTGCATCTGACTTCTCGTGGCATCCATTGCGCACCTTCTGTATTACCGCTCTTGGCTTTCTGCTGCTTACTACCTCCCTTCTTACTCCTCCGAGTAAGGGGGTCAAGCGAGTAACCTGACCTGCGAGTCAGGGTGACCCGAGTCAGCTAGCCGAGTTAACCAAGGGTTAACATTCACCTAGGCTTAGCTGAACATGTGTCCTTAGAGGTTCAAACTTGTGTGGACATTGTGGTTCCATTCAACTATATGTGGCCAGGGCAACTGAAGCGGGGTCTGGATTTCTCTGCCAATGCCTGGTCCACTCGTGGATTGCCTTGTCCCCTTTGCCTGGCATAGACCTCCCTTTGTTCTTCTACCAACCTGTGGGTCTGTTTGTCAAGTGCTGAGGTATGCCATTCACAGGCACTCACTGTAGGCGCTGGATTCCCATCCCGATCCACATAAGTGGTCAAAAAGTTAAAGACATTCGGGAGACATTCTTGGGACAATGGGGAAAACCAGTGACACCGCCTCACCCCTTTGCTCTTGAGAGCCCCATGAGATGGTGATCTCATGAGCAGCCCAGCATATCGCGGCCCCCTACGAGCATGCTTTGCCCCATTTCATGGGGCTCTCATGAGTAGCCCAGCAGCCCAGCAGCCCATGAAATGGGGTAGCCTAGTAGCCCATGAACAATGATTGAAATGATATGTTTGAAAAATGCTATCCGTCTGAGTGTTAATGCCATAGCAATCACAATGCCCATGCATCTGCCATAATAGTTTACAAGGTTGTGGTGGTGTCTTCTTGATTCATCTGCCTTATAGCATGTTGTGCCCTTTTGTTCTTTACATCATTAAAAGCTATAGAGGAATCAAACCATGAATGTTTCTATTGTAAGATTGCTCCCCCAACCTTTTACTCCTATAAGAAGAGCCTACATAGCTACCTCCTCTTTGTCAACCTTTGCATACATCAGTATACATTTATGACAAAAAGGCAAGGAAGCACTATACTACTTGCTATCTAGTTCTTCAATCACTTTCGAATTGTAAATCCCCTCTGCTTTGTCTACTTTGCATGTCCTTATTGATTGAATCATAATTGAGTAATTAACTATCAATACTTTATTATATCCTAGATTCTTTTGAGTTCATTTGCTTTTACCAATTCTTTTGAGTTCATCTGCTTTTACCAATTCAACATACAACCTCAATAGCATGTTATAGAAGACTTGCCTCCTTTTGCAAGGGTTGATTTCTACTTGCTCAATTGCAGTCCCCTAGGAGCATGCTTTGCCCCATTTCATGGGGCTCTCATGAGCAGCCCAGCAGGGGCCACTAGGAGCATGCTTTGCCCCATTTCATGGGGCTCTCAAGAGCAGGGGGCAGCATGCTTTGCCCCATTTCATGGGGCTCTCATGAGCAGCCCATGAAATGGGGCAAAGCATGCTCCCACGGGGCCGCGATATCGCGGTCCCTTGGGAGCATGCTTTGCCCCATTTCATGGGGCTCTGAAGAGCATCCTAGCAGCCCATAAAATGTGGCAAAGCATGCTCTTGAGAGCCCCATGGGTTGCTCATGAGAGCCCCATGAAATGGGGTAAAGCATGCTCCAAGTAGCCTAGCAGCCCATGATATCGCGGCCCACTGGGAGCATGATTTGCCCCATTTCATGGGGCTCTCATGAGTAGCCCAGCAGTCCATGAAATGGGATAGTCCATGAAATGGGGCAGCATGCTTTGCCCCCTGGGAGCAGCCCATGAAATGGGGAGCATGCTCTACCCCATTTCATGGGGCTCTCAAGAGCAGCCTCTGTGGCTAGAAGCCACTTCAAAATCTCTTTCATTTGCTGTTTTTGGGAATGGTTCCTCCCTCATATTGGCTGAATTGTTGAGCGAATTCCATCCATTTCAATTCCCTATAACTATATTTCCATCTTAGTACATTATAGCTACAACTAGTTATATGTTAGTAAACTTTTACTAGTCTATTAACTAGTCTAAGCTGTGTATATGTTAGTTGTATGTTTGTATATTTCTTAGATGTAAGTATATTCTAGTGGTTACGTATATGTTAGTGGACTATAACTAGTATATTAACTAGTTATACTTACATATGTAGTTATGATATATCAAACTAGTGTTAGATGTCACAATACTAACAAAGCCACAATGACAAAATAGTGACTAGCCAGTAGTCTACTTATTTTATTCACATATAGTTAGTATACTTACGAATTAACATGGATGTTACTATGAGATGTTACTGGTATACCCGTGTTATTATACTATGTGACTAACATAACCGACCTTCGTGTGTGCAGATGGAAACAGGACAAAGTGTGAGCCCTACCAAGATAAGAGGGAGAAGCAAAGAGAAATCCCGAACACCTCCTAAAAAAAAGGGGGAAAGAGGACCAGAAAGGTTCAAGAGGAACTCAAGGCGGGAGATCAAGGTGGGGATAAATCAAAGATGGATGTTCCTGCTAGCATAGAAGACACGACTACTGATGTGCATGATGCAAATGTTGTGGATGATGAGATGGACTCAGTGGTGGAAGATATTTCCTTGGATCTTTTTAGTGGGTGTGATGTTATTTCAAGATGCAGGATTCTCAGTTCAGATGAGTGTCCTAGAATGCCCTTATGTAGACTTCTTACATGTGCCAGGGTTAGTGGTTTGAGAAGTGATGTGGTTGCACTTAAGAGTGCTTTCCAGTATGAGGGGTATCTCCCTGAGAAGGGTGCATTTATAGTTTTTGTTTGCACTGGAAGTGGAGAAGAGACAGAGGTTACATTAGAGATCAGGCAGACTTGGTCACCGATGTGGCGAGAAGTTGAAGAAGTATTCAAGAAGGAACTTGCATTAAAGCTTGATTTGCTATACCTATCTAACAAGATGTTCTATGTGTGGGAAGGAAACCATAGAACCATGGCTTGGATGGCTGTGATTGAGGAATCATATAGAGAGACCAAAGCACGGCATATTAGGGTGATGTGCACCTTTATTGACCCACGAAAGATAATTGAAATTTCTCTTTTGGCAAGTTTGCAGCGCATGAACTCGTAAGATTTGTTTAATAGTACTGTTTTTTTCTAGTTTGCATTCAATTTGGGTAGAAGAACTCATAAATTTTTTCTTTTTAGATTGAAAGAGCATGCTGTGATCAAGCCTAGCTTGAGGGATGTGCTCATAAATGCCAACAACATTTGTGAGTGCGATGCCCAAGCTTTCATGAACTCCTTGTCCTCACAAGAGCGCAAGGCAATTAACAATGCCAGAACCAATGAGGTTAAGGGGAATGCTGGTTGGTACCCTTCGAGCAGAGGGTATTTGGCACGACTTGTATTCCAGGTGATACTAATATTTCTATCCACCGTAAGATTTTATTGTTATGAAAAGCCTCATTGATTGTCTGTCAATGCTAAAAGGTGCATTTTGGTTGCTTTCATTATGTCTTGCAGGTTGAATTTAACACTGATGTCAAGAGAGCTCTAGAGAGGACCAAATATATAGTTCCAGTAGAGGAGAGAGCAGCAGCAGAGAAGAAGGAGATAGATGCAGTGCAAAGAAAAATATCCAATCGGATGGGACAGGTAACTTCACTCTTGGTTTATGGCTCAAGTACATTTGTCAATTTAAAAAGTTCAAGAAATCATGCCGAGTAATGTTTTGTAGGTGCTCAATTGTCTTGAACCCCAACTAGGGGATGTTTGGAAAGCCAAGCTATTTTCTTTGAACTTTGATGCGGCAAAGAAGGTTATCACTCTTGAAAAGATTAAGTGCATTGCCTTTGCACCATTGAAATCAGAGAAGAAAATTCAGTACCTGTCTTTGTTGGAGGCTAGCAGAATCGTGCGGAATATGTATCACATGCCTCCTTCAGATATTCCATACCGAGCGTAAGCCAATTAAGTCTCCTTTTTTTGTGCTATTGTTTCAGCAATCATAATATTACTTCTTGTGTTTTGTTATTACAATGCGATGGCATATTGCTATTACAGGTGGCTGGCCCGAGAAGTTTTCTTAGAGAAGATTGAAACTCATGCCATTGGTGTGCTTGAGGAGCTTAAAAGCATTGGGCGGTTGTTTGCCCTACCTTCTGAGTACAATCTTGGTCAATATTTTGATGACATCAAATTTGAGGGAAGAAAGTGTATGTTTACCTCTTTGAAAATTAGAGAGTTTAGTGAACTCAGTGGTGTTGGGAAGGGGAAGGTAGCTACCAAGATGACAGCACTAGATCAGGTAGCTCACCGAGTCGTCTTTAGGTGAACACTTTGTCGATTCTTCCAACATGTATTCTTTTCCATTCATTGTTTGCCTCATAATTCTAACCACTGTTACCATTGGGAATTGCTCAGATATCTCACATGTTTGAAGAATGAGGGCAAGATTGATGAGCTTCCGAGACATTGCAAGGGTTGGATAGAGATGGCCAATCCAACTACCTGTATGTATCCTAAGTCCATGCATGGACACTCACAGTGGGAGCTTGTCAATTGCCCTTGGTGGTTAGATTTTTTAGGTGGTAATGTGCTTACACAAGAGCTTGATTTGTACAAGAAATATTCTACAATAAAAAAGACCATAGAAATAAGCAAGGATCAGGATAATCCAAGAAGAACAACACAAAAAATAGAGAAGAAAGACTGCAAGGAAGGTTGGTTTATTTGGTGTGTTTGAAATATGCTACAGGGGGGTAGGGTCAGTCAAACTAGTTGTAAATCAAAAGTATTTTGAGCTCGTTTGCCCTTTTTTTCTTGACAGACAAGGATGTGGAGAGGACACCATCTCCACTGCCTACGGAGCCTTCTATTGATGTTGGTGATGGGATAGATGGTATTATTTCAATTCCATCAATCTTTGAGTTTTTTTATTTGAAGTGCATAAGACTTGGGATGAGCTTCTTGCATATGTTCAGCAATGGATTGTTTTTGTCAACAGGAAAAAAGATAGTGAAAGTTGTCACTCCATTTATCTTATGTCCACCACTATCGCTAGAACATGCTATGCATTATAGAGGGTTGGCCACGTATGGATGCTCTATGGGAGACTACATTTTGATGGGCCACGACTTTGCATGTGCTAGAAAAAATGATATGTATGCTAAGATCCATGAGTTCTTTTTGTCCGCACGTGACCCTTCTATGGAATACAAGAAAAAGGGGAGAAAAGTTAAATGGGCAGCAGATTTTATTTTCCTAGACTTTCCCACAAGACAGAACTTGGGTTTCAGTAATCCATTACCTTCTTGGAATATTCTTTTTGAGGACCATGTGAAGTATGGTTTGGCCACAGCCCCAGCCACCATAGGAGACAATGGATGGCTTGCCATACTTTGTCCCATTGCAAGGGGTGTGAGATGTTAGTAGGATTCTTGATATGTGTATGTGCATTTGTTAAGCTTTCTACTATGATTTGAACTAATGCAACGAATTTCTAGGCCCTTGCTTGACATGGATGGAGAGGTATGTCAGAGTCAAAGAACCTCAGAGAGCAAGAAGAGTGATGGTGTTGGACAAGAATGAGTACAGCTTCATAAAACAATCAGGGGAGGACATGCCGGTATATGCTTAATCTACTTTTTTGAAAGCCTTTCACAATTGGAAAAGTGAACAATGAAGCTGATTTAAGTATTTTTATGTAGATTCGTATTCCATGTTGGTATTTGCATGCCGCAATGGAGCCTCCACACCCATTTTCAAGGCCGAGAGCTGTTCTCTGTTTGATATGCATGGGGTGCGAGTGAGCAATGACATGTGGACCCACTACATGCCTAAGATAGAGCGGACTCGTGGTGCCTTATCTTCCAGCTCGCAACTTGAGGGTGCTAGGGGTGCTCTCGAGCGCTCCTTAGGATTTGTCTCTATGATTTTGGCTTTGCTATGTGTGCCAAGAGGTCTAGTTCTAGACATGGGATGTGGCACAGGCCTGTGTGTGTCTATGTGTGTGCGCGTGCATGCGGGCTCTCTTTTTTGCTCCCTCATAGTGAAATCTCCTTACTGCATTGGAAATTTATGAAAGGATGTTGGAGAGTATTGAAATCTCCTCTTCTAAGTAGTACCAATGACCATCAAAACCTTGTCCTCAACTTAGATATATAAGGACCATAGATAGCCATGAGCCCATAGGTGAGCCCAAGACCTTGTGGGGGGGAAAATTGATCTAAGATCTTTTGAGAAAATCTTTGTGAGGCAATCGATGAACCGTCATGCTACAAGGAAAGGTGCCACCATACAATTGTGTCTCCCCATTCCTTAAAACCTCTAATATATTTTTGTAAAGCATACATATTGAGCTTCATGGCTATGCAATCAGTGACCTTCATGACAAGTCATGATCTCCGTAGGGTGGAGTCATAGTGATGACGACCCTCACTTTGAATGCTTGGAGACAGGGGGGTCTTAGAGCAATTCTTTGACATGGTTTTGTTAGCTGCAATCAAATACTTGCTCTAAGACCCCCCCTATTTTAGAGCAGCCCCTCGGGTGGGCCACTCATCATATGTAACCCTATCGCGTGAGTTCAATAGAAGCATATTTTTTATTTCTAAAATTTACAGAAATAAATATACATAAGGGACTATTTAAAAAAAATTTACAGATTTGTATAGAAAAGGGGTACATTTTATTAATGAAAAATTTACAGATAAGGGATTTTAAATATAGGCCTTGAACGCATGTGATATAGAGGGTTTATGCACAGTGACCCCCCCGAGAGCAGCCCTCTCAAGATGTCTACAACAATCTATTGTCTTCATGGCTACACAATCCATGATCTATATGACAGGGGGTTCTTAGAGCAATTCTTTGACAAGGTTTGGAAAGCCAACTTGTTTTCCTTATTCTCAAGTTCTTGTTGTTGCTTTTGTAGGTTGCCACCACATGGAAAGTAGACCATACAACGTGTCAAGAAGACTCTAATTCATAGAGTTTCTTGGATTGTTGCCTTAGTACTGATAGGGCTAGAGCAAGTCTTTAACATGGTTTTGTTAGCCTGTGATTAGCTCCTTTGCCTTCTACGATGGTTGCTCATGAAAAATCTAGCACGATGGCTATGGCAATCTATGGCCTTCATGGCTATACAATAGATGACATTCATGATAGGAGGGGGCTCTTATAGCATGTCTTTAACATGGTTTGATCAGCTACTATCACGTCTTTTGCACCTATTGTTGTTTTTACTAGGTTGCTCTTTACCTCCTCTTTTACCATCGCATGGAAAGAAGAGCCCACAATGCATCAAGACAACTCTAATTTATAGAGTGTCTTGGATTGTTGCTTCACTATTGACAAGGCTATAGAGCAAGTCTTTGACATGGTTTGGTCATATGTGGTCAAGTTTTTGGCCTTGTGAAATGGCTAATGAGTCCATGCAATCCTTGGCACCGGGCTGCATGTAGTATAGTTTGTGCTTTGGCATGTAATATAAATTTGGTTAACACGTTAACATGATAGTAAAATATCATTATTTGGCATGTAATACAAATTTTGTTAGATTATAAACATAACATGGCTAGAGCTTTAAGCACACACACACACACACTCTCTCTCTCTCTCTATATATATATATATATATATGTAGAGACCTCAGAGTGTATGATCACAAAATCAAACCAAGTTCTCAGAGGAATCGCTCTCTAACGATAAAACAACTCTCTCTTTCTCTCAATACTAGATAGAGTGAACTCTCAAGGTGAAAATTCTCTCAAAGACGAAAATCACTCTCAGAAATCTCTCACAAACTCTCAAAGAATGAAGATGTATGGAAATACTTCTCTCACCAGAAGAGAACGGAATGAACAACTCTCACTCTCAATGAACAAAAATGGATGGACTTCTCTTACAATGAATGGAAATTCTCTACAGAAGTGAACTCTCACAAGAACACTTGAGAAGCTCTCAATCTCTCAATCTCTCATGCTCTCAAGGATCGCAATGCCTCAACGGAAGGCAAGGGAGCTCTGATACCAAGCTGATACCATGACAAAATATGAAGAGGGAGAGGAGAAGAGTGGAGATGAGGAGAGAGGGCACAGCTAGAGAGCACACCACAAATGACTAACTGTACTAGAATTAGTTGAAAATGTAGAATATATACAAACCCATTTAGGATTAGGGTTAGGGCATCTAACCCTTTCCTTTATAGCACTATATTAAGTTAGTGCTATGCACATATCATCACATGATGTTGAGTGTGATCTCTCAACACATAGGTAGTATGATCTTGTAAAATAGTGGACCTTTTTACACATCTCTTTTCTAAAACATGGATGGTGTCACAAGACTAGAATGTAATCAATAGTGGTGCTAAGACCTGTTGTTGTGATAATCACAACACATATGCACAAAAGAGTAGTACGTGAGTCTTGTTCTACTCTAATAGATCCCAAGGCACATATGTAATCAATAGTGGTGCTAAGACCTGTTGTTGTGATAATCACAACACATATGCACAAAAGAGTAGTACGTGAGACTTGTTCTACTCTAATAGCCTTTATAGCACTATATTAAGTTAGTGCTATGCACATATGATCACATGATGTTGAGTGTGATCTCTCAACACATAGGTAGTATGATCTTGTAAAATAGTGGACCTTTTTACACATCTCTTTTCTAAAACATGGATGGTGTCACAAGACTAGAATGTAATCAATAGTGGTGCTAAGACCTGTTGTTGTGATAATCACAACACATATGCACAAAAGAGTAGTACGTGAGTCTTGTTCTACTCTAATAGATCCCAAGGCATTAGCAATCTCTTTTATTTCCAACACATAGTCATTCATAGACATATCCCACATTCTTCCATCTAATCTCTACGAGCTCCAGCCTCTTTTGCGGCCCTCTCTCCCTCACTTGCATGACCTCCCCATTTGATCATTCTTCCAACATAGAATTCTATTGGTTCAAAGTTCTATCCCATTTTTCAAATTAATGAGTTCTAACCCTTGGATTGTTCTTCCAACACGGTATTCTATTAATCCTAAGTCTTTTAGGATTTTTAATATTTGCGAGCTCTTCTCTTTTTTTAAAAAAATGACCCCCTTTTATTGTTCTTCCAACATAATATTCTATTGACCAGTTGAGATTTTCTTAATCACTTTTTCATCCATATACAATTATGGCCCCTCCATTGATTCTAAACTCAATCCTTTTTCACATGTTTAGGTGTTCGGATCATTACAACTCGATTAGGGCCCTCCTCTATTCTAAACCTCCCTTTTTTCATTGTGTGAAGATTTTGAGACCTATCGAGTTTTTCTTATTTGCTTTTTCATTTAGACCATGACAATATGATTAGGGCCCCTCCATCAATCATGAAATTCCCTTATATTTGGATCATGAAACTCCCTTATATTTGGATCATCACAATGCGATTAGGTCCCTCTGTTTATTATGAAACTCCTTTATCACAGTTTGGTGATTTTAGAGCTTGTGAGGTTTTCTTATTCATGTTTTTGTTTAGATCATCAAAATATGATTAGCCGGTCCCCTCCATCGATCCTGACACTCCCTTATGTTTGAATCACAACAACATGATTAGTCACTTTGTCTATTCTAAAACTTCTTATCATGTTGTGATGATTTTGAGATCTATCTAATTCGTCTTATATGTTTTTATAATTAGATCATCAAGGGCCCCTCCATCAATCATGAAACTCCCTTGTGTTTGTATCATCACAATGCAATTAAGGCCCTCCATTTGTTCTGAAACCCCCTTATCACGTTGTGATTATTTTGAGACCTATCAAGTATTTCTTATTTGCTTTATCATTTAAATAATCAAATGCAATTAGAATTTATGGCCCTTTCATCAATCCTAAAACTCCCTTATGTTGGCATAACCATATAATTAGGGCCGTCCCTCTATTCTAAAACTCTCTTATTGCATTGTGATGATTTTGAGACCTATTTGGTTTTTTTAATTTGATTTTTTGTTTAGATCATCACAATGTAATTAGGATCCCTCCGTTTGATCCCAAAAATTCCTTATGTTTGGATCATCACAATGCAATTAGGGCCATGCCGTTGATCCTAAAACTCTCTTATCATGTTGTGATGATTTTGAGACTTGTGTGGTTTTCATAGTTTCGTTTTTTATTTCGATCATGACAATGTGATTGGGGCCCCTCTTTTGATTGTGAGACTCCCTTATTACATTGTGATTATTTTGATACCTATTGGGTTTTTGTTATTTGCCTTTTCATTTGGATAATCACAATGTAATTAGGGCCCCTTTATTGATCCTAAAACTTGCTTATTTCATTGTAATGATTCTGAGACCTATCAAATTTTTAATATTTTCATTTTCATTTGGATCATTACAATGTGATCAAGGCCCTTCTATCAATTGTAAAACTCTCTTATACGTTGTGATGACTCCAAGATGTATCAGGTCTTTATTGTTAACATTTTCATTCAGATCACTACGACACAATTATGGCCCCTCTATTGATTTGGATTTCCTCATTGCATTGTGTTGATTGTATTTCTCTTGTTGTGTTTCTCCTCCAGTTGTGGTTGTCTTGAAGCCCATGATCCCTTTGTTGTATGCTTCTACTTGTAGATGTAGGATCCATTAAAGAGTCCCTAGTGGGACAGATTCTCTAAAAGAAAGGCCTATGGATGTTCTTTAGAAAATACAACAACATCATCGACACCCGGAGATATTTAGGAGGCTTAACTGTGACTTCCCTCTTGAAGAAAATATTGTCTCAACAGCCTCTTATCTCAAAGAGAAAGAGCAAGGATTCTAGGCAGTCACTTCAGATGGTGCTATGGTGTCTGGCGATGAGAAATTGATACATGCCAAAGACGTCATACAGTCTAAGGTTATGAGGAAAAAGTTAAGAAAGATTATTCCTTTTGTCCTAGAGAATATGAAGAGGAGATAAAAAAATGTGTACAGTCCATGACCACAAATGTCGACTTGCCAATTATAATTAGGCCTTCATGTGCTACTTGCATGTTATTTTTGATGGTGATAATGAAGGCAAAGAGATACCATAGTCAACAAATGAACCCCACAAAGTGGAAGACGAGGTCAAAGATGAAAAAATATATATCAATCTTGCTAAAGAAATACATCTTGGTGAGCAGTTCAGTATTGATGCTCTGCAAAGAGACACCCTAGTCCCTATTAATGAGGAGGTCTCTACCACAAATGAAGTTAGTATGTTCCCACCTCAGTCCTTCCTTCTTTCAAATTTTGTGACAGGGAGTCTACGTTGATGATGGATATTCAATATCTTTTTGACTTATGGGAGGTCTATTTCCTTGCAATTGCTGCTCAAAACCTTGAGAAGGATGAAGGATTTATAGACATTTCTTAGGGATATAGTTGAGTATGAAGCTAGCATTCCCATTGAAGATGCTATCCAACAAAGGATCTCATATGGGAGAAGTGGTGGAATCTTTTAACGTTGAAGACGCTAAAGACACTAGCTGTACAGTAGACCTATGGACTAATGAGTAGTACACTTGTTTCATATGAAAGTCAAACGGTGTGTGAGGAATTACAAACATTGTTGTGATGTTCATTTTGCTATCCATATATTATTGCCATTGTACTTAATGTTGGAAATATGGGCCTATGTGGTCCTAACACCCTTGTGGTACCTTGGAAACAATTGTGGATATAAAAAAGGTCTCCTTCATGATCAAGTGGGACTCAAAGGTGGGAGTGACTTTGTTCATGCCCTTTATCCGGCATCATATGGACTCAGACTGCTCCCCCTCAAAGTCTCCATTGGAATGACATAGATTCAAGATTGTTTTGTGGCTCCTTCACATATGCCAGCCTTGCTCGCTCATGCGTCCTCCCCATGAGTTGGACCATAGTGATTTGGAATGTGGATATAGTCAACTATGATAGTACTTGATTCTTTGGAAAGAGCTTTAGAGAGCAGTCATAGGTCAAACAATGGACTTTCTTCTACTTCAAGAGCACATGTTTTTGGTGGCAAACATTAGTCACCACCACCATCTTCTGTCGGGGATTTGGAGGTATGGTCCCTTACAGTAGGTTAGAGTGGAAGGGTCTGTATTTCATTGTCTTAGGAAGAGGCCTCAAGGTTTTTGACTAGGGAGAGCTTATCCAAGGCAGCAGAGTGTGGTTGGGTGTGTAGGTGGGAGAATCCAGGATTGGGATTCTAAACATTTATAAACCAACTTGCAGATAACACAAGAGGTTTTGGGAGGAAATTGACAAATAGCCTCCCAGATGTCGATTCTTGGAGCTGGCTTCAACAACATGGAATTCAAGGAGGACAAGTCAGGAGGAGCCTCTTTTGTTGAGATGTTGGCAATAAACAGGGGCATGTGGGAGTTTATTTTTGTGGCCAAAGGAAGGGATCCATGGCAAGATGCATAGTTCACCAGTTCCCCTGATAGCCTCTACTTCTCCTTCAAATAGAGGAGACATGATAGCATGTTAGAGTGCATTGACCGATGCAATGTTGGGGACTTGGTTGGGATCGACATCCTAGTAGGCATGATCATGTCTGATCACTCCTCAGTGGTGCTCCACCTAGAGCCACCTTGTTCCCAAAAAAGGGTTTGTATTCCTAATGCACTACTTTAGGAGGAGGAGGTGCAGCATGCAGTAGCTTTGTTTTGGTAGTAGCCCAAGGAGGAGCCTAGAGAGAGATGAACTTTGTGGGTTGTTGAGGTGATCCTTAGGAGCAATAAGGAGTTGCAGTACCAGGAAGTGCAATAGAGACTTGCTCTATAAGAGCATGAGTGTGCTTTGAGACAGGACCTTGCTTCCATAGAGAAACTCAGAGAGTAGGACTTGAGTACCTAGTGGCTCAGTAATCATCATAAATGCATGAATTTGGAGCTTTGTGACACTGTATCCTTACCATTTTATGGGGGCCAACTAGTTAAAGCAAGGAGAAAGGATGACCATATAGTCCTTCCAACTCACAAGGCCACGCTTAGCTAGATGCAAATGGACCCACAGGAGACCCTGGAGCTACTAACCACCACTGATCTCTATCAACAGTTGTTCTAGTCTGAGGCAGAGTCCCCCATGATAGTAGTAGCTCATAAGGAAATTTGGGCACCGTTTTGATAGTACTCTAGGTGAGCTTATGTGGATGGTTAGAGGCCCCTTCATGGATAAGATCTAGGAAGCCCTCCCTTTCCAGAAGTTCCTCGAAGAGCCCTCCAAGCCCCCCCTTCATGGATGAGAAGCTCTAGGAAGCCCTCCCTTCCTAAAAGTGCCCAAGAGTGGATGGGCTACTGACCCCTACCTTCTTTCATTGTTCTAAGGAGCACATTCACACCTCCCTTTGGTTGGCATGCTAGGAGATCTTTGATTCAAATTTGCTCCCTCAATCCTTGAGTTGCAAATGAATTTTCTTGATCTCAAAAGGGGGGATAGATAAGACATACTTGACACTGTTATGGATAAATTTGACCAAAGTAAAAAGGCATAAATATGAGTGTGTGCTTGTATGTATGGCAATACTATAATAAAATATGGAGTGCATAGGGCCCAGGGTTGAGGTGGCAGGGCATGACCATGTGCCACCCTTCCACATAAGAGGACCCATAAGGTGTGTTGTACATAATCCATGGTAGTAATATTATAAAATGTTAAGGTGGCATGGCTCCTCCATGTGCCATCCCTCCACCTAGGTAGTCCCATGCCTGCATTTAGTGAGATATGGCCCAAAGTCCATGGGAGAAGTAATATAAAATAGGTGGAGATGGATATTATATTGGGTTATTCCCTCCATATAGGATAGGCCCATGTGGGGGAGGTATAGAAGGTCCAAGAGTGCAAGTTAAATAATGGGGAAAGTAGGATGAGGTGGCAAGAATCGTTGTGCCAAGCCTCCACTTGTCCTCCTAGATGTTTGAACACATTATAAAATTGGGAAGAGACCAAGGGAGTATCATAGACTTGGGACATGGGAGTTGATATATGTGGAAAAATGTGGCCAAGCATTATCACACACAATTGAGAGTGTGTAACCGCCTAGCCCACATGGGAGACTTCCACATACACCATGCATGTGGGAGGATGCATTTATTGGAAGAGACCCTCTCTCTTGGCTATAAAAGGAGGGGGCTATTCCTTGATGGGACACGCTCATTCTTGTAAAGCCACCTAGCTAGTACTTTGATATTTCCCCTCACCCTTACTTTTAAATAAAGCATGACCCTCTTCCCTTGATGTCTCCATCTCTACATTCCTTCTCCACCCATGTACATACTCCTCTTTCCCCTCTCCCTCTCCCCTTGAGCCATAGTCTCCCTCTTCTTTCCCTCCCCTCTTAATCCCTTTTCCCCACCCATGTTAATGCTCCTCCCCTCACGTTCCCTATTCCTCTATGGCCCTCGAGCATCACCATACGTATCCTTTAGCCTCTTGTCTTCATTTCTTTTCTGGCTAACAGAAATGGTGTGGCTACTGGGATCGAAATCTCCACGGCTAGTGGTGTAAAATCTATTACTCCTACGACTGGGTGCGGCTCTACGGCCTCTTCTGTGTGCAGTTCTCTACTTTTGCACCTCCAAATTATGTGCCTTTCTTGTCTCTACGGCTGCAAAACCTCCCTACTTTTGCACTTCTGGTCTGCTTGCTTTCTGCTCACGGTTCCTACGTGTATTCTGGCTGGCGAATCTTCTGCTCGTACCGGTCGCATCTACAGAACTGTAACATCCGTGCTCCCTCTGAGTTCTTGTGCGCACATTCGCATGTCTACTATGTAAAACCACGTGCATCGCGGACAGATTGCGACAGTTTTTTGGGCTCCTATGTCTTTTGGTCGTGGACAATTTTCTGGGCTTCTGCAAAACTGTAATAGATCTCGCACCCCCCCTCTCTTCTCTTCTTCTTGTTCTTCTCCTTCTCCTCTCCTCTCTTTTTATTAAGGAGTGGGATTTGAACCCAAGACCTCCCCCTTCACAAAAGGGAGACTTATCATTGGGCCAGCAGTCAAGAAGTGATGAAAATGTACTGATATTGCTTATATATTGAAATCCCATGAATTGTAACTCTCTAACCATGGGGAGTTTTTACATGCTGTAAAAAGAAAAAGTACTTCACTTCATGTGCTCTACTCATATCTCCTATAGATTGTAGATTCTGAACTTTTTCAAGTTCACTTCACGGACACACGCCACACGAGGAGGGTGGATATTTACGTCACTTCTCGACGAGTTTAAGGATTTGGTGCCTGGTCCTCCACACCTTACGGCTACTAATGGGTGAGATCGCTTTCTTGATCTTCATGTCAATCTTCAACAACTGATTGTACAGTGCATTGCTCAAGGAGACGACGGGTGGGATGATACACCGTGGATGATTCAAGGTGAAGAACTAGTGATACACTGGGAGGACTTTGATTTCAATTCTACTCATTGTGCGGTGATTGAGCTACTTGCTACTTCGGAGGTAATTAAAAGGGTGTCCTTATTCGAAGGGTGGGATGCTCCCCAAGCTTGGGGGGAGATTTGGCGCATCTGCTTATTAATTCCTGTGGATAAGCTCATCTTGAATGGTCTATTCTCAATCTCACTACAAAGGTTTCTAGGGCTCGGCTATGGTTGGTAATGTTTCGACCAAGGAATCCCTTTGTACCTAATCAACACTTTGTGCCTCATTTTGAGCTTCAAGTTGTAATTCTTTTTTGTCTAAAGATAAACTATCAACAAAGGATTGCAAGTTTATTTAGTGCTGAACGTTTGGCTCAAGTATTGAATTCTCCCCACCCTCTCCTTCTACCTATCTTGGACTACCGAGAAACTTGGGATGTCCGGATTTTAGTCTTGGTGTGATGACATCTTGGATCCTTCAATTTGATGGAGCTTACAAACCTTCGACCAAGGCTACTGGCATGGGTGTGAAGCTCACTTCACCGGGTGGTGAAGGAGTATTGTTATAGCAAGTCTGCACCTCCAAGTACTTGCAACTAAGTTGAGTACTTGGCACTCATTTTTGGGCTACAAAAGGCACAAGAACATCACGTCAAGCAACTTGAGGTGCAAGGAGATTCTCAACTAGTGTGTGAACAAGTTAGTGGAAGGTGGAAGGTGTGGAGCAAAGGCACCCACATACAGTAGATGTCATCATAGATAATTGTCATGTCAAAAGTGTGTGTGTTGATGGGGGAGTTGCATGTAATATCATGGTGCCCCAAATCATGAAGGAATTGAGTTTGAAATACACAGGGCGTTCCTCCACTCGAATCAAGGTAGCAGATGGTCGATGACTCACCACCTTGGGAGTCATTTCCCATCATTGTCAATGGGTTGACCACCACTCTCAATTTCTATGTAGTGGACATCCGAAGATACAGGCAGTAGTTACCCAGCCATACTTGGGAGACCATGGTTGAGAAAGAGTGATGCAGTCAGCTATTGGAAGATAGGACACATGTCTTTTGGTGCTTCTAAGGAGAAGATCCTGGTGCAACCAGGTGCCACGGAACCAGAAGAAGAAGAGGAGCAAGACAATGATGCTCTCTCATCCTCGGTGTCTAAATCAATGGAAGGATCAGATGGGGGGGAGAAGTTCTCAAAGGAGGAAGTTTACATGATGGGGGTGTCTCCAACCCCTCCACCTGCAGAAAGGGTAACAGCTAGTCCTCAACAGCTTGAATCTATGCTTTCCCTAGACCTCACTCCAAGTAAGAAAGATGAATTCCTAGAAATGTTCAAAGATTTCCCTAACCTTTTCGCAACTAGCTACCGCCACATTCGCCATGTGACTGCCATAGAGCACAAGATAGAGCTGAAGCCTAATGCGAAGCCTAGGGCTCAGAAGTATCAGAGATTAGGGCCCCTACAGACTGATGCTTTGTGCTCAGAGTTGCAGAAACTTATAGAAGCTGGGTTTATTGTTCCGGTTCACAATACTGAATGGGTTTCACCAATGGTAGTCACCCCAAAGAAAAACAACAAGTGGCAGGTCTGCATCAACTGTAAGAAACTCAATGTAGCCACCAAGAGGGACCGTCATCCTCTTCCCTTTCAAGACCTCATTCTTGAGAAGGTAAGTGGTCATGAGATGTATACTTTCTATGATGGTTTCTCCGGGTTTTATGAAATCAGAATTGCCGAAGAAGATGTGCTTAAAAGCACATTTTCCATACCCTGGGGGACATTTGCATTCAAAGTAATGCCATTTGGCCTCACCAATGCTCCTGCTACCTTTCAAAGACTTATGCAGATGGTGTTTGCTCCTTATTCGAGGGATTTCTTGGAGGTGTTTTTAGATGATTTCTATATATTCTCATCACGTAAGGAGCACATCATGAAGGTTAGGTTGGCCTTCCAAAGGGTCAATGATGCGAATGGCAATCTCAACCCTGAGAAATCACCATTGGAGCCACTCAAGGGAGGTTACTGGGACATATTTTCTCATTCGAGAGCATCAAGCCTGACCCCGAGAAGGTAGAAGCCATCCTCAAGCTCTCCCCACCAACAACCAAACGTCAAGTATGCTCATTTGTCAATCTAGCAAGATACTATCACCGCTTCATTGATCAATATGTTGCTTTGACACAACCCATGACTATGCTATTAAAAGATGGGGTTGATTTCTCTTGGGATGAGGATTGTGATCATGGGTTTGCACAAATTAAGAATGCTCTGGCTTCAGAACCCATTCTATGCAATCCTGATTGGTCAAAGACTTTCTATATCAATCTTGGGTTTGGTGAGCACAGTCTGGCAGGTATTCTTCTCCAGCAAGGGGAGGATCGGTTCATGTATCCTATTCGATTTTCTTCTCGACAATTGCTCGAAACTGAACGACGCTACTCTGAGGCTAACAAGCATGCCTTGTCTTTGGTGTTCTGCATTGAAAATTTTAAGCATTATGTGGCCGGGAAGTCCTTCATTATAATCTCTAGCAATGGTCTTGCAAAGCAAGTTCTTCAATCACCAAATCCCATGGGCCGGTTGGCCAAATGGTTGGCAGTTCTACAAGAATATGATTTTTCTTTCAAAATTGTAAAAGGGCGTTGTTCCAACTTGAAGAATGCTTTGATTGATTTAGAGGAGTGCCTCAATGTAACCCTTATAGCACCATAGAAGTTGGGGATCCATGGTATGGTGGTATCTACAGGTTTCTGACTGCTTTCTCCTTTCCTCTGAAAAGTACTAACTATGAGAGAAAGAAGATCCGAAGAGATAGTAGGTGCTACACTCTCTTTGATGGGGTCTTGTACTATCAAGGCATGGATGGGGTACTAAGACGAGCCATTGATGCAGATGAAGTGCCTAAGGTATTGAAGCATTATCATGATCGATTTTGTGGAGGCCACTATGCCAGTGACTATACAGCTAAGAAGATTTTACATGCTGGATACTATTGGCCGACCTTGTTCAAGAATGTCACTTTGTATTGCAAAACCTGTGAACCATGCCAATTCTTTGGTAGGAAGGATTTGCGTCCTAGGCAACATCACCCAGTGATGTCCATCCATCTGTTTCAAAAGTGGGGAATAGATTTTGTCGGGCCCTTGCCCATGATTGCCCGCAAAAAGAAGTATCTTTTGGTAGCCACTCAGTATGTCACTAAGTGGGCTGAAGCTATCGCCCTCCCCGTTGCAAATGATAAGGGAGTTTCAAATTTCATATTTGAACATATCTGCACAAGGTTTGGGACACCCATGGAAATAGTATCTGACCATGGGAGTCCATTCTTAAATGAAGTAGTGGAATTGCTCATTGATTGCATGGGTATTGACGTCCATGGGACAAACAGAATGGACCAACGGCCTCCTTTGTAAAACCATGGGGAAAATGGCCACGGGGAATAGGAGCCAGTGGGATCAGAAGGTCATTGAAGTCGTGTGGACTTACAAAATCACCCATAAAATGTCTACAAGTCACACTCCTTTTGAGTTAGTATACGGTACTAAGGCAGTTTTACCACTAGAGATAGAGATTTCGGCCTTGAGATTGGCACAAGGACAGATGATGACAGAAGATGAACATGTAGAGGCCAGATTGGTACAACTTGAGAAGTTAGATGAAACCCGATGCCTTGTATTACACCAAACAGAGATCCAAAAGAATCGACAAAAGGCCCGCTTGGATGCTAAGATTCGCAAGGGATGCGAAAGAGACACTTTGTTGAGCGGGATGTTGTGCTATGCTTTGATAACAGATTGGACCACCAAATCAATAAGAAGTTTCTGCCACTGTGGACCGATCCATACAAAGTCATCAAGGAACATAGCAATGGGTTTGTACAAGTTCAAGAGCTGCATGAGCCATATGGCAAGAAGGAGATCAACAAGCGTTATCTCAAGCCCTTCTTTGTGCGTGATGGTCCCACGCATGGAAATGCTATGCATTCCCTGCCTGGGGGGGGGAACTATTATGGATAAATTTGACCAAAGAAAAAAGGCATAAATATGAGTGTGTGCTTGTATGTGTGGCAATAGTATAATAAAATATAGAGTGCATAGGGCCCAGGGTTGAGGTAGCAAGGCATGACCATGTGCCACCCTTCCACGTAAGAGGACCCATAAGGTGTGTTGTACATAATCCATGGTAGTAATATTATAAAATGTTAAGGTGCCATGGCTCCTCCATGTGCCACCCCTCCACCTAGGTGCTGCATTTAGTGAGATATGGCCCAAAGTCCATGGGAGAAGTAATATAAAATAGATGGAGATGGATATTATATTGGGTTATTCCCTCCATATAGGATAGGCCCATGTGGGGGAGGTATAGAAGGTCCAAGAGTGCAAGTTAAATAATGGGGAAAGTAGGATGAGGTGGCAAGATTCCTTGTGCCAACCCTCCACTTGTCCTCCTAGATGTTTGAACGCATTATAAAATTGGGAAGAGACCAAGGGAGTATCATAGACTTGGGATATGGGGGTTGATATATGTGGAAAAATGTGGCCAAGCAATATCGCACACAATTGAGAGTGCGTAACTGCCTAGCCCACATGGGAGACTCTTCCACACACACCATGCATGTGGGAGGATGCATCTATTGGGAGAGACCCTCTCTCTTGGCTGTAAAAGGAGGGGGCTATTCCTTGATGGGACATGCTCATTCTTGTAAAGCCACCTAGCTAGTACTTTGATATTTCCCCTCACCCTTACTTTCAAATAAAGCATGACCCTCTTCCCTTGATGTCTCCATCTCTACATTCCTCCTCCACCCATGTACATACTCCTCTTTCCCCTCTCCGTCTCCCCTTGAGCCATAGTCTCCCTCTTCTTTCCCTCCCCTCTTAATCCCTTTTCCCCACCCATGTTAACGCTCCTCCCCTCACGTTCCCTATTCCTCTATGGCCCTCGAGCGTCATCATACCTATCCTCTAGCCTCTTGTCTTGATTTCTTTTCCGGCTAACAACACCACATATGAGATCTTGGCTAAGGACTAGAGCTTGCAATTGTGTCCCCATCTTCTAGATATAATCCACAACACTTAGACTGTATTTATTCAGAAACATATCATTCTAGATAATATCCTCACCTTTTCGGAGGCTATGCACTAGGCTATAGATGAGGCCCAGCCTCTTGCTATCCTTCTCATTGAGATTTGAGAAGGCTTATGATAGGGTGGAGTGGTCTTTCCTAGAGGGCACTATGCAGTTGGTGGTCTTCTTAGAGACATGGATCAGAGGGGTCTCAGCTTTATATGTAGGGAGATCTAGCTAGGTGATTGGAGGACATGTAGGAGAGGCTTTCTCTATTATGTGCTTGGTTTGACAGGGTCTCCCCCTTCCTCTTCCTCTTTATAGTCCAGGCACTGGGCTACTTTCTTTGTTCCCATGCCATTGGCCTTACAGGGATGTGACTTTCACTTTGCTAGGAGGAGGAGCTTTTGGACTCAAATATTGTGGATGACACGAATTTGTATGTGGAGGGATATGTGACAAGCCTTGAGGTGGTGAGGGGAGTCTTTGGCCATCTATTCTGAGGCCTGTGGGGCAAGGAATTTACTGGACCAAATTTATCAGCTTTTCCACAAGCGTGGAGGATTCCAGTGGATTCCACAAGGGTAGACATTGAGATACCTAGGATGCCATGCAAGGATCAACATATCCCCACAGAGTAGTAAGGTAGCCCTAGTTCTAGAGAGTGTTTGGCATAAGCTTATATATTGGAGCTAAGTCAAACTTTCCCTAGTAGGCAAAGCACTGATTGTCAACCAGGTCCTTACCATGGCCTTGTATATAGCCTCCTATTGGTTCTTTCATAAATGAGTGCATGGAGTAGCTCATACACTTAGTTTAGAACTTCCTTGGATGGCACATAGAATACAAGAGCCTGAGTTGCATGGCAAACAATGATTCTACCATATGCACAAGCAGGCTGAAAGTCATTGATCCAAAGATGCAGAGTAGAGCCCTTTTGGTAAAACAAGTGGTCCATGGTCTCACCATAGGCAAAAAGCCCTAGAAGCTACTTCTCTAGAGAGGTATCCTCAGGAACACTCCCCACACAGGCAAATAGTGGTAGCAGTCCAATAGATGAATCTTCTCGAGGTCCCCTCTCACAAGGAAAGGCTCCCCACTGAGGGTCGCATGTTGGGGTAGTGATCACACATTGGGGCATAGTGGGACAATGGCCCTATTTGGTCTTTTAGAGTCTAGAGATAGCTATCATGATCAGTAGAGGATATGATATATGCTCACCTGAGAGGGGTGGCCACAAGGATGACATAGATTGATGCAATGATCCCAAACTCATGGTGGGAGGAGCTACATAGTCCTTCAACCCCCCACTGCTGGTCTGGCTAGCTCTTGCAAACAGACACTCCCCTCAGAGTGTGCTTCTTTTGAGAGTACCTTGGGTCCCACCATCACAAGTTCTATAGAGCAGGGCCAACAGGTTGCCTATAGATGGATAGAGACCCAATCAAGGAGGAGCTCCTAGATGATCTAGAGTGGTAGAGGATTAGAGTAGTGAGCCATTTAGGCAAGGAGTGGCACATTGATCAACAAATCTCAGTATTATTAGGGCTAAAGGGAGTAGTCTAGTGTCTTTGGCTCTGGGAGGGACCACCCCTTTTCATGCTTCAGTGGAAACTGAGAGGGTGGTTTTAGTTGGTGTGTGTAGGGATTTCAAATAGGGTGGAGGAGGTACCCATCTTCTCGTACATGACATGCACATAGTATTTAGCTAGAGGTAGTAGCCTAGACACCTTTGGGAGTACACTATTGGTTAGAGAAGGATGTCCCATTGGAGGTTATCTCTCACTTCTAGCCACATCTACGAGCCAGCCTCACACCACGGAATATCTCCTTTTTCTTTTGGATGGTGGCACATTGGGGCTTGCCCATTGACCCTTATCTAGATCATATGTGAGTGGACAACCGCTATCATTGCTACACAAAGGAAATGCTTGAGACAATATCACACTATCTCTAGGGTTGTATATAGATGCAGAGGGCTTGGGCATCAGCAGCTGTCAAGATTGTAACTAGTACAAAGAGGAGGCAGAGGGACTTAACTTGGGTGATGGTGGCATGGCTTATAGAGGGGGGTCATGCTTTCTCTATTGACCCAGTTTCTCCCACGTATAAGATTAGAGACTAGTAGGTTCCTTGGGTTGAGATTGAGGATACAATTCCTACTTTGCATGCTTTCCCAATTGTTTCTATGGAGGACAGTGTTTGAGAGACTACTATGACCAACACTATTGCAAGCATTCCTCCTTTGCATGCTTGCCTAATTGTTTCTATGATAGACATTGCTAGGGAGACTATGGCCAGCATTGCTACCAGCATTATTGCCTGCACATTTGGGTTCCAAATATAGTCAGGTGATGGGAGGCCAATAGGTCCCCCTAGCAATGAGACACATTGCCATTTGGAAGGACATTATCTTTACCTTGTGCACCATCTAGGAGTGTGGTACCCCAAGCTCACACACAACCATTGAATAAGTGGGAGAATTCCTGCAAGGCTTGGCCTATAGGCATATTTTTCTCTCTTTCTGTGAGAGGTATTTGTTGGATGTATAGACCACCACCTCGGCTATTAGCTCTAGTTTCACCAAAGGGATGCTAGGTAGTGCATTGGGATGTATGGAACCTATCTTGGTTAATACCTAGTTTCCTCTCTTGTATTCACCTTCAAAAACTCCATGAGTAGCTGATTTGAAGGGTGTGGTTTTTAAGCAAACTATAGATAGCAAACATGTGTAGGAATTTGGGTGATGACAAGGCCACGGCAAGAAAATTACTAGCCATGTGGGCGAAATTTCATAACTAAGGGTCTTATATCATGGAGAGGAAAAATATAAGAAATGAAAATGTAGTTTGTGCTTGTTTCTCCCTTGGAAGAGCATATTTTGGAGATTTATCCCTTAGTGCATGACATATGTATGCCCCTAACTATCTCCTTGTACCTCACTTATCCCTTTGGGCATGTCATATGTATGCCCCTAACTATCTCCTTGGAAATTTATCCCATAGTGCATGACATATATATGCCCCTAACTATCTCCTTGTACCTTAATTCATAATAACATGGGTATGCATGCACATGTTCTATGCTTATGGTACAATTGATCTGCATTTATCACTTTTGTGGAATGCTCAAATATTTTTTGTTTTATTTTGTTATGATGCATACAATGGATTTTGGCTAAACATTATGACATGATATCCATTGATTGGGCCTTAATGGATATGTTATCTTAAAACCTTCCAAAACTTTCCACTCCTTTTCATAAAGACACTTAAGAAAATTTTTCCCACCATTGTCCTATCGTCTTACAAATTTTTTGCATGCTTGATTGCCACAAATTTTATTTTTAAAAAGGATGTATATTGTTTATTAGATGCAAATATTTGATCTTATTGAATTGTAAGAAAAAATTTAGGTACATTTGGAGAAGATATTAAAAAGGAGTTATATAATTGTTGAAAAAATTATATATCAAAGTTTGCTATGCATATTGAATTATAATAAAGGTTCTATCACTAATGAAAGTGCTTAGAGACTTTATGCAATTTTAGCTTGTAAAGATGACCTTCTATCCTTCTTTTATTTTGCATTATTCGAAGTTTTTAAACATAATAAGCACTCAACATATCCATCTAAATATAAGAAATATCCAAGAGTGGAACACTTCCAATGCATTGACACCCAAATGTTACTTGGGGTATTCCATCAAAGCATATATTATCAATGTATATGGAGGCTACCATTCTCCAAGTTACCAACTTCCATTCTATAAAAGAAGAAATACAATTAATCACATGTGATCAAGTTTGATTATTTTAAAATGTGATTTATTCATTATCACTTTTGAATACCTACACACATACTTCATCTACAACATCCCACTTACAACTTGATACCTTATCATTTCTCTCATCCATGCATGAATTGGTATATTTTGGCACCATTTGGATTTATTAAACCAATAAATACTCATATCTAATTGAATCAAAAGTAGTACATTTTCAAAGAACATATATCCATTATTTTAGAAATGATAATTATTATACTTAGTCAAAGGATGCCAGTGTACATGGAGGATTCTATCTAAAAACCTTACTTTTGTTTCAATTGTCATCCAAAGGACATATCCAATGGTCTTCTTAACAATTTCTCATTATTTGTGAGTAAATAATTAGGATGACAATTTTTCATTCCCCAATTTCTCCCCAAGGTAATTGCTTTGAAAATATGATAACAAAATGACATATTTATGAGACAAGAGCATTGTGGACCCAAATCTCATGTCCCTAAATGATCAATTTTAGTGCATCTCTCTCTCTCTCTCTCTCTCTCTCTCTCTCTCTCTCTCTCTCTCTCTCTCTCTCTCTCTCTCTCTCTCTCTCTCTCTCTCTCCCCCTCCCTCTCTATAGTCCAATGTTTAAAATCAATTCCTAATACCTATATAGTATGAAAAACCCAAGTTTGGTCTATGTTAACATAGATACCAAAATGAGATAGGTGCTTCACCTCCATAAAAAATGGACAAAATTTGAACGTGGAGAATTTTTCAAAGAAATCTTAAATCGTATTTTATACTAGGGAGAGAAGGTTACATAAGAACAATGAATTTTTGGGAGGGAAAAGTTGCGTGAATCTATATGTCCATAAGAAGGGGGGAGGGGGAGAGTAAGGGGACCCCCCAAAAGTCAAATCAGTGTGAGTAAATGCCCCAAGTGGGGGTGGGTACAAGAGGGGGGCTAGTGAGAGAGAGTGGGGACTAAGGACAATCTTTCCACGAATGAGAGGGCCTAATCCAAGAGGCCCTTTTTGAGCCCAAAATTCCCCTAATGAATTGCCCTTCTAAGTGCCAAGACTACAACAATATAATACTTATATAGGGATAAATTATTTATATGTATATATCAATTTCAAGAGGGAAAATAAGTATTCAATCATTCCCCTAGTTGTCTTATGGGCCAATGCATACCAAAACCCCAATCCAAGATCCACGGTGTGTTTTTTTAATATCATAGGGGCTACCCATATAACTAGGGGACCATAAAATTTGGGGGTTCCTTTTTTTTAATGAAATGACCACTCCCATTTTCACAATCCCTTGACCACATATCAATCCCAAAATAAATTCCATTCTTCCATAATAGAACACAACCCCCCCTTTTTGTAATTTCACTTATTCATGCTCTCAACTATAGCCATGTCACTCCAATGGGTGCCACCTCCACCTAGGCCCGTCTTACCAAAGAACTAGATTCAACATTCAAATGTCTTTTCAACCTAATGGTAGGAGAGTATATTCCAATATTATTCATCCACCCATACCACAGGTTCCATTCCATTGCATGTTAGTGGCTAATCAATTTACTGTGGGGATAACTATGGTCAAGGGCTTGCTCTATAGTGCATGTGTGCATCTAGGGGAGTCACATGTGTGTGTGTGTGTGTGTTGTAGAGGCACATCTAGTGCCGAAGGAACTCAAACCTCTCAGGAAGGTGAATCAACTACAACAAAAGGTAAAGGAAAAGCCATTGACTCTACTTCTACATCTGCAAATGTAAAGAAATGAGAAAGCCTATGCCATCATTGCATTAGGTTTGGGTGATGACTATGTACACCACATTTTAGATTTGGAATCCCCTTTTGAAGCATGGCACAAGTTAGACATATTGTTTGGTGGTAGCACTCATACTTCCAAATTAAATCTTAAAATTAAGTTCTTTGAACTTAAAATGGAGGGAGATAATATTGCTGCCCATGTCAACACTATGAGAAGTATTATGACACAACTAGCTTCAATTAATTCCCATGTTACTAAGGATGATGCTATGGCAATGCTTTTAAAGAGCATGCCTTGGGATTTTGACTATGTGGTTACTACTTTGAAGAATCTTCCTCAACTCTCATTAGAATGCATCATTAGTGCCTTACAAGAAGAGGAAAGAAAGAACACTTCAAGGATGGGCAAAATGCATATAGAGGCACTTGCAGTGAGTTTTTCAAAGAACAAGTAGAAGGCTTGTAAACTAAGTTGCATTAATTCGCTCAAAATTTTTTTTCGATTCGAAAAAACGCGAAAATTTGCGATTTTCCCGAATTAAAATGAATCCAACAATTTTTCCTAATTTATTCGTACAAATAGGTTATTCGTATGAATAAACATATTCATACAAATAAACGAGGTTATTTGTACGAATAAACGTAGTATAAATATGAAACAACTGTTATTTTTGGTATTCGTACGAATACATCCAGCTGTATTCTTGAGCCACCTGCCTACCACCTGCTTGCCTACCTGCCACCTCTTGGTTGCCTACCTGCTACCTCTTTCTTACTTCCATACCTACTAGCTCTCATCATAGGTACCTTACTACACCTTACTTTTATTATAGTCTTTCTTTAGTAATCTATGTTTCTCTCTCTCTTATTTTGTTTAAGACTGGCACTCATCTCTCTTAGGAGAGTTGTGTGTTGCAGTCTTTTTATTGTTTAATATTTGTAGGAACTCTTGGGCTGGCACTCATCTCTCTTAAGAGAGTTGTGTGTTACAGTCCAAGCTTAGTGATGTTTTCATAGATGCTTATTCTGGCACTCATCTCTCCCTTGAGAGTTGTGTGTTATAGTCTAAGTTTAGATATGTTTTCAAGTACTTAGTCTAGCACTCAACTGTCCCTTGATAGTTGTGTATTACAGTCTAAGCTAGATATCATGTGACGTTGTCTTAGACACTTAGTCTGGCACTCAATTCTCCCTGGATAGTTGTGTGTTGCAGCCTAAGTTAGAAATCATGCGATGTGCTTTTAGACACTTAGCCTGGCACTCGTTTGTCCCTTGATAGTTGTGTGTTATAGTTGAATCCTAGTGTTAGATGGTGAAGTCCATGATTAGGTTATACCTAGGTCATTTTTTGTGTTTTGATTTTCTATAGTATGTTACATGATTTAAGGCTTGAGTTGAGAGGTTATACCTAAGTAATTTCTTAGACTGCTTGCATTGATTTTTTTATTGCACCTGGCACTGAATTCTTTTTTGAATTCTGTGTTGCAGCTTATTGCATATGAGATGGCTCATGCAGGTGAGAAGAGGAAGTGTCAACAACCTGATCTCACAAAGTCTCAGAGGAAGGTGCTGAAAAACAAGAATCTGCACTTCTTAATGAATGTCGATCAGGACATCATTAAGACAGCTTTCCAAAATGGTGAAAGTGGTGTACAAAATTTGGTGAGGACAATGGCAGAGCATGGAGGGAGGACCTTGTGTGATCGATTTCCAGATGTTTTCACAGTAGAGTCTATAGACCAGTATTTGTACCACTTAGCGATGGAGGGCCGACGATGCCTCATCGGTCAAATAGATCGAGACATAACTCATGTGACACAAAGTGGGAGGGTCCTACTGTAGATGCCAGGGTCACGTACATCAAGAATGCATGGCGAGGTTACAAAGGCAAAGGAGCTGCCTTAACCTCCCTTCCATCAATGCACCCACGTCCCCAAGCACAGCCACAATCACAAGCATTAATCCACCCACGCCCCCAATCAGATGCTGCATTACATCCACCACAACCACAAGCACCAATGCACCCACGTCCCCAGTCATATGTCACATCCCACCCAACACAGCCACAAGCACCACTGCAGCCACACCACACATATGCACCAGTGCATCCACCACAACATGTCGCAAACCCCGTATCCCTCTTTTCCAAGATCTTTCATACCTAGAAGTTCCTCCTCCTTTTTCACATCTCCCACCACATGCACAATCACATTTCACATCTTTTGTGCCTCCATTTGTGCCTCCTACCGCATGCGCAGACCAGTTTTCATCTCCCCTATTTTCACTTGCACCACAAATGCACAATCTATCTGCAAAAGAAGATACATTCCCATCTCCTTCATTCTCAGTAGCACAAGCAACACGCACATCACATGGCTTGCGTGATCATGTAGAAGTGCCAAGACCCATGCAACCCATACTACTTCAGCGATGAGACATCTGATTCACGCCTAGTGCAGTTGTGGGCACAGGCACGAAAGGAACAATCAACATGTGCAATATTCTCGTCGCTCCCTTTGAAAGGGACAAGATTTATGCATGTAAGTGCTGAGGATTTTTGTGTCCGTTGATGCATTGAAGGCCAGCGCATTGGAAGAAGCCACATGCTTGGGAGATGTCATACATCCGGGCATCATCCGGGCAATAGGTCTAGTCCATGACGATAACCCAATGATACTATTTCTATTTTGGAATGGAAATCATTTCGAAAGATAGCTAACCTACCTCGGACATGACGAAAAGCGACCATCTCCGGTGTTTCAAAAAGAAGATGTAGAAATGCCTGCTAGAGCTCCATGGGTCCCTCAGCATGTATTTGATATTTTAAGTGCACTAGTTTGCACTATTCATTACATGCACCAACACAATGTCCTGCATAATGATTTGCATGTGCAAAACATTATGCTACACTTCTCGGAGTTATCCGAGGAGCTGTATCTGGGCATTTGTGATTGGGGAATGATGACCCCATGTAGCACTAGAAAGTACTATCCCGCATTACTCAGTGATAGCCTCAACACTGTGTGAAGCCCCATTGCTAGGTTTCGTCACGTTGCTCCAGAGTGCCTTTGCACCAATCCCCCACCTTTCGATGTTGCATAGGATGTGTATGCCATGTCTCATCACATCCTGAAAATCTTGGACATTTGTGCACCATCGCCAAGTACGGGGCCCGTAGAAGCTCTAATCGGGCGTTAACAATGATTTGCGGTTCAGGGAAAGTCAACCAAACCGAATAGACGTCCAAGTACTGCAGATTTTTGTGGGATTTTTGGCATTGCTCCAAGATGTGGTATACAGCTCAGTCCAAACCAAGGACTTAGACTAGCCAATGACTGAGTAAGGCTTCAGCATTTTGGTCATTCAAATTCAATCTAAAATTGAATTTTCTATGGACTTTGGTAATTTGATCTCCTTCTTGAGATAGGCTAATTGCCATGAATCAGTTGCTTGTTTTAAGATCTCTTTGGTTTCTAAAAACAAAACATATAGCATTAACTGCTCCCTGTAAATGTTTTCTAGATCATGATGCTGATCAAAGTGAAAGAATCAAATTACCTGTGGTTTCCTTTTTTAAAAAAAGTCTTGTAGCTATAGTGAGACATAAACTTATCAAGAGATACAAGGATAAGGATATTTTTCCATAATATGTAACGATTGATACTTGAAGTACAAATAAATATCAGTAGAGTCATCGGGCAACAATTGCAATATCTTGTTAGGTTTTAATTTTGCCATGCATTGTTGTTGCAAGGGTGATGCATTTATAAATTGTATTTTTATGGAGGCATGGTGCAGTGGAAATGAAAGTATTGTATAAACTCCTTGATGTGCTAGCCTCCACTACAAGTTTAGAAATGCACCCCCTATCTTTTGAATGCGAGAAATTGCATCACTATTTTCATCATTGGAATTTTTAATTATGTCATGGAATACTTTTGTTATTAGATTTTCCACTTTTTTAAGATATGGTATGCAATAAGCAGATGTAGCATATGGATCCAATATGAATTGTGGATCAATATTTGCATCCCATAATGGTGCCAACGGTTAGCAAATGGATTTGTTCAAGCATCAAATGGATTTATTTTCAAAGACAATGTGGGTTGTCTTAGATTTTCTCACAAACATTCCACATATTTGTCTTTCTTGAGCTCTAATTTTGCTAAGAAATCTTGTAATCTTTGCACTACACTTGAGCTCAAATCATTTCTCTCTCTGTATACATTTCTCTAGGTAGCTTTAATTTCTTTAGCATTTACTAGCAGAGACTCTAAAGTATTTGTATCATCTATTCGAGGTAACAAAAAATGAAATCTATATATTGTTTTTCCCTTTTTTAATATGTGTGAGTATGTTTATGGCGTTGTGCTATTTGCAACACCTCAGCAAGGAGCGTGCTATCACAAGAAATGTATTCATCAACAAAGTTTATTATTGCTTCATTTGTTGCCATTACATCCATAGCAAAGCATGGTCATGTCACTCCCTCGACTTTGAAATTTGGTTCCAAAATAGTAGTCTTTAGCGTGTCCAAAAAATCTCTTATCTACCTTTAATAACCTTCTTAGTGGGTGATTTTAAAACTGAGGGTGCACAAGTGATAGGATCATCACGGACCAACTGATACATTGGGATATCATCTATACCAAAAGCTTTTTGAGAACTACATACTTGTTTCAATGCATCTAGTAAGGCCATCCAATTACTTTTCCCACTTGTGAGTGTCACAAAAAAATTTGGAGGACCCAATTATCGAACCATTGTAAATAGTTTTTTCCATTGATATTCCAAATAATGTAGAGAAGTTCTATTGCTTTCAAGCTCTTGATAACCAATATCTGATTTCAAGAGCAAGTCTAGATTTGCCTTATTCTTAACATCTCTTGTGGCTATGGGCCTACCATTGAGTTGTGTTTTCCATATTCGAATCCATGGTGAGCGAGCAATGAGGTGTATTAAAACTTTTATTGCCTTGAAAAAAAGATTTTGGATATGCAATGCAAATTGATATTCTTTGTGGAGAATTTTCCACTGAGAAATTTTTTTTGTAGGTAAACATATCTAGGATAAGTTCATGCCTTGGTTCTCCAAAGAATAATGTTGGATAGTTTAGCTTCTCATAGTATTTATCTCTATATATACTCTTTGGATTTTGGTCTTCACTTGGAGCAATTGCAACAATAGCTGAAGTTGGATTGAAATTTTCATTTGCATCAATATATCCATGTACCAATTAGTCTACTTTAAATGGGTCATTTTCTTCTTGTTGCTCTTCAAATCTCATGCATTCCTCACTTGGCAAGAATTGTAAGTCCTCATTATGTTGCTCAGTTTCATCCATAGCTGAAAATGTGAAAGCCACATGTGCAAAATCGAGACATGTTCTCGGGTATTCAATGAGTTGATGCAATGCTTTCTTCACCAAATTTGGCTGAACATTGCCACTTGTAGATGGATTTTGGTATTCTAATTTTCCCTTAATTGCAATTCTAATCGTCATGCTGTCATCTAATTGTGATGTGGTAGGATAGTTTGGACATTGTCTACATTTGTTGCAACATTTATAGGCTGGAAGTATGGTTAGTGCAAGAAAAAAATACAATGTATGTGCTCAATAGATAACAGGATCTCGTATGCAAGAGAGAAAAGTAAACAGTATGGAGAATCAAAAATTTGATTACTGTAAAACTGATACAATAGATGGTGCTACCTCCCAGTCGTGCGCTCCTGTGAGAGAAGCTTCGATGGCGTGCTGGAAACAGTAGAGGACGGAGGCTAGATGTTAAGGAATCAAGGTTGCTATAGCTAGTGATGATGATGGGCTTCACGGGCTTGCTCTTATATAGCCACCAGTCGTAGTTGGTTAGACCCAATTGGGTGACCGACCCAGTTCGCGCCCAAAATGGCCGACTGGAGGTCAGACCACCGACCACACGATAGAACCGTGACATAGAATAGAGCAACTAACCTACGGACTCCGTTCCACCCAGAGCCATCCGAGATCATTTGGGGCTCCAAACAGGCCCCACAACTCGAGAGTGGACTACCCTGGGAAATGCTCCATCTACCCTCAATGTAGTCAGTCATGGGATGCCTTCCCACACTTGCATGTAGCCTAGTTGGTAGTGTGCCAACTGTATCTGAAGCCGTCCAGCCATCAGGCCACACATGGCCCCCATCTGGTGTCCAAACCAGGACCTACTAGATAATCGAGCTACTCAAATGCCTTCTCCTCATATGGGGGGCTTACAAGTAGAGTTAGCTAGTTCCCATGTAGTTACATGAGAGTGGAGCATTGATATCTAACACCCTCCCCTCAATGTCCACCCGCAAGTGAACTTAACTTTTCGGCCCAATGCCAAGTCGATGAAGATGCCTCTCCAGCAAGTCTCTTCCAAGAGCCTTTGTGAAGATGCCCGCAGCATTCTCTGTAGTCAGACAGTACACCAAGTCGACCTCTCCATCCATGATGAGCTTGCGTACAAAGTGATATTGAATCTCAATGTGTTTTGTGCGAGCGTGGAACACAGGGTTCTTTGCAATTGCCATGCAACTCTGATTGTCACATGATAACTATGTAGGCTTGTTCTGCACTGCACCCATGTCTTCTAAAATCCTCCTCAACCACACTGCCTCACAAGAAGCAAAACATGCTGATTTGTACTTAGCCTCAATAGAAGAAAGAGCAGCTGTGGGTTGCTTCTTGCTAACCCATGACACAACTCCAGATTCAAGTGAGAAACAGTAACCTGTCACTGATCTCCTACTATCCACGTCTCTTGCCCAAGCTGAGTCATAGAATCTGGTCAAGATGTTGCCCTTGGTATAGGTGATGTCATAATCAAGTGTGCCTTTGATTTATTTCAGCACCCACATCCCTACCCTCCAATGGTTCTCCTGGGGCTTATTGGAAAACTTGCTTAGTACACCAGTCACAAAACTGATGTATGGCCGTGTGTTGCACAAGTAAATCAAACTGCCCACAAGCCTTCTGTATTTTGCTTCATCCACCAGTGGTGATGAATCCTCGTTTGAGAGCTTCATGTCAACCTCCATAGGGGTGCCAACTGTCTTGCACTCAGCCATGCCAAATGCCTTCAGTATCTCTCCATCATACTTCAGCTATGAGATGATCTGTTTTGGCTCTTGCCAAACTTCAATCCCCAAACAGAAATGCATGAGTCTAAGGTCTATCATTTCAAACTCTCTTCCTAGCAACTGCTTTATCTATGATATCTTTTCTTCATGGTTCCCTATTATGACAAGGTCGTCCACATAAAGGACCACGATCATACACTTGCCTCCTTCTCAGTGGATATACAAATTTGCATCAGATGGGCTCCTCCTGAACCCATTTTGTAGAAATTAAGCATCAATCCATTGGTACCACGCTCGTGGGGCCTGTTTCAGCCCATAAAATGCCTTTTTTAGTTTAAAAACTTTACCTTTTGAACCGGGGATCACAAAACCTAGTGGTTATTCCACGTATACCTCCTCCTTGAGATCTCCATTCAAAAAGGCGGATTTTACATCCATCTGAAACACGGGCCAACTTTCTTGTGCTGCTAAAGCCAAAACACTGCGAATTGTGGTTAGTCGAGCTATGGGAGCAAAAGTATCTTGATAATCAAAACCATGTACCTGTGCGAATCCTTTTGCCATGAGCCGAGCCTTGTACTTATCCAACGTGCCGTCGAACTTGTACTTGGTCTTGTACACCTACTTTGTGCCGATGACCTTGCGTTTTGGTGGTCGATCCACAAGGTCCCAAGTCTTGTTCTTCATTATGGAGCCATACTCCGATTGCATAGCCTCCATCCACCTATCATCACCCTGTGCCTCTTCAAGACACTTGGGTTCACCAGCATGGATCACCTCTGTCATCAAAGTGTAATTGACCAAGTGTTCCTACACCCTTTTTTGCTCCTCTAATCTCTTGGACCAGTGGTGTTCAGATGATTCCTCCTCAATGGTTGTAGGTTCTCTACCATCCAAAAGCTGCTTTACCCACTTCGAGAATGGCCGTTGCCGTTGTGGTTATGTAGGCTCTTCTTCCTCTTCTTTATTTTGAATCCTCCCAAGCACCGTTGGGGGAGTTCGTTCTACTGTTGGTCGTTGTATTGGATGGATATCATGGTCTTGATTGTCTAGGAAGGAAGCATCCTCTTCTAATTGATGCGGCTATTGTGAGAAGACCACATCGCGACTTACTATTACCTTCTTGGTAACAAGATTATAGAGACGATAACCCTTTGCCTCTTCACTGTAGCCTAAGAAAATGCACTTCCAGCTCTTCGGTTCCCATTTGTTCCTATTAGCATGAGGGACATGCACAAAATAGTCACATCCAAAAACTCTAAAATGTGCAGCCGAAGGTTTCTTACCAGAAAAGGCCTGCAGTGGAGTCATCCCATTCATAGCCTTCGTGTAGCTACGATTCAGAATGTAAACTACCGTGTTACATGCTTCAACCCAAAAAGTCTTTGGCAAATCTTTCCCTTTCATCATACTCCTTCCCATTTTGCAGATGACGTGCATCTTGCACTCTGCTACTCCATTTTGCTGTGATGTATGTGGCGGGGGTTTCAGCCTCTTAATCCCGTGACTTTTGCAGTAACTTTTGAATTCACTTGTTGTAAACTCACCACCTCTATCTGATCTCAACTTCTTCACCTTCCTCCCCATTTCTTTCTCGACCATTACATGCCATTCTTTGAACTTACTAAAAGCCTCATCTTTAGTCTTCAAGAAGTATATCCATATCCTTCTATTGTAGTCATCGATCAACGTCATGAAGTAGTAGGAACCACCCAAAGCTTCCGTCTCCATCTTTCCACAGAGGTCCGTGTGAACGAGCTCTATGTTGCTTGCCCATCATGCAAGCTTCACATACATCGAGTAGATCTATAATTTCTGGTAGGTCTGCAATCATTCCACTTTTATGCATCTCCTTTAAGGAACTAAGGTTTAGATTACCAAACCTCTCATGCCACATCTTAGTGTTTCTCACATCGGCTCGAGCATTGAAAGCTGAGAGTTTGTAGATGTTGTTGCGCCATGTACCTTTACCAATGACCTTTCCTTGAAGATCCAAAATATGTGCGCCATTCTTATCAAAGTGAACTTTCAGGTCTTGATCCATGATCATAGAAATGGACAACAAGTTCCTCTTGATATTTGGCACATAAAGAACATCGGACAACTGTTTTACAACTCCATCTGACTTGAGAGCAATTGTACCTTTTCCTTTTGTTGGACATTTTGCATCATTGTCGACTACTACCAGGATGTCATTCCCTACCGGATATAGAGAGGTATACCAATCCTTCCGACTGGTCATGTGGTGCGATGCACCATTGTCAATAATCCAAGGCTCATCCGCAGGTACATGAGCTGCATCCGTGCAAATCTCCTCAATTTCTATGAACAGCTCTACTAGTACTACCTGCACGCTATTGCTGGACTCTTTCTCTACTCCGCTCTTCTCATCTGCAATCTTCTTCTGGCACTCATTCTGCTTGTGCCCTACCTTGTTGCAATAGAAGCACTTGATCTTCTTCTTTCTCTTTTTATCATCAGAAGAAGATGGGTTACCAGAGTCCTTACCCTTTCCTTTCTTTGATCCAGCCGAGAAAGCCGAATCTTCTCCAGTGCTCGTCTTTTGACGCATCTCCTCCTCCAAAAGCATCGTGCTGAAATCCTCAAAGTTAAGGGGCCGATTTATGTTCTCCATATTCAGCGCTGTCACAAGACCGCAGTACTTTGGTGGAAGAATCCGTATACACCTTCATGCTAGATTCTCGCTAGTGATGGTGATGCCAATCGCAGTCATCTGATCGTGCAGATTCTTCACCCTAGTGATGAACTTCTCTGCCACTTTAGACTCAGATAGTTTCGTGTTTGCGAGTTGAGTCTCCAGATTTTGAATCCATGTGTGATTCATGGCCTCATACTGATTTTTCAAGACCGTGCCTCCTCCGTTGTGGTGACATGTTGAATTAACACCATGATAGAATGACTTACACTACAGACAATAGAACACAACACATCTACATTTCTTCTTGTCCATGCAAGAATCTCATCTGTTGTTGGTACTATCTGTTGTCCTGCATTGGTTGGATTCGGTCTCGCAACCGGCTTCACGTCCACCCCAGTAGCAGTATCCCAAAGCTCGTATGCACTTAGGATGGTCTTCATCTTGAACTTCCAGAGTGGATAGTTAGTGCCTTCCAACTTTTTGCTTTCGCAGAACGATGGGATTCGCAGTCTTGTGGGCTGGGCCATCTCTCACCATCTGCTCGCAAACAGAATCACACTACCAAATCTTCTTGCTAGAGCCCAAGCTCTGATACCATGTAAGAAAACAATACAACGTATGTGCTCAACAGATAATAGGATCTTATATGCAAGAGAGAAAAGTAGATAGTATGGAGAATAAAAAATGTGATTACTGTAAAACTGATACAATAGATGGCGCTGCCTCCCAGCTGTGCACTCCTGTGAGAGAAGCTTCAATGGTGTGCTAGAAACAGTAGAGAACGGAGGCTGGATGCTAAGGAATCAAGGTTGCTGTAGCCAGTGATGATGATGGGCTTCACGGGCTTGCTCTTATATAGCCATCAGTCGTACTCGGTTAGACCCAATTGGGTGACCAACCCAATGTGCCCAAAATGGCCGACTGGTCCCAAAATAGACCATCAACCACACAATAGAACCATGGCACAGAATAGAGCAACTAATCTATGGTCTCCGTTCTGCCCAGAGCCATCTGGGATCTCATTTGGGGCTCCAAACGGGCCTCACAACCCGAGAGTGGGCTGCCTCAGGAAATGCTCCGTCTACCCTCAGTGCAGTCAATCATGGGATGCCTTCCCGCACTTGCATGTAGCCTAGTCGGCAGTGTGCCAACTCTCTCTAAAGCCTCTAGCCATCAGGCCACACATGGCCCCCATCTGGTGTCCAAACCAGGACCTACTGGATAACCGAGCTACTCAAATGCCTTCTCCTTATATAGGGTGCTTGTTAGATATCAATGCTCCACTCTCGTGTAACTATGCGGGAACCAGCTAACTCTACTTGTAAGCTGCCCCATATGAGGAGAAGGCATTTGAGGAGCTCAGTTATCCAGTAGGTCCTGGTTTGGACACCAGATGGGGGCCATGTGTGGCTTGATGGCTAGACGGAGTTGGCACACTACCAACTAGGCTACATGCAAGTGCGAGAAGGCATTCCATGACTGACCGCACTAAGGGTAGATGGAGCATTTCTCGGGGCAGCCCACTCTCGGGTTGTAGGGCCCGTTTGGAGCCCCAGATGATCCTGGATGGCTCTGGGTCGAACGGATACCATAGGTGAGTTGCTATATTTTACGCACCGGTTCTATCATGTGGTCAGGGCCCTATTCCGACCCCTAGTCGACCATTTTGGGTGGACTGGGTCGGTCACCCAATTGGGTCTAACCGACTACGACTAGTGGCTATATAAGAGCAAGCCTGTGAAGCTCATTTCATCACTGGCTACAGCAACTCTGATTCCTTAGCATCCAGCCTCCATCCTCTACTATTTCCAGCTCGCCATCGAAGCTTCTTTCACAGGAGCGCACGGTTGGGAGGCACTGCCATCTATTGTTTCAATTCTACAGTAATCAAATTTTTGATTCTCAATATTATCTGTTTTTCTCTCTTGCATACAAGATCCTATTATCTGTTGAGCACAGATGTTGTATTCTTTTCTTACATGGTATCAAAGCTTGGACTCTAGCTAGAAGATTTGGTAGTGTGTTTCTGTTTGCTAGTAGATTGTGAGGGATGGCCCAGCCTGCAAGACTGCGAATCCCACCGTTTAGTGAAAGCGGAAAGTTGGATGGCTCTAACTATCCACTTTGGAAGTTCAAGATGAAGACCATCCTAAGCGCATACGAGCTTTGGGATAGTGCAACTAGGGTGGACGTGAAGCCGGTTGTGAGACCGGATGCAGGACAACAGATAGTACCAACTGCGGATGAGATTCTCACGTGGACAAGAAGAAATGCAAATGCGCTGTGTTCTATTGTCTGCAGTGTAAGTGACTCTGTCATGGCATTAATTCAACATGTCACCACAGCGGAGGAGGCATGGACGGTCTTGAAAAATCAGTATGAGACCATGAATCAATCGTGGATTCAGAATTTGGCGACAACTCGCGAAGGAGAAATTGTCTAAGTCTGAAGCGGTAGAGAAGTTCATCACCAGGGTGAAGAATCTGTGCGATCAAATGAGTGCGATTGGCATCACCATCACCAGTGAGAATCTAGCACGAAGGTGCATATGAATTCTCCCACCAAAGTACGATGGTCTTGTGACGGCGCTGAATACGCAAAACAAAAATACACCCCTCAACTTTGAGGATTTCAGCGCAATGCTTCTGGAGGAGGAGATGCATCAAAAGATGAGGACTGGAGAAGATTCGACTTTCTATGCTAGATCAAAGAAAGGTAAGGGTAAGGACTCTGGTAACCCATCTTCTTCTGATGATAAAAAGAGAAAGAAGAAGATTAAGTGCTTCTATTGCAACAAGGCAGGGCACAAGCAGAATGAGTGCCACAAGAAGATTGTAGATGAGAAGAACGGAGTAAAGAAAGAGTCCAGCAACAATGCACAGGCAATTCCAGTAGAGCTGTTCATAGCAATTGAGGAGATTTGCACGGAGGCAGTTCATGTACCTACGGATGAACCTTGGATCATTGATAGTGGTGCATCATGCCACATGACCAGTCAGAAGGATTGGTATACCTCTCTATAGCCGGTAGGGAATGACATCCTGGAAGCAGTCAGCAATGATGCAAAATGTCCAGCAAAAGGAAAAGGTACGATTGCTCTCAAGTCAGATGGAGTTGTAAAATAGTTGTCCGATGTTCTTTATGTGCCAGATATCAAGAGGACCTTGTTGTCCGTTTCTGCGATCACGGATCGCAACCTCAAATTTCACTTCGATAAGAATGGCTTATAGATTTTGGATCTTCAAGGGAAGATCATTGGTAAAGGTACATGGCACAACAACATCTATAAACTCTCAGCTTTCAGTGCTCAAAGATGAGGCTTTTAGTAAGTTCAAGGAATGGCATGTAATGGTTGAGAAAGAAACGGGGAGGAAGGTGAAGAAATTGAGATCAGAGAGAGGTGGAGAGTTCACATTAACTGAATTCGAAAGATACTGCAAAAGTCATAGGATCAAGAGGCAGAAACCCCTGCCACATACTTCACAACAAAATGGAGTAACAAAACACAAGATGTGTGTCATCTACAAAATGGGTAGGAGTATGATGAAAGGGAAAGATTTGCCAAAGACTTTCTAGGCTGAAGCATGTAACACGGCAGTTTACATTTTGAATTGTAGCTACACAAAGGATGTGAACGGGATGACTCCACTGTAGGTCTTTTCTACTAAAAAATTCTTCAGTTGCACATTTCAGAGTTTTTTGATGTGACTGTTTTGTGCATGTCCCTGATGCTAATAGGACCAAATGGGAATCGAAGTGCTGGAAGTGTATTTTATTGGGCTATAGTGAAGAGGCGAAGGGTTACCATCTCTATAACCCTGTTACTAAGAAGGTAATAGTAAGTCACGATGTGGTCTTCTCAGAACAGCCGCATCAATTGGAGAAGGATGCTTCCTTCCTAGACAACCAGGACCAGGATATCCATCCAGTACAACCACCAATAGCAAACCGAACTCCCCCAATGGTGCTTGGGAGGATTCAAGATAAAGAAGAGGAAGAAGAGCCTGTAGAACCACAATGGCAATGGCCATTCCCGAAGTGGGTAAAGCAGCTTTTGGACGGTAGAGAACCTCCAGCCATTGAGGAGGAACCATCTGAACACTGCCGGTCCAAGAGATTAGAGGAGCAAAGAAGGGCGCAGGAACACTTGGACAACTATGCTTTGATGACAGAGGTGATCCGTGCTGATGAACCCAAGTGTCTTGAAGAGGCACAGGGTGATGATAGGTGGCTGGAGGCTATGTAGTCAGAGTATGGCTCCATAATGAAGAACAACACTTAGGACCTTGTGGATCGACCACCAAAACACAAGGTAATCAGCACCAAGTGGGTGAACAAGACCAAGTACAAGTCCAATGGCACGTTGGATAAGTACAAGGCTCGGCTCATGGCAAAAGGATTCGCACAGGTACATGGTTTTGATTATCAAGATACTTTTGCTCCCACAACTCGACTAACCACAATTCGCAATGTTTTGGCTTTAGCTGCCCAGGGAAGTTGGCCCGTGTTTCAGATGGATGTAAAATCCGCCTTTCTAAATGGAGATCTCAAGGAGTAGGTATACGTGGAACAACCACCAAGTTTTGTGATCCCCGATTCAGAAGGTAAAGTATGTAAACTGAAGAAGGCACTTTACGGGCTGAAATAGGCCCCGCGAGCATCGTACCAACAGATTGATGCCTACTTTCTACAAAACGGGTTCAAGAGGAGCCCATCTAATGCAAATTTGTATATCTTCAGAGAAGGAGGCAGGTGTATGATCGTGGTCCTTTATGTGGACAACCTTGTCATAACAGGGAACCATGAAGAGAAGATCTTGCAAACAAAGCATTTGCTAGGAAGAGAGTTTGAAATGACAGACCTCGGATTGATGCATTTCTGTTTGGGGATTGAAATTTGGTGAGCCAAAACAGATCTTCATCTCATAGCTGAAGTATGCTGGGGAGATACTGAAGGCATTTGGCATGGCTGAGTGCAAGATAGTTGGCACCCCTATGGAGGTTGACATGAAGCTCTCAAACGAGGGTTCATCACCACTGGTGGATGAAGCAAAGTACAGAAGGCTTGTGGGTAGTTTGATTTACTTGTGCAACACGTGGTCAGACATCAACTTTGCAACTAGTGTACTAAGCAGGTTTTCCAATAAGCCTCGAGAGAACCATTGGAGAGCAGGGATGCGGGTGCTGAAATACATCAAAGGTACACTTGATTATGGCATCACCTATACCAAGGGCAACATCTTGACCAGATTCTGTGACTCAAATTGGGCAGGAGACATGGACAACAGGAGATCATTGACAGATTACTGTTTCTCACTTGGATCTGGAGCTGTGTCATGGGTCAACAAGAAGCAAACTATAGTTGCTCTTTCTTCTACCGAGGCTGAGTACAAATCAGCATGCTTTGCTTCTTGTGAGGAAGTGTGGTTGAGGAGGATTTTAGGGGACATGGGTGTAGTGCAGAGCAAGCCTACGCAGTAATCATGTGACAATCAGAGTTGCATGGCGATTGCTAAGAACCCTGTGTTCCACGCTCGCACAAAACACAATGAGATTCAATATCACTTTGTATGCAAGCTCATCATGGATGGAGAGGTCGACTTGGTGTACTGTCTGACTACAGAGAATGCTGTGGACATCTTCATGAAGGCTCTTGGAAGAGACTTGCTGGAGAGGCATTATCATCGACTTGGCATTGGGCGAAAAAAGTAAGTTCACTTGCGGGTGGACATTGAGCGGGGGTGTTAGATATCAATGCTCCACTCTCGTGTAACTATGTGGGAACCAACTAGCTGTACTTGTAAGCCCCCCATATGAGGAGAAGGCATTTGAGTAGCTCGGTTATCCGGTCCTGGTTTGGATACCAGATGGGGACCATGTGTGGCCTGATGGCTAGACGGAGTTGGCACACTGCTAACTAGGCTACGTGCAAGTGCGGGAAGGTATCCCATTTGACTGCACTGAGGGTAGACAGAGCATTTCCAGGGGCAGCCCACTCTCAGGTTGCAGGGCCCATTTGGAGCCCCAGATGATCCTGCCTCCAAGTCTGACTAGCAAATCACAATTTCCATTTTCAGAGTGCAACAACAAGCATTGTAGATGCTAATAGGAATTCTAGGTGCTAATAGGCATAGGAAGTGCTAATTAGCACAAGTAGTAGGTGGAATGTATGTCAGGTTTCAAGTAATGTAAATATGTGAAACCATATGTGAGCGTATTTACTGACTCCGAGTAGGTACTAGTTGAGAATTTTGGGCATGGCTTAGATTAGCAACTTGGGGAAATTCAAAGCGTCCCCTCTATGGCAATCTAGTCTACTCTAATCTAGATCTATACCAACCGTCAATTGATGAAAGAACAACAAATAATTCCTTTTCTTTTGTTCTTTTTAAGTGCTGGGTCAGATGCATTGATGAAGAGGCAGATGTGCGTGTAAGAAGTGAATTTGTCAGTGAGGCTCAAAAGTGAGTGTAACTTGAACCGAAATGTGCATGTGATGTGATGAGCACGTAGAGCACAAAAAATTAAGCGACTTTCCTTTTTGAAGTGCCCTCAAATTCTTCCTGGATCAAGAGATACGACTTGATCTAGGTGGAGGGGCAAAAGGAGTGCAAATGGTGCTCAATCATGATGTGTCACTGTGGGTCACATGCAGTGATGATGTGGCACTATTCCTAGCAAGAGGTGTGCCTGTGAAGCCCTGTGTTGAGGTGGTAGGAGTGGTCACATGCAGTGTGTGCACAGTGTGCCTGGCAGGAGACTGTGCTGATGGCTGGCAGGATGATGTGGCCTATTGACATGGCACGTGGACTTTGACTAGGATAAGGTTGCCACGTGGGCAAAAATAGACCAGTGCACAAACCCAAGGTCAGTTGACCTAACTTGGGTCAAGGCTTATCTGCCACATGTCAAAACTATGTGATCCTTATCTACCATGTGGCAGATAAGATGACATGGCACACGGGCCATGCGTCAATCTTAGCTACACCGGAACCTTCAAGAGATTTGCCAGAATCTTGAAATTGTGTGAGAAGAGTCGTCTATCCATCAATGGTGCATTGCAGAAGGTGTCCTTCATTGGAGAATAGCCTATCATTGATAGAAGGCCTTCAGAGGTGTGGCATCGTTCATCACTGAAGGAGTCTGCTACTGGATGCATCGCTGGAGACTTAGAGATCTGGTCATTGCAGAGACCAGTTACTCTATGCAAGTATCGATTACCTAAGGGTGCAGTCCATCCTAAGCTTAGAGTTGTGCGTTGTGAGCTTGGAGCAGCAGTGATGGTGCATTGCAGCTACGAGATATGTTGTCCACTGGAGAGTAACCCTTGCTATTGTGGCAGCTACTAGATAGAGGATTTGAGGCTTGGAAGACCCATTGGAGGAGGCAATGCGCTGGAGGGAGCCTTGGCTTAGGAGCTTACTGTGCATTGCCCATTGAAGGTCGTTGGGCAATGTTGTGTCAGGTCGTGTGAGCGCTGAAAGAGCTTGCTACAGTCATAGTGTGGTGTAGAGCTACTACAGTCTGTGTGCTTGCACTTAGAGCTGCTGCTGGTAGTCGAGGGAGCTTGGCAAGGCATGTTGCTGTTAGATGGTCACTGGAGTCTCTGGTCGCAGCAACCATGAAAGCTTCAATCACAGGTAGAGTTACAGATAGCCTGTTACAGGAGACCTTATTGTCGTGGGCTTGGCATGAAGCTTGGAGTCGAGGCTAATAGCTGCAGAGTCGCTATTGTGCATAAGCCATTGGCTTAGGAGATGGAGGTCACCTTATTCCAAAGTAGACTAGTTGATTTAGGCCTTACAGAGGTCAATGCGCAGCCTGGAGATATGGAGGCTGTAGTAGATGGAGCTCCTTGTAGAGGCCGACTATGCCCATGTGCTCTTGCAAGAGCTTGAGCTCTCTCTCTATCCCTCAAGAGAGAAATTTTTGTCTCTTTCTCTTTTCGAAGCAAACAGGAGTAGAACAATATTTTTTCTCTCTCTTAGCAAATCTTTCACCTGAACAAGGAGAATATCTCACAAAGAAGACCACAAGTAGAACTCTCACTTTCTTTCTCTCAAACTCGGAGTAGAACTATGAAAATGAAAATGGATAGAAATATATTCCAATGAATGGAAATTCTCTATCACTCTACAAAATTGAATGGAACTCTCAATCGTTCAATCTCTCACACTCTCTCATACTCTCAAGGATCGAAATGCCTTAGCAGAAGGCAAGGGAGCTCTGATACCATCACAAAATATGAAGAGGGGAGAGGAGAAGAGTGGAGATAAGGAGAGAGGGCATAGCTAGAGAGCACACCACAAATGACTAATTGTACACTACATTTAGTTGAAAAAATAGAATATATAAAAACCCATTTAGTGTTAGGGTTAGGGGATCTAACCCTTTCCTTTATAGCACTCTATAAGGTTAGTGCTATGCACATATGATCACGCTATGCACATGTGATCACATGATGTTGAACGTGAACTCTCAACAATGCACTCATACATTGGATATCAACAAAAAGGTCCAATAGCCATGCAATGTTATGGTAAATTAGCCTAGCTTTGTGTCACAATCCAATCCTTCATGCTTAAACAAAACATATACAAATGCACTATCATTCAAAGGAAAGAGTTAAAGGCTTCCTATATTCCCACATAGAACATTCTAGCTAGTATTTTGACAAAGAAAGCAATCATATACGCCTTACACATCTATTAGGAGTTATCCATTCATATTTGACTTTGCGGTAGGGAATATTTGAGATTTAGACTCATTCCATTGAGCTAGAGTGTAGGATAGAATGTATGGCAATAGCACAAAATTGCAGTAGAGGCTTTTGGAAAGATTGCTTAATCGAGTATGACATTGTAGGATAGGATGTCAAAAAGTGAAGCTACTGTGGTAGAGAAGCTAGAAATGAAATAGAGACTTGGGGAACTTTATATGTGTTCTCATGCTCTCAATCTAGGAACATTTTCCCTTGTACACCTCTGTTTCTCTCAAGGATGTGTGAGTCAACAAGGTTGATAGGGTCAAAGGCCATGGTGAAAAAGTGAAGGATGAGAACGTGGGATAGACTAAGGGATTTGTTGACAATAGAGGACTTTATCATTAATAAGAAAATCAAGCAAACTATAGAAAGAGACTCCATACCTCTACTCCCCTTCTGCCTCTTTTGTCACCTCTCCCCCTCTTGGTAGACCACAGTGTAGTAATTGTTGGTTGTGTGGGATTCTATGCTATGTTGCCCATTTTTGCATGGACCCTAGCACCGAATTATCTAAGTATGATCATAGTGATTTAGTGGATGCAAGCCAATACCATCATTTGATCACATCTTTGATTTGGCTACTTAATACTAGGTTGGATTTATGCTACTTCGTTGGGCTAATGATATCATTCAAGTAGACACAAAGAACACTCATTGGGATACTGGTATGAGGATCCTTAGGTATATTCAAGATTTTGTAATCGAAATCAGGGTAGTAGTGTAGGATCTATCTACTAGGCTAGAGTAATTCAGTCCCCCCTCCTCATGTTTTGCCTTCACAAACCCCTAGGGCTGCTCTCTACACCCAATAGTAAGCTATTGGCCACACCAATAGTGAGCTGGAGGCCGACCTCCAACTGCCTCTACAGCAAGCCCTCAAAGCACCTGGATGACACACAAAAAAGTGGAGATGGAGACTAAAGATGATGGTGACAGTGACAGAGGCCACGAGGGTGATGCTAGATCCCTCCGTCCATACTCCTCCACTCCCATCAATCACTCGACATCTCCTTTGACTTACCTCAGTGCTTTTTTGAGTCTGACTTCTTGGACATTGATACCCACTTGCCTTAGCTTCTAGACCGCCTCAACTTAGCTGATGAAAGCCGCTTTCCTACTCTTGTCCTCAAGTAGTTTTCAGAACGTGAAATGCCACCTTTGAGGTAAGGAGCTAGCTCAGTTTCGCACGGTGGAAGAGGAGGATGAGGAGGAGCTATGCGCCCCTCTTATGTGCATGTAGCTCAGAAGCCACGGGGTGGCTTCTTCAACCACATCTACATAGTACACATTCCATCTACTGAGTATGGCTAGTAATATCAAAAACCAAATGGAATTCATCTATGCTATTGGAGCATAAGTCTAATCATAGTCTTGATCATATTGCTATGCAAAACCTTTTGCAACTCTTCTAGATGTGGATCTTTCAATGCTTCCATCTGGATTGTAGTTTACTTTGTAAACCCATTGGTTTGCAATGCCTTCTTTCTTGGTGGAAGGTCACATAATCCCAAAGTTTCTTTGTACAAGGCTTCCATTTTTTCATTTAGAGGAGTTTGCCATTCTAGCTTGTCAACTACATCTTCAAGGTAGACTTGCTCATCTGTAGCCATGATGGTAGTCATAAGAACATAATTGGTGGTTTCAATTCTCTTTTTGAGAATATGTCAATCTGGCCAGTGGTATTCTTTCTCTAGTAGATCATCTCAGTTGCTGCTCTTTCAAAGGGTTCTCTGGAAATTCTTTCTCTTCTTCATTAATCATGTCTGTAGGTGACAGAGTAATTGGTGTGACCATCTCCTGTGTATTTGACATTTTTCATTCTGATTCTTCATCAAAGATAGCATCTTTAGAGATTATTACATTTTGGTTAATGGAATCATAAAACTTGTATGCTTTGCTTTCTTCATTCAAGCCAACCATGATGCATTTGCATGACTTAACATCTAACTTTATGTGATGATCGTCATGTCTATGGGAATATGATATGCAACCAAATATGGGAGATTCCCAATGCATGTGTTGTATCCATTGAATGCCTCATAATGTGTCATACCCTAAATTGGTTCAATCAAAAGCTGATTAAGCAAGTAGTTTGCACTAGCAATTGCTTCTTCTCAATATTGATTTAAAAGATTGCTTCTCATTCCTTTCATCTATTGCATTTTGCTGAGGAATATCGGACATGTGAATTGTCTTCGAATGCCATTACTTTTGCAAAAGTTTGTGAATGCTAAAGACATGTATTCACCTCCTCTGTCTGATCTCATTGCTTTGATCTTTCTACCTGTCTGATTCTCTACCATATCTTTGAATTCTTAAAACCAGGAAAAACTTTAGATTTCTCTTTCAAAAAATAGACCCAACAATATTCGTTGTAGTTGGTTACCACTAAAAGTCAAAAAATATAGTGAACAATGAATGCTATGGGTCTATGCATAACCCCTACATTTGTATTTATTGAATCAAGAATACCTCTTGCTTGAGAGGTACTTTTGGCAAAGTTGGTTCTGGGTTGTTTATATTTTGTTTATCAAAGCAATATGCTTCTCCAAAGAAAATGTGGTTCTCAAAATGCCAAATGTCAAATTTTGATTTCTCATTTGCATCAAGATTGACTTTCTTGAAGGTGCTTTTTCCACAATCAGTGCTCTTTTGTTTACCAAAGCAATATGCTTTACAAACTTTTCCAAGAAGTTGTAGTTTTCAGAATGCCAAGTATCATATTTTGATTTCTCAATTGCATCAAGATTTTGAAATTGATCTATCCATATCTCTTATGCCGTATTACAGAAAGTGGCATCGGTTTCTGCTGAGCTAACATGGCATGCAAATCTGGCACTAAAGATAGCATTTTGAACAAGTGTCCTTCCTTGACTTCTTTTTCCATGAGTTGATATCCTCTGGTTCTATCCTTGATTCTGCATTCATATCCATTGAAGATGACTCAATATTTGTGTTTCTTCATTTGCCCAACTAACAAGAGGTTCTTGCTAAGCTTTGGAACATAAGTATATCTTTCACCAATCACTTCGTACTAGTGAAATTGTTCATCTAGGGACAATGCCTTTCCTATGAATTAGATTCGGTGTGTTATCTGTAGATAACATTCTTAAGTCCTTATCATGGTCTCATATCTATAAACCATTCTTGATTCTTTGTCATGTGCTATGATGCATCACTGTTGATGTACTAAGGAACTTGATCTACTTGATTAACTTGATAACTACATTCCCCTTTGTAATTACAATTAATGTCAATGTACACAGTGTCACTCTGCTGCATATCCTTACTTGTAAGATAAATTGTGTGAGGCTCATTGGCATAATGACTGTGACTTGAATGTCCTCCATGATCATTTTCTCTTCCATGGAAATTCCCTTTATTGCTGCTAGATTGACCTCCTTGGTCAGGCTGCTTCTTGTGGCAATCTCTTTCATAGTATTCAAACTTATGATAGTAGTTGCATTGAATGTTTGACATGTTGGTGGATGCATTCCCTCTTCCTTGAAATGTCCCTCTATTGGAATTATTTCCTTATGTTGATGCTTATTCTACTACGGATGTTGACAGTCACTAATTTTGATGTTGATAACCACTTCTTTGAGATGCTCTACCTCTGGCTCTGTCTGAGCCTGTGAATGCTTGATCATTGGAATGGCCTTTGCATGCTTGAATGGCATGAGTACTCAGTTCTTCACCAAGTAACAATGCGTGTGACTCTTCTAGTGTTGAAATTTGCATTTGAATGGCAATACTCTAGACTAGTTTCTCATATCCCTCTTCTAGTCTGTTCAGGATGACTTGGACCATTTTTGCGTATTCATAGTCTCTTCTGCTGCTACTATAAGTTGATTGTTGTAATCCTTGATTCTAAGTACATAAGCATGACCAATTTCATAATTTGGTGTTGTGGAACTCTAGTTGATCTAGTTTCTCAGTGTGAGAATCCTAGATGTGTTCTTACACTCATAAGGATTTATGAACATATCCCATGCTTCCTTTGATGTGTTCATTGTGTTAAGCTATCCAAGCATGATATCTTGCACATTTTGTTTGATCAAATGATATGCATATTTGTCTTTCTTGTCCCATTCTGCCTGTGCTTTGGCAATGGTAGGATTTGGTATAGCCGAGGTATAGCCATGGATACTGTTGGTGTAGGTGTAAAGCCTTTTACTTATGGTGTGGAAGTCTAGGGAGTTTCTACGAGTGCACTAGATGGTTGAGGTATAGACCCATCTACATACTTCCATTTATCTTGAAGTACAAGAATTGTCTCCATCTAGTATTTTCATGTGTCGTGATTGGGGTTGTCCAACTTAGTAGATGCCTCCAAATTGATGTTGCTAGTGGTAGACATGCTACAAAATAGTACTTAAGTGCCCATGGAGAATACTATCCATATCAACTGCAACATATTCCAATTAGTTACAAGGCTTGTGAGGAAAATGATGTCGAGATTAGCCAAGTGGCTTTACAAGAATCAAATAGAGTGCATAAATTCCAAAAAATAGTTGATAAGGCTTTATAATAAAGGCATGTGAGCGCAAAATCAAATGATGTGCCTGCTATATTGATAAATATACCAATGCCTCTTAAAACTTTGAAATTTTCTCATTAATGTTGAAACACTGAAAGGAAAGAGTAGAGTGGTCACAAAATCAGAGTACTTGCATATAGAATGAAGAAGAAAGAGGTCCTTAAGTAGGCACCTCATACATGGTCACTGACATCACTGATGACCTCAAAGCTCCACAATCATCTCCTCAATCTGCTCCTAGATTCACTCAATCATCCTATGTGGCTTTTCCACCACCTAACTGTGCTTGTGGACACCTAACTGTGCCTCTAGCACTCACACATAGAAACATAAGGTGTGCCTGAGGCATACACCTTGAGATATCCCAACAAACCCCCCCTTAAGGAGATGCCTCAGGCTATGTCAAGGATACATCTAGTCTCATAGTTTCTCATGCCATCTCATGGTGGTCAAGGATAAATCTATGGCTAGGTTCTCATGCTAGCAAGGGTTTCCTTGGGTGTAAGGTAAACAGAAAGGGATACAAACAGACCTTCCAATGGTTATCTCCCCTACATGTACATGCACACAATGTCTGTAGGAGGTACCATGGAACAAACATACACATGGCCTACATCATAAGGTGACCAGAGGTGTTTACAAAAACACACAACACACAATAATTTATTTTCATTCATTTTGGAGGACTATCCAGGCTGAGTACCTTGACATAAAAAGAGTGATCTGGAGCATACATAGAGATGTTTTAAAATGCATAATCTTCATGGGATGCCTCATCTTGTGGAGGCAAATTCACTGTAAGTAGATTTGCATTTTCTGTCTTTGCTTTGGCTCTGCAGAACTTCTCACTATGGTTGTTTTTGCCACAGTGCTTGCATGGATTAACTTTGAAGCAGTCCTTTGAAAGGTGATTTGTCTTTCCACAGTGATTGCAAGGAGAGTACTTGCCCTTCTGGAATTTCATAACATAAGCAGTGTCATTGCCTTTCCTTAACTCCATGTGTCTTTCTTCTTCTTGGAGAGCTGAGATAATGCCTTCAAGGTTTGGATTGGGAAGATTCTTCAAAGTGCTTACAATGTGATCAAAGCTTTCAGGCATACTCTTAAGTAGTACTGCCATAGCATCATCAGGGGTGATAGGAGAGTTGATAGAAGCTAACTGAGTCATAAGACTCCGCATATAGTTGACATGGGCAGCTAAAGTAGTATCACTTGCCATCTTTAATTCAAAGAAAGAGATTTTAAGTGATAGTTTAGAAATATGAGAGCTTGCACCAAAAATCAAATCTAGCTTCTGCCATGCTTCCGATGGAGACTCCAAGTCAGATATATGATGTATGTAATCATCACCCAAAGCTAAAGCAATTATACCATATGCTTTTTCTTCTCTTGCTGGATCCCTTGCCGGTCGTGTCGGAGCTGAAGATTCCCCAGCATTTGAGGCTGTAGAAGAAGCGGTAGGAGAAGGTTTGACAAGCCCCTATAAGTTCTCCCGCATTAATGCAAATTTTACCTTCATTTGCCATGTATGGAACCCCTTTCCATTGAACTTCTCAAGATTATATAAAGTAGCCATGAGAGGGTCTAACCCAGATATTGGGCAGTGTCTATCTCTCTTACAAGGCAAAAAGAACTGCAATACTTTCAAAGTATAGCCACTTGTTGTAGCAAATAGTAGTGACTAGTTTTCAAACAATGATGCTACTTTTTATATGCTTCATAGAAGTGGATGAAATAACCACTTTCCAATCACAACCAGGTCTAGCAAGTCAAAACAAAACTGAAGCAACACTTGTAGTGAAGTTATTAAAAACTTCAAAAGACCAGAAATGCTAGAGTAGCATTTTATGTAGCATCATTTTCAAAAGCATGTAAAAAACTGTCAAAACTAGAGAGCTGAAATTGGAGGGCTCATAGCACACTCTTCAAAGCAAAAGAAAGGGGGCTTTTTGAGGCAAAAGAGAGCTGGTATACCACAGTAGATCCTCTGGGAAGAAGAGGCGAAAAAACGCGTCAGGTCGCCTTCACCTTCTTGAACAAAGTCGACTGGTTTTTCTCTGTTTTCTCCTTCAATATGCAGCCATTGCTGCTCAGATTTCAGCACAAGGTAGCTCTAGGATGTAGAAGCTTGCCCTAGAAGGAATTAAGAAAAGACAGAGCAGGTGCAGAGAAAACGCAGAAGAGAAAAACGATGACTTTTCTGCAATGGCGACCAGCAGCGCGGGTTGTTCTCCAATTGCTTGCAGCCCGAAGTTCGCCCTAACAAGAGGGATCTACAGCAGAAAGGGTGTGGGAAATGGTTGAGGATTGAAGGAGAACAAGCTCAAGCAAAATTTTTGGAGAAGAGGGAGAGATGGTGAAGAAGAAGAAGAAGAAGATGATGATGATGTGGCAAAAATGGGCTCAAGGGGGATGAAATGGCTCTGATACCATGTTGAAACACTGAAAGGAAAGAGTAGAGTGGTCACAAAATCAGAGTACTTGCATATAGAATGAAGAAGAAAGAGGTCCTTAAGTAGGCACCTCATACATGGTCACTGACATCACTGATGACCTCAAAGCTCCACAATCATCTCCTCAATCTGCTCCTAGATTCACTCAATCATCCTATGTGGCTTTTCCACCACCTAACTGTGCTTGTGGACACCTAACTGTGCCTCTAGCACTCACACATAGAAACATAAGGTGTGCCTGAGGCATACACCTTGAGATATCCCAACAATTAATGTGTAGACGATTAGGTATTAGGACATGTGATGATGTGAAATGGCATGTGAGTATAGGGACTGCTGACTCTGAGTAGGAACTAGTTGAGGATTTTTTGGGCATGGCTTCGATTGGCTGCTTTGGAGTACTCTCCTCTATGGCAAACTAATCTACACTAATGTAGAGCTAGACCAACCATTGAACAAAGAAAAGTAGCAAATAGTTTCTTTTTTCTTTTGTTCCTTTTAGGTGCAGGGTCAGATGTGTTGATGAAGAGACTTGAATATGTGCAAGAAGTGTATTTGATTCCAAGACTAAAAAGTGTGTGAATATAAGGATTGAAATGTGCATGTGATGTGATGAGCATGTAGAGCACAAAAGATTGAGCATTTTCCCTTTTTGGAGCACCCTCAAAATCTATCTAGATCAAGAGATATGACTTGATCTAGGTGGAGAGGCAAAAAAAGAGAAGAAATGATGATGTGGCAGCTGTCTGCACATGAAAATTATGCCTGTGAAGAGGTGTGCCTACGGAGCACTATGCTAAGTCGGCACTTATGTGCACATGCATTGTGCAAAGGGTGCTTTGTAAGGGGTAACTATGCCTGTGCACCACGTAGTAGTGTCGATGTGGTAAGGTGACATGGAATGAATGAAATGGTAATTCAATCAATGTGATGACATGGCAAGTGCTGATGTAGTAATGATGACGTGGCATGATGATAAGGCTTGATGATGTGGTAGTGATGTGGAAAGTTGACTATGACCTTTATGTGGCAAGTGAGCTAGCACTAATCATGTGTCAGATAAGATGATGTGGCAATTAGGGCCAGTTGTTACTAATGACATGGTAGATGAGGTGCCATGTGAAAAATAATGTGATAAGATACCACCGTTAAAAGAATGGTAAAGCCTTGTAGATGGGGATTGAAATGCCATGTGTTTATGCATGGGTGAGCTAAGGAATCATTAAAATCTTAAAAATATTTAAGATTATGTTATCTTATTTATTGCCTTCCATTGAGCATCGTGCTGCCATATATTGTCAATGGTCATCTGAGTTTGTGGCCATCGCCTAGGCCTTGTGTTGCATTTTTTTCCTTGTGTGCATACGGGAGTGTCAGGTGTGCATTGAAGATGCTAGTGCAAGGTTGCATTGTAGCTAGCTCTGAGTCTCTCTATGTCGTGTGTACTAGAGGTTCATGGTCACGATTACTCATTTGTGTTGCATGAGCACTACTACGTGATCATTGGAGTTAGACACTATTGTGGTTGCTTTGGTGTTGCTTCTATGTGGAACTAGTATCATTTGTCATGGACTAGTCGTTGGTGTTGTAGAACTTGTAGGCCTTTGTGCTTTGCTTGTTTGTCAATTGGTTGAGCTTAAGAGTCATGGTGATGCACTTGGGTTGCTAGGCGCTGAATCTGTCCATCTAGTAGGTACCACAGCTAAGTCGTGGTGTGGTTTGGATGCTAGGCATTGTTTACAGGAGTCACTACCGTTGCAGTTTGTGTACCATTTCATGAGCTTTTGGAGCTTGTATTGTAGCCTGCGCTGAGGTTTTGTTTGTAGAAGGTGGTCAACCACTTGTTGCTTTGGTTTGCTACTGGGAGATTTTAGTGGAGGTGCTATGGTCACCTTAGTTAGCTGGTTGGTGGTTAGTGTTCAATTGCATGTCATTACTTGTAACATCTGGCTAGTGTGAAGCTTGTTGTTGTAATTCTTTAGTCGATGGTGTTTGTCATAATGGGTTTGCTATCTATGAGCTTGTGTTGTAGCTTAGTTTACAGTACTACTTCTATGTTTCTGAGTCGTGTTGCACATTGCAAGAGCCACCTTGTGATTCCACCGCAGTGTACGCAATAATAGAGACTACATTGCTTTTGCTTTCTTGTAGATGTAGCTTGTTGCTATCGATTGCCTAGCTCACTTTCTGAGTAGCAGTAGCTCCTTTGCATTAGGAGCTAGAAGCTTAGTAGAGCCTTTTGTTGCTATAGTAGCATCTGCTTGGGCTAGTTTTTGTAGAAGTTATTGCTTGTTTGCAAACGATTGCTAAGTGAGTCAAGTAGGAACTCTCTCAAAGAGAAAGGAGAAAGGAACTCTGTCAAAAATCTTAAGTACTCTCTAAAATCTCTCAAAGCACCTCTCTCTCTCTCTCTCTCTCTCTCTCTCTCTCTCTCTCTCTCTCTCTCTCTCTCTCATAAGAATAGATATCTCCCTATCTTTCTCTCACAGTTACACGAAGAATATCTTAGAAATAAAGTCCTCTATTTCTCTCTCAATCTAAAATGGACAAAAATCTTTATATAGAATGGAATAAGCTTTCAATTCTTATAACACGATTGAGGGGGTTCTATCTATTTGTAAGCAAGGCCATTTTTTATAAATTAGCTAAAGTATGGTTAACATTTGGGACTTTTCCAAAGGTGGAGGGTTTTTGAAGTGTGAACACAAAATGAAGCCCATATTGTAAACATCATTATGGGAGGGAAAAATTACAATTTTGATTATTTTTCAAAAAATGATGGCCATTTTAGTTCCAAATTGTCCACATATAACTAACAATATATAGAAGTGGTAACTTGTACTCTTCTAAATATGAAATATACTATGATAACTTTTTTTAGCCAAATGTTTTGCCAAGCGTTTCCCAATCTTTTGAGACCATGCCAAAAGTAAAAATCATGCCACTTGTCATCAGTGGTGTCTTCATTGATTCCATTTAAGGTAAAAATAATTTAGGAAAAACCTTTTTTACAATATATTTTAATTGTAAAATTTCTAAATAAATACGGTGTGCACCATTCTAATACATTTTATCAGAAGATGTAATTTTTAACATAACATTTTGAGACCAAATTGTCCTTATTTTAAGATGAGCAAGTATCCTTATTTCTCTTGCAGCTATCAGCTATGAAAAAAATGACTTGTATAAGAGTATTAAAGAATTGGGGGGGGGGGTAGGTTGGGGGGGGGTGTTGTGTTTAAGAAGAGAGGTGGATAAAGGGAGTGTTGGGAAATGAGAAAGTGCAAGGAGGGAAGGAGGGAATGGTGGGAGGGAGAGTGGAGGAAGCGATAGAGAGTTCACCAAATTTATCTATCCTTTTGGAGGGATATCATTTATCTTTAGTATTGAAATGTTGAATGGGTTTTTTGGAAAGCCTTGTGTGTGTACCATGAATTCTAAAGTTTATCCAAATTTGAGAGCACATGTTTGGAGATACTAGATAAATGGGCAAAGACCTTGAGAAAAGTTTTTAAAATGATGACAACATGCAATTTTAGATGTGAATTTATGTGATGCTAGTATGAAAACTTTCACTTAAGACAAAGTGGTTGTATGGCTTGGATGGTCAATTACATCCTTTACCAATTCTCTTGAATCTTTGGTAAATTATAAGTTTCCATGGCCTTATTTATTATGATTGTGGCATATTTTGTTTAGCCATGGACCATTGTTATTTCAAGAATACAGTTATCTAAGTGCCTTGAGCTTTTAAGATATGAAAAGGTCGCATTATAAAAGGGGTTTTATTTTCTATTGGATTTACAAAAATATGCATCTATAAGTGTTATATTAATACCCCTTGAGTGCATACTCGTGCTATATCAAGCCAACATCCAACAACAAACTCTTTTCTCTTACTAATAATCTATGCTCCCATGAAACAAAATAAGATTTCTATGAAAATATCCTCAGGTACTACTTCTTTAAGTTTCATGAAAGACACGGCCTGATTGTGTTTCAACTTTCTAATGCTTCCTCCTTTGCATTAGAGGAGCCAATTATTCCATGGTAGGACTACTCAAACATCTCATACAAAGCATTATTTGATTGAGCCCACCCCCATGATCTATGCTTTTTAAACTATGCAACTCTAGATCTATAATGGGATTCTTACATAGCTTCCCCCCGACAATGCGTACTACTATTGGCTCTCCCATTACAGATGGGGTCTTGGTGGCCAGAGGCTTACACAAGGCGCATATCATGCAGTCCCTGCAGCGAGGAGAAGCTAGTGACAACAATGAAGAAGGAGATGCATGCACCGGTGCCAGCTTTGTCTCCAAACTTTCACGTGAAGGTGCCACCCTCAACCGGTGAGGAAGAAATTGAAGACCTCCCACCATCGGGCATCTCTGAACCCCAGCATGCTTCACAACCAAATGAGGACGGAACACAACATGCTAATGGAGAGAATCTAGCAACTGGAGAAGGTGAGTCAATAAAGGCTTTCTTGGATGACAATCTACTTCAAGACTCTCTAGTGTGGCTTAGGACTCATGCTTGAGTAGGCTTCCTGCCTAGAGTAAGACCCCCTCTCACTTTCATTGAGTCATGCATCAGGATGAACTGGATTTCTCAAGAATGTTTTGAATGTAAGATTTCTCAAGAAAGGCTTTTTTGTCTTTCTTTTTGAGAAGCCATAAATGGCTTCTAGAGCCATGCAAAATGGTCTTTGGACTATTAGGAATCAACCCTTATATCTTGAATGGTGGTCCAAAGATTTTTATTGTGATTCTCCTAGATCAACCAAGATTCCTGTATGGGTGGAGCTCCTAGACCTACCTCTGTACTTATGTAACCAGCTTCCCTCCTTATGTAGTGGACTAGGAGAAGTCCTTGGAGTAAAGCAAGAAAATTTTATCAATCCCAGAGGAAATCCTCCTATTTGCATCAAAATGGACATAGCAAAAGAGATGCCTAGAACCCTCACCATTCTTAACAAAAATGGTAGTGTATTTAGGGAGCAACCCCTTTCTTATAAAAATCTCCCCCATTCTTGCTTTTTGTGTGGTCTGTCCACACATGTGGTTAAGAACTGTCCTGTAAAGAAACCCAAAGCTAAGGAGCCAGAAGCCAATGCTACAAAGCAACATCCTCCCACTAAAAAGTGGGTCCTAAAACCTAGAACCCTCCTTCTAAGGGCCAATCTACTGGTCAGGTTTCCAATAAAAAGAGTGAAAAAGACAATAGACAGACAGAAACATTCAATAAAAATTTCTTTGATCCTCTCAAGGAACAAGAAGATAGTTTGGAGAAGGAGGTCATTATCAACCAAGATGATAACATGGTCATAAAGTCTGGTTGGTCCAAATAATTTGAGGAGGACGTTAACAGGGAAGATGCCATGGAAGAGGCAGAAGCTAGTGAACAAGACTCAAAGGATGATCTAGGAAAGGCTGCTCAAGATATTATATCTTCTCAAGAAGACACTAGTTAAGGCAAGACATTCACAATAGTTCAGCATAAGAGAAGACAATCCAAGGTAGCCACAATGCCATGTTGAGATATCAAGCTCCACTTGTGATATGCCAGGGTGACCGTTGTGCATTTATGTCATCGACTTGTTAGCTGCAGATGCGGTTGGTACACCGCCCACGAATAATAGCTGGATGACAACTATCCTTATCTACTCTAGTTTGTGTCTCAATTAGTATGCCACTTTAGTTAGTTGAGTTTGGTTTGAGACCCACATATAGGGTTCTTCTATTTTCTTTGTACTAGAGTTCTTTTGGCTTTCACAACTAAGAAGAGGAAAATTGTTTTCAGCCTCCACCTGTGTGTGTATTCCCCCATTGTGCATGTGAGAAAGCCGCAAGTGAGACTCCTTCCCTCTCTCCCACTATCTTCACATGGTATCAGAGCCTTGTTCGTGGTAAGGAACTCAAGAAAGCAAACCAAGTTCGCGGGGTCCTGGTAAGAGGACCAGTGTTGCTTTCCTATTTCGAGTTTGGGAGCAAATCTCTGCAGGTAGCACAACCAGAAGTGCAAGAGCGCACTGTCTCAGATTGAGACGCCCTTCATGGTGTGGCGAGAGAGCAGTATATGCTATGGGTAAGGGCGAAGCCCTTGGTGACTTTATTTTTCTGATTCGACACCATTTCGGGGCCCGTTTTGAAGGCGGAAGTTCTTCGTAGGCACTCAGAAAAAGGCCCTGTTTTTGCTGTGCGACCACTGTTCGACTGGTTGGTGAAAAGTTGCACAAAAATTGCATCGTATGCCTGTGTGTAGAGATATTGGGAGTTGTAGAATCATGCTTGTTGCCTGTTGATGCAAAATCGTCACTAGGAAGTGACTGTGTGGTCAAATACCACTTTCGTCAGTTTTGCAGATCTGCCCGTGTGAGGCAAAAGCTGTGTTTTTCGCAGTGATAGAATATTTTGCACTGTTCTATAATGGCGTCTGATTCTCTTTCACAGATTGTCATAGAAAAGCTTGACAAGAACAACTTCCAGGCATGGAAGTTTAGAATGACGAATTTCCTTATGGGAAAAGGCTATTGGGAGTTCATTACAGGAAATGAAGAAGAACCAGTTCTTCCTAATGTTCCCAATCAACAGGAAATGTAGGCATTTAAAGGATGGCATGAGAGAGCCAGAAAAGTTATGCACTGGCTGTCTATCAGTATTTCGGATTCTATGATTGTGCATATTCAAGATGCAAGTACGCCAAAGGAGGCAGTGGATACCTTGGCAAAAATGTACAGCACAAATACGCAAGCCAAGAAAATGCAGCTCAAACAGGAGTTGCACAATGTGCAGAGAGAAAATTTGAGCATAAATGACTACCACATGAAGGTGAAGAAAATTGCAGATGCACTTGCTTCCATTGGGTCACCAGTGGAAGATGATGATCTAGTTTCTGTGACCTTGAATGGTCTAGGAAAGGATTATGCACAATTTCGGACATCCATTGCCGTCCGTGAAAAATTTCATGATTTTGAAGAGTTGTTTGCTCTTCTAATTTTTGAAGAGCAGAGAAATGGGGGTGCATCTTCTTCAGGAGGAACTTCAAAAGAAACTGTCCTTCACTCAAATGCTGGAAGAGGTAGAGGCAGAGGTAGAGGAGGCCGATCTGGAGGCCGTGGTAGAAATCAGAATATGCAGCAAACTCAAGAAAACCAGTCCTATGGAGGAGGACATGGTAACTCTAGAGGCAAGGGGAGGCAAAGAGGCCGTGGTGGATGGCAGAGAGGTCAAAATGCAAGTAGCAATGTTGAATGCTACTATTGTGGTAAAATGGGTCATATGGCTAAACTGCTACAAAAAGCAGAATGACATCATGAATGGAAAATTGCAGCAAGGGAATTATGGATCTTCTAGTAGACAGGGTGATGACAGAAATGAGCATCTATTTATGGTGCAGCACATGACCAATTCTGTGACAAGTGCAGAAGAAAGCAATGATGTGTGGTATGTTGACTCAGGTGCTGGTATGTTGACTCAGGTGCATCAAACCACATGACAGGTCATGCAGAATGGATGCAGGATGCAAGGAAAATGGAAAGACCAGGATTTGTGGAGACTGGTGATGATACTGCACATCCTATTGTGCAGATTGGTAAAATTCCTTTGTCTATGCAGGATGGGAAAAAGAAATACTTGTCTGATGTATTTCATGTCCCGAACATCACCAAGAACCTGGTTTCTGTTGGTCAAATGGTTGAGCAGGGCTTGCAGGTCAGATTTAATCCTCATGGATGCTTTGTTGAGGATATGAAAAATAACGGTCGCTTGATAGCAAAAGGGAAGAAGAAGGGCAGGATGTTTACGTTGGATGAGGACATGCCTGAATTGAGTGCAGCAATGTTTGCACATGGGACCGGTGTAGTTGCAAATATTGATATCTGGCATAAACGCATTGGTCATGTTAATGTATAGCGACTTAAATCAATGCAGGCCCAAAATATTATTGCAGGATTGCCTAAATTCAAGGTTGCAGAAATGCATAAGGTATGTGAAGCGTGTCAATTTGGAAAACAGGCAAGGAAACCATTTCCTAGGCATGTTCAAGAGAGTAAGAAGCCATTGGAATTAATCCACTCTGATGTGTGGACTACTAAAGCTACATCTATTGGAGGCTATCATTATTTTGTCATTTTTATTGATGACTACAGCAGAAAAGTTTGGGTGTATTTTATGAAAAAGAAAAGTGAAGTGTTTGGGCACTTCAAAGCTTTTAAAGCTATGGTTGAAAAAGAAACAGGCCAGCAAATAAAATGCCTAAGGTCAGATGGAGGGGGAGAGTACCTCTCAAATGAGTTTGCAAGGTTCCTGCAGGAGCATGGCATAAAGCAGCAATATTCATGCAGTCATACCCCACAGCAAAATGGACTTGCAGAAAGGAAAAACAGGCATATTGGAGAGGTATCTCAAGCCATGCTAAATGAAAAAGATCTACCAGATTATTATTGGGCTGAAGCAGTTGCTACAGCAGTTTACATAATGAACATGGCATGACGCCAGAGGAGATGTATACTGGTAGGAAACCAGACATTTCTCATTTGAAAATTTTTGGTTGCATTGCCTATGTCCATGTGCCAGATGAGTTGAGGTCCAAGTTGGATCCAAAAGCTGAAAAGTGCATCTTTATTGGTTATTCTCTACAGCAGAAAGGGTATAGATGCTATAACCCTTCTACTCGTAAGTTTATAGTGAGCAGAGATGTTGTTTTTGATGAGATGAGCAGCTGGTATAAACCAATAAATGTGATGATTGATGTAGATGCACAAAACGGTAATGCTGCACAGAATTCACAACAGCAATCACAAAATATTAGTGGACCTGCAGTGTCCTCTAGTAGTGGATCACATACTTCACCATGGACAGGTAGATTGAGATCAGGAGAATCTCCTCAAAGCAATGCAGATAGTGGTACGCAGGTATCACGAAAAGGAAAAGAGAAGGTAGATCAGCCCATGTTTGATGTGAATGTAGGTCACTCTTATGTGGATGGTGAATCCAGTGGCTCAGAACAGAGCATTGATGATGAGTTGGGTATTCCTTCTGTTGTTACACCTGGAGTAAGGAAGATTAGGGATGTTTTGAGAGCACTTGGAAGTGAGCCTATTTTGCGCAGGTCTACCAGAGCTAGGTATCCTGTGGATAGGCTGAAATATGATAGATTTACAGCCATTCACTATGCCTATATGGTCAAAGTGATACAGGAACCAGAACCCACTTCTTTTGAGCAAGCCATGGGAAAAGAAAAATGGGAGAAAGCCATGGATGAAGAAATGGATGCCTTGGAAGCAAATGCTACATGGGAATTAGTGCCTTTGCCTAAAAACAAGAATGCAATTGGCTGTAAGTGGGTTTATAAGATCAAGCACAATGCAGATGGTTCTGTGAATAGATACAAGGCAAGATTAGTTGTCAAGGAGTATGCACAGACATATGGCATTGATTATGAAGAAACATTCAGTCCGGTTGCAAGGATGGCAACTGTAAGAGTAGTCATTGCTATGGCTGCATCAAAGGGATGGTCATTACATCAGATGGATGTAAAGAATGCCTTCTTGCATGGTGATTTGCAAGAAGAGGTCTTTATGGAGCAGCTAGCAGGTTATGTTCATGCTATTCATCCTGAGTTTGTTTGCAGGTTGAAGAAAGCCTTGTATGGCTTGAAGCAAGCACCTAGAGCATGGTCTGACAAGATAGGACAGTATCTTGTCACTATTGGCTTTCAGATTTCCAAGGCAGATTTCTCACTCTATGTGAGAAAAACAGAGAAAGGGATTATGCTGCTTGTCATTTATGTTGATGATTTGATCATCACAGGTGATAGTGATGAAGATATCCTTCATGTGAAAATGCTATTGAAGCAGAAGTTTGAGATGAAGGATTTGGGAGAGCTGCGTTATTTCTTGGGCATTGAGGTGATTAGATCACCAAGTGGGATACAGCTCTTGCAGAGGCAGTATGGATTGGACATGTTGTCCAAATATGGGATGCCAGGCTGTAAGCCTATTTCAATTCCTTTGGAGCAGAATGTGAAGCTGAGCACAGATGTAGGTGAGCTTCTGGAAGACCCTACTATGTACAGACGCATAGTAGGAAGTTTGATTTATATGACTATTACCAAGCCAGATTTAAGCTATGTTGTTGGATTGGTAAGTCAGTTTATGCAAGCTCCAAGGAAACCGCATTTGGATGCGGCTAGACGCATACTCAGGTATGTGAAGTCCACATTGTAGTATGGACTATTTTATGAGGCTGGGGTTCAGATACAGTTACATGGATACACTGATGCTGATTGGGCTAGTAGTATTTCTGATAGACGATCTACCAGTGGACATGTGTTCTCTTTTGGGAGTGCTGCAGTCATCTGGAGCAACAAGAAACAGCCTACAGTTGCCTTGTCAAGCACAGAGGCTGAGTACAGGGGTGCAGCAATGGCTGCATGTGAGGTAGCTTGGTTGCATAAGCTACTTTATGATATGCATCAGTTTACAGATGGGCCAGTTGTCATTTATTGTGACAACATGAGCAGTATACACTTGGCAAATAACCCAGTCTATCGTGCTAGAACAAAGCACATTGAGGTGCATTATCACTATGTGCGGGAGAAGGTTTTACTAGGTCTTATTGATCTAGTTTATGTCAACACAGAGGATCAGGTAGCTGACATATTCACGAAGGCATTGGGCACAGAGAAGCTGCGCAAGTTCAGAGACTTGCTTGGTGTGCAAGAATTGGGATTGAGCTCGAGGGGGAGTGTTGAGATATCGAGCTCCACTCGTGATATGCCAAGGTGACCGTTGTGCATTTATGTCACTGACTTGTTAGCTACAGATGCGGTTGGTACACCACCCACGAATAATAGTTGGATGACAGCTATCCTTATCTACTCTAGTTTGTGGCTCAGTTAGTATGCCACTTTAGTTAGTGGAGTTTGGTTTGAGACCCACATATAGGGTTCTTCTATTTTCTTTGTACTAGAGTTCTTTTGGCTTTCACAACTAAGAAGAGGAAAACTATTTTCAGCCTCCACCTGTGTGTGTATTCCCCCATTGCGCATGTGAGAAAGCCGCAAGTGAGACTCCTTCCCTCTCTCCCACTATCTTCACATGCCAGTGAATAGCCCCAACCCCAGGGCTAAAAAGGGGTAGAAGAAGAATGTTAGATAAATCATTGAATTTCTTGACTCTCAATGTTAGAGGATTAATGGATCCAGGTAGGAGTGAAGAATTGGCTTTTTGGCTAAGAGCTAACTCACTCTCACCTCTCTTTTTAGCATTGCAAGAGGTCAAAGCAAGTAGGTCTACTCTTGAAGATAGGCTAAAAGTCATAGATAGAAGAAGGATTTGGTTTTTTACTTCTCATGAGGATCGCAAAGGGGGCACAGCTCTAGGTATTTTGTCTCACTATAAGGATTGTATTTCTCAAGTCATTATAGATGCTCACAACAGATGGTTAATGCTGCAATGTTGTGTGAAAGGAATTAATATCTTTGTCATTTCTATTTATGCTCCCAATTCAGCATTAGATAGGAGGGAGTTATGGGAATCTCTACAATACCCAAATGGCAATTGCATAATAATGGGGGACTTCAATATGGTAGAGAGCAAAGTAGACAGATGGAAGGGAATGGGCACATGCATGAGAGGAACTAAATTACTTGCTTGGGAAGACTGTAAAGAGCACTGGCAGATGGTTGATGTTAGTAATAATAGAGAGTTCACTTGGTGCAAGAGTAAGATAGGGGAGCACAGAAGGGAGGCTAGACTTGAATTCTATATTTCCCAAAACCTCTTGAACAGACAACTTTCTCTAAGAGTTGTAACATACTCTTCTTTAGGCTTGTCAGATCACAAGCCTATGTGATTTTGGACCTGGGGAGAGGAGTCCCTCCTGGTTCAAAGCTGACCCTAAACTCTTTCAGTTTAAGAGTGTACAAAAACTAATCAAGGTAGCTTGGCATAGAGCTTTCTCTAAGCACACATCAGCATCACTTGCTTGGAAATTGGCTATCAAGAATACTCAGAATATTTTAAGAACAACCAAGAAAAAAAGGGCACTGATTAGGGCTCAAAGGATGGACTACATCCAAGTTAATATCAGCACTTTAGAGCATAAATCCAGAGAGGGTGATGAAATAAGGCAAAAAGAGAGCTTAGAAAACAAGAACAATTTAGACTAAATGAGTCTAAAGTGTACTACAGAGATTGGTGGGCAGGAAATATTGACAAGCCTACTAAGGAAACCTTCAAAATTATCAGAAGGAAAAGGTGTCAAGAGGGAGATTCCTCTTTTGAAAGGACCAAATGGCTCTCATTTAAGCAACCCTGAGGAAAATATTGAGGATATTCAAAACCACTTCAAGGATTTACTTTCCAACACTTGCCCCCCAAATGAGGACACCTAGAGAGAAAGATAGCTCTGCCAAATAATAAGGGATAAAGCTATTAAATCCTTTGACCTCCCCTATCTAGAAAGACCCTTCCATCTAGAAGAGCTGAAAGAAGCAATAAATGTTATGGAAGATGGGAAGACTCCAAGGGAAGATGGTCTTCCTATTGAATTCTACAAAGCCTTTTGGAGACTAATTGGACCTTACCTTTTACTCCTATGGCAGGAAAGTGTCAGGGAAGGTTGTCTTCCCCTTCATATAAATGGAGGAATTATAAAATTGATCCCTAAGGAGGGCTCTAAGGATGAGTTAAAAAATTGGAGACCCCTCACAATGTTAAACTGTAGCTACAAGATATTTTCCAAAGCATTAGCTTTAAGGATTCAATGCAAAATCAAGGATTGGGTTCTACTAGTGCAAAAAGGTTTCATCAAGGGACGTCACCTTTTGGAAGGCATCATCAACATCTAGGAAATGTGTGAGCATGGTAAAGAAACCAAACAGGATATCTGTTTTCTTAAGGTGGACTTTGATAAAGCTTATGACAGGTTGGAATGAGACTTTATCATCCAATCTCTGCAGGATATGGGCATGAGCCCCTCATTTGTATCTAGTGTTAAGCTGTTGCTTACTAATGCTACTGCTAGAGTCAATGTTAATGGCATTATGAGTGACTCTTTTTTCCTCAAGAGATTAATCAGACAAGGCTACCCTCTAGCTCCTCTTTTATTTGCAATTGCTATAGATTCTCTAGGATGGCTCCTTAGAAGTCAAATACAGGAGGGATCTCTGAAAGGGATTGAACTCAGTAATGGTAAACAATTATTATGCTAGCAGTTTGCTGATGATACTACTCTAACTCCTAGAAACACTAATCAAGATGCCATTTGTGTAATGGACTGCCTTGAGGTTTTCTATCAAGCCTTAGGTTCATGTATTAACCACTCCAAAATAGGATATGCTACTCTCAGTGGGGAAGATCAGGGGGTCCTCCAATAGCTAGGATGCATGAAGTTACAAAAAGGTACATTTTTCAGACTCTTGGGGATACCAATGGGATTTGATGTCACAATGAAGCAGAGGTGGGACTGGGTACTGGATAGATTCTAGAAGAAACTAGACAAATGGAGAAGCTTCCAAGAAAATTTGACAGATAGGAAAATGGTTCTTAATCATTGTCTCTATCTTATTTTATCTTCTATCGATCTTGTTGGTCTCCATCCAAGACTACCTTGGACATATTTATCAGGCTATGTAGATCCTTCCAATGGGGGGGGTCTAACAAAATCTCTAAGGTTAGATGGGAATATTGTATCAAACCCAAAGAGGAAGGGGGGTTAGGGGTGATTGACATCTCCTCTACTACCAAAAAAATGTCTGCCACTTGGATCATCAAAGCTGCTCTTCATCTTGAGGAGGATTGGGCACAGCTACTCTTGAGAAACATGAACTATATCTCAGACCATGCAAGGAACCCAATTGAAAAAAATATCCCTTTTTTCTGCTCTTTTTAACCCTGAACCTTGTAAATCCAAGGGGATTTCCCTATGGAAGTCCATTTGGGGAGCTTTTGAAGAGATAAAAGCCTACATCCTCTTCACTAGTAAAGGTAGCTTCATGCTAATTGATTCTATCTTGGTGTCCTCCATTTTTAGATCTTCCACTGAGTCAGATGATCAATTCATAGTTGTAGCTAAGTTGTTCAAGAAAGGGCTTCAAACTTGGGGTCAGCTATGGAATAGAGAGCATATCAAATGGAAATCATGGCTTGAAGAGAGTTCTCTTTATCCAACCAACAACAAAGACTGATTATGAAAAGATTGGAACTTTGGCAAGGAGAGGTGACTTGGGATGGAGGTTCAATACTATGCATACACAAGGAGTTTAGCTGGGTGGGGTGCTCCTCCTTATTACCCATCCCAACTCCTACTGCTGATATGGAGGATTTATTCATAACCCTTAACAGAAGGTGGAAGTTGAATGATGATAGAACCAAATGGTACTACAGATTTCACAGAATTTGGACTAAGAATGTGCCTGAGAAAATGTCATGTCTTACTTGGCTAATACTTCATAAATCTGTTTGGTCTAATTCAAGAAGACTCAGCACTGGCAAAGGTGATGGCAAGTGTATGAGATGTATAAACCCTATTGAAAATGTCTTCCACCTTTTTGTTACTTGCCCTCATGCCAGGAAAGTATGGAAATTTATTCACATGGAATGTGGTGAACCTATTAATTGGAAAGCTATTCTATTAGGAGATGCTTGTAGGATAAGGCATGAGCCTTGGTTTATCATCAGGGCCCATGGACTCTGGTCATTTGCATATCCAGGAATAACTTCCAATTTAATCATAAAGATATTTCTATTGATGCTATGTTTGCTGCATGGTGGAATAGGAAAAAAGGAGAATTGACTTCATCATTAGTGCATACAATCTTGAACATCAAAGGTTAAGTGTAGATATTGCCAGACACAAGCTCTCCTATTTTATTTCAGATGATCATGCAAAGATTCCTCCTTTCCTTCAAAGAAGATCTACCACAACTGGTGAACCCCTTCCTTCTTCCCTAGGATCAACACCTCATGCCTCTATAAGAAAAGTTCCCTCTACTTTTGCTACTGCCAGTTCCATATAGATTACTTCTACTTTTGGGAGCCTCTCCATCAACTCCCCTTCTATGGCTGTTGACTCATCTAAATAGCCTTAAGCTGCCTCTCTAGGAGCCAAAACTCAGATCCATGGCTCTGGCTCTTCTACACAGAATACTCCTATCCCTGCTAATCTTACCTAGCTATCATCCATGCCTATTGACCCTCTCTAGGGCCTCTCTGCTGCTCATGGTCATTCTTCTGACACTATTGTTGCCCAAGGACACTCTTTAGACACCTCTACTACTGCTTCCTTAAATGTTAACGAAGATACCTTCAGCTTTTCATTTCATCCTTGAGATGTTTTCTTTAGGAGTTTATACATTTTTTGATCCTCAAGATGTAAGGGCTATTTTAGCCATAACAGTTGGTTCTGGTTCTATCCTTTTCTTGATGTATGACATGATATAAAGCAATAAATCCCGGGGGATTCACTCTTCATGAAAGGGGGACGTCACCTGCGTGCATGAACTTCAAGAAAACCCCCTATTTAAGATTCATGTAGGATGATAAAACACCCCTATTTAAGCTTATAAGATACCACCAAATTTCTATTATGTCCCCCCTTTCCTTAAATCTACGTTCTTTCTCAAGCATTTAGATCACACAATAAGAAAATTTAGATTACTTTCCCTATGACTATTTAAAACCATACACAAAACCAAACTTGTTTGGACTAGTTATCCAAGGTTACCTATACTATGTCCCCCCCTCTTAAATATGGCATGGCCCCCCTAACTTAAATTCAATATTGGGAAAAAATAAAAGGCCCCCCACCCCTAATGTATAAGCTTATGCCTCATTAAAAAAAACCCCCCTATTGTACACTCACGTGATATCATAAGTTTCCTCTTGTGAATCCCCCGGGCAATAAATACACACTACTTTTTCTACCCCCCCCCCAAAAAAAAACCCCTCAAAGCACCTCAAGGGATTCCCCTTGAGCTACCAATGTAGCAGGAGGCCACACATTGTCCTTAGCCTCCCTTACCAAGCAATCCAATGGGTTCACTGTGGAGGACATAGAGTCACCACATCATGTGCCCCACTTCCCAATGATGGTACACTTCCTAGGGCTCCCAAAGGAGTACTAGACCATTCTCCACTCCATAGGGTGATCTTTTGGCATGGCCCTAGAAAATCCACCCTTGACACAATAGCCTCAATGGTAGTGCACCCTAAGATCCAGAGGAGATCTTACCTAAGACACTAGATGATAGAGATTCAAGTAGCAAATCCAGATCTTTGGACTACCAAGTTAGTGTCTACAATGTAGGCAAATGGGTCATCTAGCCCGTGAGTGCCGATGTGGTGAGGCTAGGGCTCTACCTCATGCCCAACAAGAGTAGTGGTTTACTTGCCTAGAGAGAGCCCCACATTTTTTTGGTCAACAAATGGAGTCCTAGACCTTTTGGGTGGAGCCAACAGAGAGGGCCTGGACCAAGGTGATGTGAAGATAGTGGGAGAGAGGGAAGGAGTCTCACTTGCGGCTTTCTCACATACACAATGGGGGAATACACACGCAGGTGGAGGCTGAAAACAGTTTTCCTCTTCTTACTTGTGAAAGCCAAAAGAACTCTAGTACAAAGAAATAGAAGAACCCTATATGTGGGTCTCAAACCAAACTCAACTAACTAAGGTGGCATACTAACTGAGCCACGAACTAGAGTAGATAAGGATAGTTGTCATCCAGCTATTATTCGTGGGCGGTGTACCAACCGCATCTGCAGCTAACAAGTCGGTGACATAAATACACAACAGTCACCCTAGCATATCACGAGTGGAGCTCGATATCTCAACAGGTGAAACATAGGAAATATAGAAATACGGTCAGTTAGAGCCATAGGCACTGTGCCAAAAATCCAAGTGCAAGACTACGGATGATGAGGCGGAACCCCCACCATAGCAGAAGCAGCCAAAGGGAGAGTCTCCACCCTGAAACTTCTAACAATGAGACCTTTTTTAATGCTATCCCTCGATGGCAGGATCCATGAGCACAGTGTCAAAAGCACCCTAGTAGTTCCCTAGTGCTCTCCACCCACTTTAGACGTGGCCTCTACCCTCCCCCGCCTCTTCACCTTGCACCCCCTCTGTCGATTCCTCCTCCAGACCCGTACCCCCCCACTTCCTCAGCCCCCCCTCCCCCCCCCCCTTTGTTGTAATGACTCTCACCACTCACCCCTCACCACCGCCCTTCCCTTTCTTCTATCTTTGCTCCTCCTACTACAACAGAGCTCAACTCCTCCCATGCTTACTCTTGTCCCCTCCAAATGCTCCCCCACCCTAAAGCTCTCAAGTGAGGGCGGGGTCAAGTTTGCCCCCCCCTCTATAGTTGAGGCCTCACTCTTGAGAGCCCGAGGCCTCTCCTACTCATTCAACCTCTACTGTTAGGTGGTTTGTTTTCCCAATCCTTAGGTCCAAATACTCACCTTGGGCAACCCTTGCCTAGGGAGGTCTAGAGTCTTGGAATTACCTAGAGATCCTTGATGAGTACCCCCTTGCGCTTGCGATGGTTATGATTTTGCAGCCCCGCAAAGAGGGATCCACTGGCATGGTGGGGTCCCACAATCAATTCTTTTGGGGGTTCAAATTTGCTTCCATGGGAGAAGAGAAGTGGACTCCCACCCTCTTTGAATGCATGATGAAGGAGAATATTTTTGGATTGATGGCAAAGTGGATGGGCCCCTAGGGACTAGACATTTTCCTCACACAAATTGACTCAGACATTTTTTATCTTGGGCTCTTTGTAGAGAGACTTGGCATAAGCATGGGCATGGCAGTGATCAGAGTGGGACCCCATGTGCAATCTATGTAGATCACACATTGGTTGCTATGCCAATGTGTGGCCAAGCTATGAGGGTGTGAGTTCTTTAGACATTTGGAACTCAGAAATAAATCACTCGGTTGGCAATGCCTTGGTGAATTTTTAAAAAGATAGCATGTCAGCTAGTTGTTTAATTGTAGTGGACCAAATGTATTGTGTTCCTCCATGTGGCATGATTAACGTTAAGGGATTATTAATGCAGAATCATCATCTTAAAGCAAGGGAGGCTCATGCAACCATCAATTTGATAGGAACTACAGTTGCAAATTCCGATCGGCTACATTTGGTCAGGAACTCTACTATTCAGATTCATTTGCACACTCAGTATACTTCGTCATCATCATCTTCATCGTCTTCAATAGCCACCTATGAGCTTCCCCTTGCTATTGTTTTCACATTTCCATCACAGGCACTTTGATCTCCCTATCCCCTTCAAACGAATCCTTTCTTTGCCTCCAACTTCCCCCATAGTCTTCTCTGTCATATCTAGCCTCGTCATTTTTGTAGTGATAGAGAGGAAAAAGCATAGCTCTTGCATTTCCCCTCTGCATCAAATAGAAGATTTTTCTAGTGAGGTTCTCACTGGCATCCTAGCGTCGAACCAACTCCTGAAGTTCTCTCAGCTTCTGTGGAAGGATGTCTACGATAAGGAGTTGGCCGAAGAGATACTGGACTCCTAGGCCGAGGAAGGCCATCGCCTCATCATCAATGAAATGCACCTCTAGATCACCTCTGAGCTTGAAGGCTTTCTGACTGAAGTAGCATTCCAATCCAAAGAAGTTGGCAGACGCCAAATGCTATGATGCATTCTTCAAAGTGAGAAGTTTTTCATCATCTCAAGGATATCTCATCAACAAGGTGGGAGATGAAGGATTGAAGATGACATTCTGGTTCTTGTCTGAGTTCATTGGACTTAAAAAGAGTGAGGGGTATATATCTTGACAATATGTGGCCCGAGTGGTCACCGTGATGGAGGATCGGCTTCTTGTCAACTAGTTTATGATTTTTGAGAAGGCATTTGAAAACCATCTTCAAGCTATCAGCAGGTGTGAGACGCATTGCAAGCTCGGTCCCCATCTTTGCATGCTTTACCATCACCTACTGTCTTGGTGACTTCCCTAGCTGAGCAAGGCCATTAGGGGCAGGCGAGCAGGAAGAGGAACGAGGTGAACAGGAGGAGCCAAACAAGGAGAAACAAGGTGAATAGGAGGAGAAGGACAAGGAGCACCAGGATTGGACAGGAAGGAGAGGCATGGGAAGAGCTAGATAACCAAGACAAGGACCAAGAGCAAGAGCAGTAGGATGGGAAGGCCAATGAGGAACATGATGGAGAGAAGCTAGAGGGAAATAGCAATTATGTCACCTTTGAGCAGGACAAATGGGGGGGAACCGATGAGGAGGGCACCCCCAAAGAATAGGAGAAAATAGAAGGAAACAACCAACTGGGCACCTCCGAAGTAAAGGGAATGGATGAATGTGGGGAAATGCTGGACCAGGAACCACCAAAAGAGCTGGAAATCTGGACAGGTGAAGTCGAGCCCTCGCACAGAGCCAAGTAACAGGGGCTAGCTCATCACTTGGCCCTCTTACTTTGCCACCACTTCCTGACCCCTTCAAAGCCTTAGACCTGTGGAGCCATTCCCTCTCGACCTGCTGCTCACTAAGAATGAACATCAGGACGAGGCTACCTCAGTGGTAGGTGTTGAGAGAGAAAATGGTCTATGCAATGTAGTCAATGAACTACTTGGTGAACCATTGGATTCCCCCCCAGTTATTGGAGCATAATTTGTTTTTACAAGTTAAGTATCGGGAGAAAATGACCAGGTTCTTTGAAGAACAGACAGCCAACCGACGAAGACTTGAAGGCAACCTAGCTACTGAGTGTAAGTCTCTACAGGAGCAACTTGAGGGCAAGAGGGCACTTAATCAGGAGCTAGTTCAAGCACCCTATCAGTCGGAATAGGCGCATACCAAGCTCCAAACATACTACAACAATCTACAGTGTGAGGTGGAATGACTGAAAGACCTTATGAACAAGGCCCAAGTCAATGTCGTATCCATTTCCACCAAGAACGTGAAGATGCAACATGCCTTACACAAACTGCAATAGCAGCTCTTGAAGAGTAGACAGAAGTAGGCAGCTCCAAGGCACTGGAGCAAGAGAACACGTGCCTAAAGGAGGCAGCCATAGAAGGGCATGCCTTATGGGAGGAGAACACATAGTTACAAGCCTAGGTGAAAAAGTATCAGCAACTCCAGCAACTCATTCGTCTCCTCCAGGTGCTCGATGAGCATCCTAGCAATCTGCCTCGTAGACAACCACCTGACAATGACAGAGCATGCAGAAAAACTGGTGGACTGAAATAGTCTATTCAAAGCAAGCAAGCAGGTGCCTCAGGCCAACATTCCTCAATCGAGGGAGGTACTTCATAGACTAAGGGGCTAGAAGGAGTTATGGCCAAGACTCTTTTGATGCTATACTCGAGTCCAGGTAGCAGTCCAGGTAGCAAATACCAGGCATGCAACCCAAATGGACTACAGTTTTGATGCATCAGTGCAGAGCCAAGTTTTGGCAGAGGTGTTAGATAAGGAGGTGCAGACACGGCAGATAGTAGATGCTGAACCAATTTGCCAACTGGGGGTCTCCCAATTGTTGTGGCTACCATGAAAGTCTTGCAATGTATTCCAAGTAGGGAGGAGATGCCCATCCATTATAGGGTTTATCGTCTTGACAAAGTGATGAAGTTTCTTAACACCAAGAGAGTGTTGATGAAATTTCTTAACAAGAGAGTGATCAAGAGATGAACTTTGCTTTGTCAAGAGAGTGTGAGTGATGCAAAGTTGACAAACTTTGCATCACAAAGTGACAAACTTTGCATCACAAAGTGTAAAGTTTAAAGTTAAATTTCAGCATTGTGAATTTCTTAACAAGAGAGTGATCAAGAGTTGCACTTTATTGTGATATGTTTTTTCAATACGAAAAAATTGTGATGTGACAGTTAAAATTTTCAATAGAGTATTGTGAATTTCTTAACAAGAGAGTGTCAAAAATTGTCAAAACTAGTTGCAAGGCGGCGGCCCGAGAGGGGAGGAGTATGGGAAGGGGGTAGACCGTAGGAGCAGAGGATGATTAGTAATGGGAGGGGCAACGGGAGAGAGCTATATAGGCAAAGTGATGGCTGAAAGAGAAGACAATGTTTCAAGCACGTTTTCAGACAATACTCCTAGTAATGGGAGGGGCAACGGGAGAGAGCTACATAGAAGTGATGGGTGAAAGAGAAGACAATGTAGCACGTTTTCAGACAATACTTCTAATGGAGTAGCGCGGCTCCGCGCTAGCGCGACTTAGCGCTCGCGCAGCGACGAGCGCCGCTAAGCGACGAGCGCCACCTGGCGCTCCGCCCTGGCGCTCCGACGCTCGTCGCTTACTTTCCGAAGCAGGGGTAACACGCGTGGGAATATTATTATCCATTCAATTATGCTTCTCACTTCTCTGCTAAGCGACGAGCGTAGATTCCATTAGTTCCAATCCTTCAGGAATTATAGGTGCAACATACGATACAAGCATTTGTCAGCGAAGGAATCGCCCCAAGATAATGAAGCCGTGCCTGTCGGGGACGAAGAAAATCCTATTCCTGTTCTCTATGCCTTGTAGCTTCGATTGACCAAGCATCCCGGAAATTCTCAGTACATATGGCGGAAAACGCTTTTCACATATCGAGGTCGGAATGGGATCGGGTGTTTCACGTCTTATTGGGCGGAGCGCCAGGTGGCGCTCGTAGCGGCGCTCGTCGCTGCGCGAGCGCTAAGTCGCGCTAGCGCGGAGCCGCGCTACTCCATTAGGAGTATTGTCTGAAAACGTGCTACATTGTCTTCTCTTTCACCCATCACTTCTATGTAGCTCTCTCATTACTAATCATCCTCTGCTCCTACGGCCCCTTCCCATACTCCTCCCCTCTCCTCCCCTCTCGGGCTCTCTCCCACACCTTGCCCCTCCCATTACTCTGCTCCTACGGTCTACCCCCTTCCCATACTCCTCCCCTCTCGCTTCGATGACTGCCCTGGGACCAGACACCGCCCCCGCACAGTCTTCATTCGCTCTCGATGTCGCTGGGAATACTACCTCGGTAAGAAAAAGGATAAGGGAATACAGCCTGATCATATATGCCTGCCCTTATTTGCTCCCCGCTTTTCTTTCTGATTTAGTTACTGCCTTGCGTTGATCCTCTCTTTGATCAGCTACCGCCGGAGTTCACTTCTCAGCGTCCACACTTTGATCCACTAGCAACAGCCGGCCATGGGGAGCGCCAACCAGCTTACGGCCCTGTCGCAAGCCCCGGCGAACTTCCCCGTGTGGGAGCTGACGCCGTCGTTAACGATTCAAGATCACCTAGCCTTGACGGCTCGCGCGACGGTCCAGCAGTGACTCAATATTCGGACAACACCCAACGACGTCCGATCATTCATACACCTCCGGCGACAATATTTGCTGTGGACGTGGATCCCCTGTGGACGACCATCGCCCTCAACATTCTAGTAGTGCTCATGCAAGTGCTGCTGCAGACCGACCTCACTTCTTTGCTCCGGAACAAGAACCTCGCTCGTCTGGTGACTTACTCTGTCCTTGCTTCCGTCTTTTTTTCAATTTTCGCCATCCTGTTACAACTCGTTTCCAAGCTCGTTCCCAAAATCAATGGCTCTTGGATTTGGTCGGTTGCCATTCTCGTTTCCGTCGTTTGTGCTCTCGTGGGAACGGCGATGGCCCTTACGCTGCGAGCGATGGACCTTGTTTAACTCTCTCAATACAGCTTTGTGCTACTTGAATACTTCTATGTAGTAGAGAATACACCGCGCCATTTCTAGTAAAAACAAGCTCAATAAAAAAACTACCTCCGGATCAAAGGGGTCGTAGTGGTTCGGCAATGAACTCCCTATAATCTGTCAGGCACTGGTCCTCCTCCTTGTATATTCTTGATGAATGTATCGGCTAAAACTGTTCACGATTCGATCCCAAAACGACGACGTCGAGCCAATATTGTTTTCTTGTGAAGATTTGTATTCGCAGCCTAAACATCGTGCAGCTATCCTTCCAATTGAAACTGGGATTGTCTAGCTACGGCTCCATTGTTGCACGTCAGTGCTTCTTTATCACGTTTTTTCCTGTAACACCTCGAACATTGCCAGGATCGTGTGGGAGCAGGCTGGGGAAATGCTTCGGAGCTTAAGCAAGTTCTTCCAAATACGGTATTGGATGTTAATTGTTGAGGCTCTAACGCAGCCCTATTTGCATAGTAGACGTGTTGCAAATTCCTCGCTTCTTACAAAAATGAGAGCTTATGCTCAGATGCCGTTGGCGCTTTCATCCCCCTGAATTGACTTATACAAATTTTCTATTAAGTGGGGGTCCTATTGACTCATGCAAATTGTAGGGGTAACATCTTTCAAGAGGGTAGCTCAACTCCTAGTGTAGTAACAAGGTGAATGATATTTAATCATTCATAAGGCCTGCCCAATATCAAAACTAGATTCAGGCAGGTAGCTGTATTGAGCTAGAATATGTATAATTGAATTTTGTGCTATTTCCTAGAAATTTTTAAATAATATTTTCCATTTTGACTTAATTTATAAAGTGAATTTATAACGTAGATTTATGTAAACTTGCAATTTGAGTAGGTCAAGTTCTCCATGACACTTGGATGACTGCAATATGTATCTATAGGATGCATTATGTAAACTTGCGATTTGAGAAGAATTAATTATGATATCAAGAAGAGCATTATAATAGTAGAAATATTTGAAATACAATACAATATTTTATAAGAGTAACAATACATGAAATTTTATGTAGTATACTTAAAAGTGGTTATTATTGGATTTGTTTTAAATGGAGTTATATATCACTAAAAACATGACGTATTTAAAAGCATTTTTAAATAATAGTTCATACATGAAATATTTTTTGAGTTTTGGAAAAATTTAGTAATGTTTTGAAAATGAAAAAAATTGAGTAATATATGCTATGAATTAAGAGTCCTTCAATACTATGACTTTACTATAGTTTTAAATAGGAAGTGCCATGGGTTTGGTTTTCATAGCATATTTTAGAAGGTAATCTGATAGGCCTGTGTTGGTTATTTTTTGAATTTTCATATGTGCTTCGCACAAGAGTAATATTCCTGCATGGTATGGAATGACATTACGATGTTCTAGGGATGGACGGAAGTAGATCCATCTTTGTGTGAGAGGATCTAAAGTAGGTTTAGTTTCTAAATGTATAGGATATGGAAATATGTATTTGCATTTGTGGTTTGTGCTTGAGTCAAATAGATTGCATGTTGTCCTACATGTGTGGATTTGTTTTCTCTTTATCATATAGTTAATATTTCTTTGAATTGAGTTCTCTGGCCATTTATTAAAATCATTCATGTAAGGGATATATACATCTATCTAGTTTGATACGATCTCTATGTCTTGTTCATCTACCCATAGCATTGTGTGTGCATGCATAGATCCTTGATTTTGTATCTCATATCTATTATAATAGATTAACGTATTTGGTACATCAATAACAAGTATGGTTTGTAAAGAGTGAACACGGGGAACAATGTTGATCGAACACATAAATTAATAAACTTAACCACACATTCGTGTGGGGGGAGAGTCGGCAGATTTCCTCTCTAAAAATTATAAGACCAAGGAACATGCCCTTCCTTGGGTTCATATCATTTTGTATTTTGCACATAGTATTTTGCATATAGTATGTATTTTGGGATATAGAACATAGCACTTTGCATTTTGCACATGGTACTTTGTTTTTTGAACTGTATGATTTTGTATTTTGTACATAGTATTTTTCATTTAGTACATAGCATTGAGCAACCAACATTTTTGCATTTAGCACATAGCACTTTTTATCGAACACATAAATTGATAAACTTAACCACACATTCATGTGGGGGGAGAGTTGGCACATTTCCTCTCCAAAAATTGTAAGACCAAGGAATGTGCCCTTCCTTGGGTTCATATCATTTTGCATTTTGCATTTAGTATTTTGCATTTTGCACTTACTGAGTTTGGGACATAGAACATAGCACTTTGCATTTTGCACATGGTACGAGCATGGTACTTTGCATTTAGGAATGTATGATTTTGTATTTTGCACATAGTATTTTACATATAGCATGTAGCAATTTGAGTTTGGTATATAGAACTTTGCATTTAGTATATAGCAATTTTCATTTAGGTATTAGTGTTAAAATGGCTAACATGCCATATCAACATCTTGGGTTTGTTTGAAGCACCGATTTGGTCCAGATCATGATTGCAAGGGGCAGGCAAAAACAGGGAAAAGAGGACCTTCTTTTACAGATCGTTTTGTACAATCTTTTAGAGAAAGAGCTTCCATTGTACCTGGACAAGATTCGACTTTGTCAGTAGATGCAGGTAGATGCTGTCCGAACAAGGTTGCAATCAGTAGCCTCAACCATGACCAATAAAGGCCAATCAAAGAAACCTAGACAGGGATCCAAAGCAATTAGACCACCCATATCCAAATCCATAGAGGTGTGTCCTCAGTGTGGGGCACAATTTTCCAGGGTATCACTTTTGATTCAACACGTTGAAAGTGCTCATAGCTCAGCCAAGAGTGGTATCAATCAGCAAATTGTTGATTTATGTCCAAAGTGTGGGAGGGGTTTTCAAGATCCTATCTCCTTGGTTGATCACGTTGAAAGAGACCATGGTGGCACATCAATGGATCATTTGGATCAATGACTTTTAACCTTTACATGGTTGAATATCTCAATTCTTTGTCCTGCTAGGGATATTGATACCCCTGTCGGGCATGAAGCATGTGGGTGAGTGGGGAAACCTAGAAAAAAAGGAAAAGATTTAATGTATGGGCATTCCAATTCATTTATTATTTAAAGGAAATTTTAAACTTAAATGACACTCTGGTCTTTTAAAGTATCTGATAAAATGCTATGGATAACCCCTCAGCATTTTGAGTTCTTGTTTTTTTATTGGATTTGTGCCGTATTATTCATTTACATGAGTAATCGAAAGTGTGTATTAACAACTTGCTAAGGATTGACCTGGTTATACGCGTTCACGCATGGGGGCGATCTCTCTTAAGAATCTGAGCTTTAAGTCATCATTTGGATATATTTATACATAGGAAGCACAATAATATTGATTCTTTTCCTACAAGTGCTGTTCAAGGATGAACAAGAAGGGGAAAGAGAAGAATAGTTCTGCACACTATGCTAAAATTATACTTCCTGGGTGGCAAGGGGGGGATGCTATACTACTTAAGGAGATGGGTTCGTAGGATTTGAAGGCTCAGTTTGCCCCATTGGCCTGCTAAAGAGCCTTTGGTAGAGCTTGATAATCTTGTGTGTGCATATGTCTATGGATGAACGATGCTGGCATATGAGAATCTGATTAGCATCGTTATTAAACAAGGATTTGTTTCCCATGCTCATGAACAGTGACTTCTCTTGTATGCAACTTATCTCAAAAGCATGCAGACTACGCTTGATTCTAGACACTTGTGCATGTTTGTATAGCGGGATTGCAGAATCCAGAATGAACTTAATCGAACAATCAAAGCTTAATAGTGTATCAAAGTGACATTAGCTTTCACCCCAACACTGGCCACATTTGGAGACTTTGGTTGGTTGTGAAATGCTGAAGTTAAAAGGTTTTGTCCAAAGTTCCATCGAAGGGCAAGCTGCTCCCTCCAAATTGACTGATGTGAAGACCTTGCTGCATAGTTGTTGTCTGAACTGAGGAAAGAAGGGTCAATCTCTCACATGCAAGCCCCCAAACTAGGAGGACAAAGAGGCTCGACCCCTGGCAAATCCTAGCTAAGAGTTTGGGGCTGCCAATTGGGAAGCACATGGACTGCCACGTAGTAGACATGGGCAGATCTACATGCACGGGTGCCTACCATATGTGCAGCTCCATAGGCGGCCATGGGGAGGGAGACCTGTTACAGATCTAGCTGCCACATAGGCATATCTGCCAGCCTTGTGTGAGCAGAGAAGAACTGCCACCCCACCTGACCTTTGCACTCTTCCATCTATGCAGGCTCTAACCAGTATGTTGACATCCAAGTGTACCCATGTATAATGGATAACCTTCTCTCTAGGCTCTGGTGTATCTCAGTATATATTACCAGTCCTTCCCCTAGAAAGTCTCAACAAAGTTGCTTGATGAGGACGACAAGGTACGATTTCCATTCTAGAAGGGGAAAGACGAAGCAATTGTACCCCTATTTGGAAGGGGATGTGTGCATGCGAGGGCCAAATGGGGCTTAAGTAGGGCATTGAAGCCCTTGTGGAAGAGCCACTTTGGGTCGGCCATATTTAGGTCGGTCTGGGGGAGCAGGTAGATTGGCATATGGGGACAAAGGTTGGCCCAGCTAGAGGCCTAGTTGGCCCTGTTTGGAGGACCAAGTGGCCAAATACAGGATGGGAAGGTTCCTCACTTACAAAGGGGCCGATTTCTCCCATTCACTTCATCTATTATGGAGGCTCAAGCCACTAAAGCCCTCTAGAGGCACGTGGAAAAGGGAGGAAACATGTTACATAGGGGCTGGACCATATTCCACTTTTGGTGCTCAATTAGAACAGAACTTTTGGCCAGTTCTGAGGCTGTCCACTTCGAGCTCAACATTGATGTTTCACATATTCAGGATTACAATCATGAAGTTCTGCTGCATACATTGCTGAGTGCTCCAGATTTGTGTCTTCATCTACAACTGCGTATGTGTGTTTGAGGGAGATTTGAGAGCCTTGTGATCAATGGGAACCTTTCATTCCATTTCCGGGACAATGTTGGTATATGCTGACCTAGTATCTCTGACATGATATTTGGAGCCCAAGGGATCTATGTTAGTTATTTACTACACTTGAAGGAAGAAGGTGCTTTGCAAAAAGAAAACCGATTCCAATTCAGTCAGGTGTGACTTGTTGAGTTTGGTTACATTGTGTGGTGTCATTTTAATTTGTTACTCCCAGTTTCTTCAGATCCATGGCTTCATGATTTGAATTGCCAACTTCGCCAGGGAGGCAAGTTAGATGGGAGTAATTATTTGCTATGTAAGGTGAAGATTGGGAGCCACTTGGTAGATAGATAATTACTAGTATGGAGCTCAAAACAACATTCCACTCCGATTTATCCACCATTGATTTTTTTTTTCCCTTTGTGTGTCTTAGATCTTCATAGGAAACAGGTGATATGTGATACACTATAAATCACATTTTAACAAACACGGCTTTATCACTTTCCATATTAACTCCATCTTTTGTCATTCTGGTCATTGCACCTACATCTTTGAATGTTGTAGTACCATCTCACAAATAGATGGATCTTCTTATATTATCTACCACTTCTCAAGGTACCACTGCCATTTTGGGACTTTGCATCTATTGAACACTTCTTTAGTGGCTTTACTTTTTTTGTTGGATGTGCTATGACCACCACCACTTGAAGTCACTCTCTTGCCTTTGGCAACATCTATAGTCGACTTTTGAGATTTTAGTATCGGCACTTGAAGCCTTTGTCTTGCTTTGCAATATCTATTCCAAAAAAAGCACAATGTCAAACCACTAGATCATAACTCAAATGTAAGCCCGACATTATATGTCTAAACACAACATGAATATGTTGGAAAGGTTGGAAAGGTCACCTCCCCATCTGTAAGCCCCATATGAGGAGAGCATGGGGGGGGTGAACCTAGGATTTGAGAGACTGACACATGAGCAGCAGCATGGCTGCCATGTGGGCAAAAGAAAAGAGAGAGGGAAGGGGCTGCCACATGGGCAGCACCTTACAGCCAAGAAAGAAGAGGTGGCTGCAACATGGACAGCAGCAAGGCTATCATGTGGGCAGCACTGTTCAAGACATACCTGGAAGAGCTTCAGAGGCTACCTCAGATGGCAAGACTGTGCAGGATGGATGGCAAGGGCAACAGCCCCTGGGTCTAGGCCTGGCCAGAGGTGCCTCATGGCAGAGAGGGTCTAGGCAGTTAGGCGACACATGGCAGGGTATCCCGGACAAATGGCACAGCATGGCGAGGGCTTGTAGGCAGGTACACAGCCTGGGAGCAGCCTGGAAAACAATCACCCTGTGAGGCTTGGAAAGGACACAAGCCAACCATTTCTCATATGCGTACTTTTGGGTGTTTGGCCTATGCACATGTGCCTTCACAGAGGCAGACATGTATGTGTGGGTGTGCTACATAGACATCACGCTTAACATTTGGAGACATACCATCATGATTGATAATCCAAATATCTCGTCCTCCAGATGGAAGGATAGGGCCATTCCATGAAAGGCTTCAACTCGAGTTGAGTGACCTACCATCTGGTACACCTACATTTGTTAGACAATTGCATTTTTATTGTTAATTTGAGGCAAGATAATCACGATACATAAAGAGAAAATGAGAAAACGCTGCAATTGTTAGTCATACTTTGAAACAGAAGACCAGCTTATATATTGAGAACAATGGAATGGCACCTGGTTCCCTTACAAGCATCCCATATTTGAACTTCAGACGCATTGACGCCCACTACAATTTGTTTTCCATATACATCTCAAGCAATGCTTGTAACATAATCATCGTCTTCAGTTGTCTGCATCAATTGGCTAATTGCATCGGACTCTGCATCCCAGAGGTAAATTGTCATTTCTAAAGCAACTGCAGTACATTCTTGCAACTCTAGTTATTGAAGCTCTTGTCGCCACTACTACTGCTACTAATCTCTACAATAGACACATCACTGGCCACCTCATCATAAGCTGAAGCTTCTAATTTCATCGTGTGCAACTCAAAAGGTTGCTGTAGAGGCCTAAAACCCTCTTGATTTATGGTGCACGTCCAAGCCATTATATTTAGGTGTGAGTTTGTAAACCCATTGCTAGGACCAAAACAAGTAATGCTCTTTGCTCCACCTAAACCTAAAAGGCCGCACCAAGCACACCTAATCTCCGCCTTGCTCCATGGAGCCGGAAAGCCCCAAAATTGGCAAAAAGGATCAATAAGCCATTGTCTTCATGTATGAATTTCAAAATAGAATTTGACAAAAGGTGTGCTGCTAAAGGGAATTCTTCCGCGGAAAATCTTGAGAGCTGTGTTATTAGCACTTTCGAGTTGGCCCAAATTCTTGATTCGCAAAATCCCTCAACAAAATCTCTCTTAGATGAATTACTTACAAAAACAATTATCTTCCTCTCACTACAAATGACCTCTCTCATGGAAAATTGTCTATTAATTGCATTTTAAACAACTTTTCCATGTCAAAAATGAGGATGTAATCATGAAAAGAATTCACAATCTTTAGGATATTTGATTGTACAACCTCCACTTAGTGTCATATGCTATAGGACTCTTAAATAATCCAAATTTTGTTTTTGAAGAGGCCATTGATTCAAATGCTAGTTTGTCTTTGCATCACTTTCATTTTCATCATATACAATGGAGGGTACATGGTCACCCTTCTTCTGTGCAATTTCTCCAATTATGTGCTTCTCCATAATATCTGACCACCTATTGAAAGTAAACTCACTCCACAAAAGCATATGCAAGTCTTCTTGCCTTCAATGTAGCTTTTATTGCTTCCATGAATTTCTACGTCACATCATTTAACAAGCTGATACATGTTTTTAAGTAAGAAGACATACATAAAACTTAATAACATAAATATCAAAAGATAAAACAAGAAAAACATGGCATAAGTACAAGGATCACGTTCCATTTTGATTTTGCTATGGAGTAGGCTCTTGTTGGCTTTGGTGTAGAATTAAATATCGAGAAAATATCCCCACTGATAGAGCCTATTGGTATGGAGTTTTTACCATATTAATCTCTTGATGATTCATGAATCTTGAAAGGTTCAACATGGTCCTATGGACCTAGTCTCCTACAATTTCTAGTACTATAGTGTTGATGAATTTGGCACTCTCCCAGCTAAATTAGAAGTGCTCGTTCTATTTCCTAATTCGGTGTTGTGCTCAGTGAAGATGCTTGCTTTTACAGTCCTACTGTGAGCGTGCTCGTTGTAGAACAAATCATCAACAAATAAACACTGAGAGGTCGAGGTTAGCTAACAAAAGAGAGCATATGATGACGAGAGAACACTGAGTTATTACGTACTCCACACTTAGACAATAGAGCATAATAATAGAGTTGAACATAAGAGAGTCAATTGGGTGTTCATTATCATTGGATCAAATCAACTTGATACAATCAAGTTGCCTCGACTTGCAATGAACACTCCCTAACCTATCAACATAGGTAAGTGGAAGAGAAATCAGCACACTACTCTCTTGTTCTCTCCCTCGCCTATTACAACTCAATTTATACCTAAAGAACCACCTTCTGTTTGAGTGTGTGCTTAGTGCACCAACTGCTATGCACTTATTGGTCGACTTGCTGTGATCAACTACACCTTTTACTGCAAACCACCGCTCCTTGCTCCTAACCAAGGTCGATGCTCGGTGACCACGTACCAGTAGTTAGCCTAAATTGGGGCTAACATCTTGCCTCAACTATCCTTGCCCATTTCCTCACGAACATACGTTGCTTAAATGTGGATAGTCGAGGATTAAACCTGCGTGGTCATTGACACCTTTGTCGAATGGGCGGTCGAGCTGACTCGTCTACATCTCCCGAGTCAACACAACATAAGCTGCCCCTTCTACTCTTCCTTCCCTTACAAGAGGCACACGCAAGTGATGATGGATCAAAATGACATCCCCTTGGTGGCCAAGGATATACGTTACTGATGTCCACCACTGGTGGGCACTCAAGTCCAGCAATCCAGACCCAGTGTCCAAGCCTCGGCAATTGGGCCTTTGGATGGAACATCGATACCCAATGTTTCAAATTTGGTATGATACCACTTCACCTAGCTGACTTGCTCTTGCCACTTAATTCCTGCATATGTGCACAAATCGCCTATATTATCATGCATAGATCAAGCCTCTATCACATGACTACCGATTAGTTTCTTGAGTTTTCGTAAAAGTTTACCATACTAGATGGGTAACTCAGCCATAGTAGGTTTGGGTAGCTGTCTTACACATGTGAGAATCAACCTGCGCTTCCTTTTGAAAATGTTGTGCTACCTCTAAGCACGTTCGTCCACAAAATGGTTGACATCCTAGACTGTAACACTTTCTTCTAGCCATCACTTTGTCTTGTCTTGGTGTTACTTTCTTAACACTTTCTTTCAGCCATCACTTTGTCTTCACATTTAACATGGTTTAATTCCTGTAACACCAAGAGAAGACAAAGTTTCTTTCAGCCATCACTTTGTCTTCACGTACAACGTGGTTTAATTCCTATAACACCAAGAGAAGACAAAGTGATGGCTGAAAAATACTTTTGATGGATCTCTATCTTGTGCAAAGTCTTGATCCACTTTGTACGGTTAGACGCAAAGGATTTTTCAGCCATCAAAGTCCTTTTGATGGATCTCTATCTTGTGCAAAGTCTCGACCCATGGAATTAGAGATCCATCAAAAGGATTTTTCAACCATCACTTAAAGCAGGTCAAGACTTTGCACAAGATAGAGATCCATCAAAAGGATTTTTCAGCCATCACTTTGTCTTCACATAACTATCTTGTGCAAAGTCTCGACCCACTTCTGTGCTGATGGATCGCGGAAGCCTCCCATTACATAAAATGAATCCAACACAGAATATAGACTCCTTGCATCCACCACCACAAAATGTATCTATCAAAAAGAAGACTAAAAATGGATCCTTAGTCCAGAAAGCCTCCCATTACACAAAATGGATCCTTGCATCCACCATCACAAAATGTATCTATCAAAACGAAGACTAAAAATGGATCCTTAGTTTGGAAAGCCTCCCATTACACAAAATGGATACATTTTGTGAAATGGGAGGCTTCTGTGACTACGGATCACAAAGATGAATCCATCACAAAGACGACTAAAAACATATGATCCATGACAAAGTGTATCCATCATACATTTTGTGATGGATCATACATTTTAGTCTTCTTTTGTGATTAGATTTTTAGTCTTCTTTTTTTATGGATCATACATTTTAGTCTTCTTTTGTGATTACTGACATTTTAGTCTTCTTTTGTGATGGATCATACATTTTAGTCTTCTTTTGTGATTACTGACATTTTAGTCTTCTTTTGTGATGGATCATACATTTTAGTCTTCTTTTGTGATTACTTGGCCATCAGAGAAGAACACTAAAAATGTATGATGGCCAAGTCTTCTTTGGCCATCACATAAGAAGACTAAAATCCTTATCTCTTTTTAAGGGAACAAGAGCATAGTTGCTTAGTAGTTGCACATATCCACTCAAGGCTTAAATGGCTTGAGGAGGGGGATAGATCGTCTCCCTATTTTTGTAGAGCCATAAAAGATAAGAGACAGAGAGAATGTATCTCAATGATAAAGGATGATGGCCAGTTAGTCACGAGAGATAAAGGTATTGCTAAAGTCTTTGCAAAACATTTATCAAGGGTTTCGGCCACAAAGCCTTCTAAGCCGGCAAACTTTGAAGCTAGAATGAAAGTCTTCATGGCGAATATGCCTCGAAAAGTGCATGTTTATGAAGCGTTATACTATAAAGGCCATTCACTGAGGCGGAGGTTAAGTATACAGTAATGCAAATGGCCAAGGATAAAGCTCCTGGTCCTGTAGAATTTTTCCAAGTATACTGGAATACTTGTAAAACTCATATGGTTAGATTGACATTGGTGCAGTTTAAAGGGTGATCTGCCCAGTGGGTTGAACACAGGGTTATTAAGTTGATACCTAAGGGTCATAACAGGTTATGCTGAAGCCAATGCATGCCGCTTCACATGCTGAACACTATTTATAAGGTCATTGCAAAATTATTAGCCCACAGGATCAATTTTCTCCTTGGGAGGTCTCTGGGAGGTTGATACACCCTAACCGGTTTGGTTTTGTGATGGGTAGGAATATTCATGTTCCAGTGATGAACATCTTATTGGCAGTTGGTTATGCATTGTCTCAGAATGAGAAATTCATCATGCTTAATTTGGATTTAGAGAATGCTTACGATAGGGTAAGCTGCGAGTTTGTTCTAGGCAACCTGGATGCTCTTGGATATGGGAGGGGTTTTTGCAAATTGGTTAACATGCTTTTTTCAAATGCTTGGGCAACAGTGTCAGTTAATTATTATCACTACCAAAAGTTTTCTCTGCAAAGATCAATACGCCAAGGGTGCTTGCTAGCATCTCTATTGTTTGCCATCCTTATAGAACCCTTACTGGTGCAGACTAATCGGCATCTAAATAGTGGGAGTATCAAAGGGTTGAGATTGCCAGATGGGTTGTCTTCCTGCTCACAATTCTTTGTAGATGACAAATCTAATTTTCTGGCTAGAATTGAGGCAAATGTTAGTAGATTTTTGGATATTGTTAATGAATTTACTATGTTATTTAACTCTAAAGTTAACAAGGACAAGGCCACAGCTCTCTAGCTTGGATGGAATGAAAATCCAGAATGGGTAAGCAATTTTGAGTTCAAATGGATTCCGAAGGGCCAAGTGATAAGATACCTTGGATGCCCTCTTGGGATTGGAGTGGCTTTAAAAGATAAGTTTGAATGGGCAGTCCCAAGAATTAAAGAAACGTTTGATAGATGGGCTCGGAAGCCTCTTTCATTGGCAAGTAAAATTATGATGCTAAGCACATGCTTGAATCAATCATGGTCTTTGTACCTTCTATTCTACCTTTTACCAAGACAAAATTGAAAAGTGTGGACAGGAACATTTCGACCTTTGTGTGGAAGGAAAGATGGCATGCAATGAGCTGGGAGTTTTAATATCAACATCCAAAGAGGCTAGGGGGCTTGGGTTGGTATCCATGAAAGAAAAGAATGAGGTTCTTTGCAGTAAATGGCTCTTGTAAGCTAGGTTGCAGCCGGGTACGTGCACAAATTATTATATTTATTTCATTTTTCCTTTACCACTCCTCTAATAAGTGAAACTAAAAATTAATCTCAGATCTCTCAAAATCCAACTGTTAAATTTGTGATCTTTCAATTCCAGCACATAACCTTGTGTGTCCACTAACCCTCTATTAAATTGGATTTGTTCAATCAATCATAATACTTAAAAAATGTTGTGGTGCAAAAAAATGTGCCATTTTTTGTCCATAAATTTGCAAAAATTAATATTATTTATATAACCCTTCACAAAAATTCCAAAAAATTCCACTATATGTGAACACACTTCCTATCAAGCTTCACCTTCATTTGATGTATAACAAGGGAGAAATTGTGAATTTAGTGTCATAGTGTCTGTTTGTGAAAAAGTGTGACAGGCGCTATGACCTTGAAGTCAGCTGCAAACAAAGTTTTTGTGAGTAACTCCAATTTTCAATCGGATCACACCATTATGTGCACTAAGGCATGTGTGGTGTTTTGTCTTAAGACTTCAAGAACTAAATACTTAGGGAACTAGATCAGATTCCCCAATTTGTGTGCAAAAAAGGATGTTCTCCCCCCTCCCAAGCCATGGAAAGTGGTCAAAAAGTGGACACCCTTAGCTTGCTACCACCCAATACCACATCTTGCTAGGGGTAATTTACCCCCTTTGGACCATTCAAGTAGATAAAGTGTTAGGGTCAATTTTGGCCTCCCCATGTTAAAATCCCCCCTTTTAGGGAAAAGGGGCTAGCCAAGCCAAATACCAAGCCTAATAAGGCTTGGAAAGGTAGGCTTGGTAGATCACCAATCCTAATGGCCACCATTTGGGGGGTGGCATGGTGCACATGTGGAAGGCTGACTCATTAGATAGCTCATCTAAATTGTGTCATCATCCCACCATGTAAGCAAGTTTGACTATGGTCACCCATGCCACCTCCCCACCTCTTGCCACCTCACACATCGTCAATGTCCACCTCATCAGCTCACCCTCTTCCACATCATCACATGAGCTGCCACATCTTGCCACCTCACCATTCTACATTTCTGCCACCTCAACCATGTGTGCCACATCATCAAGCCACATCATAGGCATGGTTGGAGCCTAGTCATCAGTCAGTCGCCATCTCAGTCTTCCACCTCATCTTTGCCAACTCATAATTGCCACCTCATGCTGCCATATCATAAAGCCATGTCACATGCTTGGCCACCTCAGCTTGCCACCTCATGCATGATGACCTTAGAGGCATGACACATGATGTGCCACCTCAGTAGTAAGCATGGAGCCACATCACCCATCAACCATGCTCATGCATGCCCATGACAATCTTCAAATCGCATGGTTATGCCAATATTCATGGAATTTCCCATGTCAAAAAATATGCATGGAATTTCCCCCACCAAAAATTATGCGTGGAATTTGATTCAATAATTAGCATAGGTGAATTGTATTGCTACATAACATTCCAATACACCATTTTTAAATCATAGGTTAACGTATAATATTTGCAACATAATCAAGATGTCAGTACATAGCATTAGGTTAATATTGAAATAAAATTAAGTGAAAGCATAATATTTGCATAACATAATCAAAATGTTAGGACATACCATCAGGTAAATTTGGAAATAAATTAAATTAAACATAAAAATATACCATATGAAATCCGATAGGATTGGATTCCTTTACAATTAGTGTTAAAAAATAGAATTATGTCAAATTAGAAGAGCCACTTATTTTGGCAAATCACCACAACCACTAGATTTAGCCAAACTAAATCCAATCAAGATTCAGATTAGAAGAGCCACCAAATCACCACAACCACTAGATTTAGCCAAACTACATCCAATGAAAGCCAATCAAATCCAATGAAGATCTAGGGGATCATTGTCCAACCTCTCTATAAGAGACTATTTTTTTAGAACTCATTTCATGCATCCTTGTTTGGAGCTTCTCCATTCTTGTGTTCCCATCACTTGTCACTTTCTCCTACCTTCATTGAGATGGGTTCTCAAAGCCGTAGATCCGATAGACGTGATAGAAGCAGGAAGCCCCCTACTCATAAAGCTCATGGACGAGGAGAGGAAGAGGAAGGCGTGTGACCGAAAGAGAGCCTTGAGAGCGAGAGCAAGAGCTCGTGTTATTGATGATGCACCCTTACCCCCACCACCATCTCCCACCTCCACCTCCACCCCCAACTCCCTGCCTCCCTCCTCCCCCTCCAGTGCCCCCCCCCCCACGACCTCCACCTCATCACCCCCTCCCCTCCCCCCCCCCTCCCATGCATACTCTCTCCCCTCCCCCTCGCCTCCATACCCTCTCCACCTCCTTACACCCCTTCACCTCTTCTCCCTCCACCCTTCCTCACCCCCCTCCCCAATCCACTTCGCTCCTTCACTCCACCGGGTCTCTGTTTGCCTTACATCCCTCCCCCCCTTCTTGTTCCCCCCTCCATTATTCCCTCTAGCTCTTCCCCCTCCACTCTATCTCCCCCCCTAGATCTACTCCCTCCACTCTACCTCCCACCCCTCCCCCCCCCCTCCCCCCTCATCTCCCCCTTGTGATGGATCATGACATGACTTGCCTAGGACTACCATTCATCATTGTGCTAGTAGGATAGTGGAGTCATTCTTTAGTGACATTACACCAGCTTCACAGTCAGCTCTACTATCTTGCTTGATAGATCACCCTACCTTGGTGGAGTATAGGAGGCTTGTTGGTCTTGTTGCATCTAGAGATAGGGCAGTATGTAGCGAGGTCCTTTCTAGTGTTCGTCAGTCCTACGCATCCATCAAGCGTAGGAACACCATAGATGCCATGGCAGCACATCGTGCCATTGTGGCTGCCATTAGTAGACCACAGATGGCTGGCCATTTACACACCACATCGTGTCTCCTTGACATTGCACCGCGCACATTGCGAGCAGGTATGATTAGGAGGCAGAGTCTAGAGGACCATGATGTTGATGCTCTCTGGGCTTCAAGTGGCCGTGCACCCCGTAGCGATCGACTATTGGATGATCGCACTAGGTCTATCATACATCAATTTTAGGAGGAGCATTATAGGGCATCTCCAGTGTTCAATAAGGCAGTGCAAAAGAGGGTGTCACGCGGTGCGTACATTGAGCATGGTGCATGTTTTTTGGAGTGTACCTAGACTGAGTTGTACACTCAGTTTGTAGAGCCACACATAGAGGTCAAGATTGAGCAAAGGTCATTTGAACGGTGTAGTTTGTGCGATGCTCTAGAGAGTGTGACACGGTTGTTGTCGCTATCATGTTGATTTTGGATTGATGTATGACGTATTTCATTCCCTTGATGGTCACAGGGGAGTGGTTCCTACTAGCCCTCGTGACTTCATTCACTCCATATCGTGTGCACGAGATGGCAATACTTTGTACCACTCCCTTGAAAGTGTAGAGGGGAGGTGTACGGTGTGTGGTCACTTTGCTAGAGTGCCGCGAGTTTCGCTAGATGTCAATGATGTGGAGATTGTGCATTGGCAGTAGTACGAGTACATCACGTTGACATTAGATGGTGGTGCACAGTCTAGGAGGATGCAACTTGTAGGGCAGCAGACTCCACGTGTTGCTTTGATTGATGCTTTCCGAGGGAAATTATACCACCACATATGACACTCCCACACTGCAAAGTGGGAGGATCGGCAGTTTCGTGCTTGCTTGAGCACATTTCCCATAGCTGGGTTTGGTCTGATAGTTCTGGTGGTCAGTTTAAGTCTGCCAGGCACTTTTATTGGTTCTACAGATGGCACCACGAGACGGGCATTCCGATGATGTGGAGCTACTTTGAGACACAGCATGGTAAAGGAGAGCATGATGGGGCAGGTGCTTGCATGAAGCGTTCTTTGCGGCGACACCAGTTGTGTCACAGTGTCACTTGCTTTATGGATGCACACGATGTGGTACAGTGGTGTACCTAGCACTTAGGCACTAGTGCGTTGTCCTCATATCAGTCACGTGATGATAGGGTCATGATACGGTTTTTCTAGTGTGTGTACGTAGGGAGCATTGATCGTTCTAGGCCTTTTGATTGTTGTACTGTGCTTGGAACTCTTGATTTACATTCTATCAAGAGCACAGGCAACTCAAACCCCTCGATCTTTTCTCAACGCTTTGCATGTTTTTGCTCGGCATGCATCGATGATGATTGGGGAGGTTGTTCCATGGTGCCATGGGCCGATCCATGGACACGATGCATACTTTCCCCCATCCATCCCTAGGAGGTGGTACATGACGATCATGATGCATGATTCAGCTCTAGCAGAGATTACGACCAGTTGTTGACATACCTCTTATGTATTGATGACATCTTCGCAGTCATTGCTCCAGAGGGCAATCCTGAGCGTTTGGATTACTATCTCTTAAGATGCTATTTGGTGAAGAGCGTGCTCAACCAGGATGCAGTGGATGGGCATGGGATCCATTTCAATGCTCACAGCATGATCGTAGTAGCTGGGTACTACTTTGAGCAGGTACATTGGCATGGTCTCTTCTTCGAGTATCAAGAGTACATGGCAGATCGTGAGGCGTACATGTATTCGTATCTTGTTGTTGTGATCAGGGTTCAGTTGACTCGTGTTTGCAGTCACAATATGACATCCACTCCTCGATGGCGCCTTGCTCTTGAGGATCACGAGAGCATACTTGTGACTATTGGCATGAGAGCAGATCCCGAGGAGTACTTTAGGATATATCATTGTATTGGAGGTTTCTAGTTTATTACATGCCATTGTATTGGAGATCTATAGTCTCACATTGTGAGCACACCATTGTATTTTGCATGGACTTTTTTTATGCATTTCATTATATACGACATGATTGGTTTTATATAGTGTCATGCACATCTTGTATTTGACTCTATTTTATTCATGATCTGCACTAGCTCCTTCATTCCATTCCTTGTTTTATCATCTGCAAGTGTTTATTATTAGTTATGTTCCAATGGCATATCGTGTTTTGGTGATTTAAATGGTTGTTGCACGTATCTTAGAATAAAGGAATAATAAATTGTGTCAAGGATTTGCATGTCCATGTGTTCGATCGGGCTCAAAATTTGCACAGGTCCTAAACCCAATGGGTTCCATGCTCTTGCAAAGTTTGAGTCCCATCCAACACCGTATGTGTGCACGGTGAGGTCAGAGGGCCCATTTTCACCTTATGCACCTCGTTGCATCTGTGAAGGAGCAAAATATGGAATGGGTGATTAGGATTTGCATGTCCATGTGTCCGATCAGACTCAAAATTTGTATAGGTCCTAAACCCAATGGTTTCCATGCTCTTGCAAAGTTTGAGTCCCATCCAACATTGAATGTGAGCATGGCGAGGTCAGAGGGCCCATTTTCACCCTATGCACCTCATTGCATCTGTGAAGACGCAAAATATGAAATGGGATTTGCATGTCCATGTGTTCGATCGGGCTCAAAATTTACACAGGTCCTAAGCCCACTGTTTTCCATGCTCTTGCAAATTTTGAGTCCCATCTGACATCGGATGTGGGCATGGTGAGGTCAGAGGCTCCATTTTCACCATATGCACCTCGTTGCATTAGTGAAGGAGCAAAATAAGGAACGGGTCATCAGGATTTGAATGTCCATGTGTCTGATCAGTAGGCTCAAAATTTGCATAGGTCCTAAACCAAATGGGTTCCATGATCTTGCAAAGTTTTAGTCCCATTCGACACTAAATGTGGGCACGGTGAGGTCAGAGGGCCCAATTTCACCCTATGTGTCAGAAGCAAAATGGGCCCTCTCACCTCACCATGTCCACATCTAGTGTCGGATGGGACTCAAACTTTGCAAGAGCATGGAACCCATTTGGTTTAGGACCTATGCAAATTTTGAGAAAATGGGCCCTCTGACCTCACCGTGCCCACATTTAGTGTCGGATGGGCACGGTGAGGTCAGAGGACCTATGCAAATTTGGTTTAGGACCGTTGCATCAGTGAAAGAGCAAAATATGGAATGGGTCATTAGGATTTGCATGTCCATGTGTCCAATGGGGCTCAAAATTTGCACATATTGTAAACCCAATGGGTTCCATGCTCTTGCAAAATTTGAGTCCCATCCAACACCAGATGTGGACACGGTGAGGTGAGAGGGCCCATTTTCACCCTATGTACCTTGTTGCATAATTGAAGGAGCAAAATAAGGAATGGGTCATTAGGATTTGCATGTCCATGTGTTCGATCAGGCTCAAAATTTGCATAGGTCCTAAACCAAATGGGTTCCATTCTCTTGCAAATTTTTAGTCCCATTCGACACCAAATGTGGGCATAGTGAGGTCAGAGATCCCATTTTCACCCTATGCACCTCGTTGCATCAGTGAAAGAGCAAAATATGGAATGGGTCATTAGGATTTGCATGTCCATGTGTCCAATTGGGCTCAAAATTTGCACAAGTTGTAAACCCAATGGGTTCCATGATCTTGCAAAGTTTGAGTCCCATCCGACACTAGATGTGGACACGGCAAGGTTAGAGGGACCATTTTCACCCTATGCACCTCGTTGCATCAATGAAGGAGCAAAATATGGAATGGGTCATTAGGATATGCATGTCCATGTGTCCGATAGCGCTCAAAATTTGCATAGGTCCTAAACCCAATGGTTTCCATGCTATTGCAAAGTTTGAGTCCCATTTGACACTACATGTGGGCACGGTGAGGTCAGAGGTCCTATTTTCACCCTATGCACCTCGTTGCATTTGTGAAGGAGCAAAATATGGAATGAGTCATTAGGATTTCCATGTTCATGTGTTCGATCGGGCTCAAAATTTGCACAGGTCCTAAACCTAATAGTTTCCATGCTCTTGCAAAGTTTGAGGCCCATCCGACACTAGATGTGGGCACAGCGAGGTCAGAGGACCCATTTTCACCTATGGACCTCGTTGCATTAGTGATGGAGCAAAATAAGGAATGGGTCATTAGGATTTGCATGTCCATGTGTCCGATTGGGCTCAAAATTTTCACAGGTCCTAAACCCAAAGGGTTTCATGCTCTAGCAAAGTTCGAGCCCATCTGACACTGGATGTGGGCACAGCGAGGTCAACGGGCCCATTTTCACCCTATGCACCTCGTTGCATCAGTAAAGGAGAGAAATAAGGAATGGGTCATTAGGATTTGCATGTCCATATGTTCAATTGGGGCTCAAAATTTTCAAAGGTCCTAAACCCAATGGTTTCCATGCTCTTGCAAAGTTTGAGTCCCATCTGACACCAAATGTGGGCACGGCGAGGTCAGAGCGCCCATTTTTACCCTATGCACCCCGTTGCATCTGTGAAGGAGAAAATATGGAATGGGTCATTAGGATTTTCATGCCCATGTGTCCGATGGGGCTAAATTCTGAGTCCCATCCGACACCAGATGTGGGCAGGCATGGTCAGAGGGCCCATTTTCACCCTATGCACCTCGGTGCATCAGTGAAGGAGAAAAATAAGGAATAGGTCATTAGGATTTGCATGTCCATGTGTCTGATCGGGGTCAAAATTTGCGCAAGTTTTAAACCCAATAGGTTCCATGCTCTTGCAAAGTTTGAGTCCCATCCAACACCAGATGTGGGCACAGTGAGGTCAGAGGGCCCATTTTCACCCTATGCACCTCGTTGCATCTGTGAAGGAGCAAAATACAGAATGGGTCATTAGGATTTGCATGTCCGATCAGGCTCAAAATTTGCATAGGTCCTAAACCCTATGGTTTCCATTCTCTTGTAGAGTTTGAGTCCCATCCAACACCAGATGTGAGCACGGCGAGGTCAAAAGGCCCATTTTCAACCTATGCACCTCGTTGCATTAATGAAGGAGCAAAATAAGGAAGGGGTCATTAGGATTTGCATGTCCATGTGTCCGATCGGGCTGAAAATTTTCCTAAGTCCTAAACCCAATGGTTTCCATTCTCTTGAAGAGTTTGAGTCCCATCCGACACCAAATGTGGGCACGACAAGGTCAAAGGGCCCATTTTCACCCTATGCACCTCGTTGCATTTGTGAAGGAGCAAAATAAGGAATGGGTCATTAGGATTTGCATGTCCATGTGTTTGATCGAGCTTAAAATTTGCACAGGTCCTAAACCCAATGGTTTCCATGCTCTTGTAAAGTTTGAGTCCCATCCGACACTGAATGTTAGCACGGCGAGGTCAGAGGACCTATTTTCACCCTATGCACCTCGTTGCATCTATGAAGGAGCAAAATATGGAATGGATTATTAGGATTTGCATGTCCATGTGTTTGATCAGGCTCAAAATTTGCACATGTCCTAAACCCAATGGGTTCCATGCTCTTGCAAATTCATGGCATATAATGCATTCAAGGCCTAGCCCCAAATCCCACTTCTTTTCTCAATCATTCATAACAAATTTTCCATTAAGGTGTTTGAGTTAAATTCGTTGCATTATTCACATTTTATGCGAGATAAGATTGGAGAGAGAGAGAGAGAGAGAGAGAGAGAAAGAGAGAGTATCGTGATAAACAAAGATACAATAGAATCACATGCTGAAAATAACATAACCACCATAATCATCACATATTGTGCAACACGCATGTCATCTACAATCATCAATCATCATCATCAATGTATGTACAACATCATCAAAGTAGATAACCCAAAGTACATGCATGGTCATCAAAGCATGCCATGTACATCAAAGTACACATACATGATTGCCAAAGTATGTGCCACCTACATCAGCTATCATCGAAGGAATCTGACAACTCAACATAGGTGCCTCTGATGAGGATCCTGCATGACATGCTACCCGATCGTCTGTTGTGTAGAAGGTCCAGCCTCATCTCCATGGGATGCAGCAACACGCTGAGCCACTACCTGTATCTCCATAATCCTCGTGTCCTCCACATATGCATGCCTGAGATCCCAAAATTCTTGATCTGCACGAATTCGTGCCTCAAATCTAGCATGAGTAAGCTCCTCCTCACGTCTGAGCCGCTAGTCCATATCCTCCCCAATATTCAGTTGCACCCAATCCTACAAGGATATCTCTAGGTGTGCCTCTCGCTCGATGCATCGTGCCTCATTTGCTCGTGCCTCATCATCGGGCATGAAGTCTGCATATGAGAACTATCGGGGTATACATGTGGCAATCATTGCAACATCAAATCCCTCCTGCTCAAGCAAGTCCCTCTATGCCTCTGCCCTATAATGCTCTGTAAAGATCATGCAGGCAATGGGGTCAATAGCCTGGCCACGTCCAAGGTAAAGGACATTCATGCCTAGACCATGATAGGTAGGCACTTTGATATCAGCCAAACAAACTGGGCAGCGTGCCCGTGAAACCATATGCTGGGTTAGGTAGTGGAGATGGGTGAGATAGCCACATCCTAGGCCAAAAAGTCCTATGCTATCAAAATCCTCCTGGTAAAGGACACACGTAGACATGGGGATCCTAGAGAGTACAGTTGGGTCTATGGGACATCTAGTGGGAACATCTGCAAGAGGGGCGGCATACAAGGCCACACTAGGGTGTATCCTATGGTGACTCTTGTCACGTGAGATGTGCCACAACTAATACAAATAGTGCTCGGCTTGATGGTATGCAATGCATGCTGAGACCCTCTAGTCCTGCAGCTCTGCCTCTAGCTATCATAGTCGAGTCTCCATCTGCCAAACAAACACACATCATGAGGTGAGAAAGGAGCATGGCACATGAGTAACTCATGCAGCACTAGAATATAGTAAAAGATGATGAACGACTAACCTTGCTAGTAGACTCTGCCAACCATGCCTCCAAATCAACAATATGTGTGTACGCTCATCTGTGGGAGGTGGAATCTGTAGTGTGCACATGCAAAAATCATTCTAACGTGACTTTGCAACGAAAAAAAACATGGCAAATTTTCTAGATCAAGAACAATGATCTCTACCTATATAGATCTCGACAACGTGGCAGAGACCATGTCATGCAAGGACGTGGCTACAAAATGAACATCTGAATGTAGTTGTCCTCGAATAGATTGTAATGCTAGTGCAAGGACCATATGAAGCTCTGGTGCCTCGTGCTGATGTCGCAAACCTATTGTTTGCTATTGGCATCCCATCCCGCCATGTCCAACTCCTGATCCAAGACACACACTGAGATAGTCCACCCTATGCCCAAGGATGAACTCAGCATATAGCTACATTGCAAATGATTGAGGGATCTAGCGGTTGTGAGGCAATTAACCACCATTGGCACTGATATACCTCGGATAGATATGCGTTGCCATGATGGGGTGTGTACACCGCAATATGTGAAAAGGCTATCCTGAACGAGGTCACTAGGATGTTGTCTGACCATCCAAAAAAGTAGATCTAGAGCTACCCTATGAGGAGAATCACACTTAAATAGGGCATGTATGGCTCTCCAATCCATGCCCTAACCTCTACCTCATCCTTGGCCTGTGACTGAAATGTTTGCTAAAGGTCCTCGTAACCACCTAGTCGACATAGACCATCAATGACTACATCCACCTTGCGACCAAGTGAGGGGGGGGCCCAGTGTCCTACAGAGTCCTCATCTTGACTCTCAAAATCTCAATTTGTTGCTATACAATGGTGAGAGCTGCATCAGGTCTACACAAATAAACACATATGTCTAAGGTCACTAATTCAAGTTGCATATGTACCTCTGCATGTGTCTACCCACATACACATGCATGCTTAGGTGTAAAACCCAAAGGTGATCTACATGGATTTGGATTCAGCTCCATAATTTCAAGCACTAACACAAATTAGTGCTCCATAACAACAACATTGGCATCCCTAGAGGACCAAGTGTTTGCTACATGTTTTGGGGTATTTTATATGTTTCTATCCATGACTATCATCAAGTGTAACTATTCTTCTATCTCTCCATAATGTTTGCTGACAATTCTTTAATTTTTACATTTTTCTACTTCAAATGAAAGTGACAATACAAGTGAAAAAAAGCAAAATCTTGATGAAGGGTATAATGATTTCGTTCTTGACTTTGAAAGTTTATTGCTCTTGGATGAATAGCTCGATAGCTATTGCCTCTATGAAAATTATCTACTAAACATGTAAAATGTGTTGGCCACTGTTCAACGAGGTGAATTGGGTTCTACCATTGTATGAGGTGAGTCTATTGGTCAATGTGAGTATTCAAGTGTCGCTTGACTCCTTACATTATGCTAGAGATGCATAAACTATGGCATTGAAATTCTTGAGAGGAAGCAGGAGAGACTAGACTCCCACTTGCTAACATGTACATATAGGCGCCTCCTTTTAATACGAGGAGGGGCTACCACATGGCACTACCATGTGTGTTGAGCTAAGCAAAATTGCACAAAGGAGCGAGCAAAGTCACACAAAGACTTCAAAGGTATATGCTCCAAGAGAACAAGGCCGATTTTTGCATCTTTATTTGTTTTGCACATTCTAACAAAACTACATGGAGGACCTCTATTCTTGATACATGTTGCAATCATCAGGTAATCCATTTGTAGAAATTAAGGCAACCTAGGATGTAAACCTTTAAATTGGACAAAGGTGGATGCTTAGCCTGTCTACCGACAAGTCATTCTACTCATGACTATAATTGCATTGATGATAAAGATGTGAGTCAACAAAAGACTTAAGCATTCAAAGACAAATACTTGTATGATTAAACCAAACCCATAGACTCACGTACAATCCATTATAAAAGCTCATTCCATCACTATACCATCCAACAGACTCGTTGACTTGTTAAACATCATAACTTAAGCTCTATGCTTAACAAATTCCAATGACTAATGTACATCTCAAAATCTCATGTTCACTAGTTCCAATTTTTATAACAAACAAACATGAGAAGAGATAAACCACCCAGCAAAACAACCCTCTACATTTCTTTTTGAGAAAATGAGAGAAACCCTCTACACACATTTTTAGATCTTTTTTGGATAATGTTTCTCACCATTATTATTAGTATACGTCACTTCATTGGGGTACACAAGGATGTTGTCACTTCATTGGGGTACACGAGGATGCTTTGAAAAGACACAACCCACTCTCGTTGCCCTTATACTTGATTTGGTTCTATAAAATTTCTAGCTATGAAGAAAAGTTCTCACAAGACTATGTATTTGTTATCATATACCGTGGAAGTCTACACTTACAAACCTTATCAAATCATACATTATGAGAGAATACATTATGAGAGAACCAAATTAAAAACTATCTAAACTTGGCTATTATTTAGTGTCTTTACGCCCTTTCAAGAATGAAAGTCTCGCTTACTAGAAATAAGAGCATAGATTGCCATTGGGATTTGAATTCGTAGCACAAAGATTAAGCTTCCGATTCCCAAACGAGGACACCTCCACCTCCACATCCCTACCTCCATCTACCTCTCCCCCCCCCTTGCTCCACCTCCCTCCCCACTCCCTCCACCACCCTCCCTCCCCACTCCCTCCACCTCCCTCTTCCCTCAGCCACCCTCCCTATGCCTCCATGTTTGACTTGATCGGATATCTATGTTGTAATGAATTTTGAGTTGATATATCCTCTTTCGGAAGTTTTGACTATATTCTTGAGGAAACACAACGTAGGGGTTTTTGTTGCATGGGCAAAACTATATGGAGATAGGTGAGATAAAGCATATATTGTGGATATAAGTTTGCAAGAATGGAAAGGCAATATAGTGAGAAAAATAGTACTTGTATTAAATATAAACCACTTGGTTACAACAAATGTAGCTATCATCTTAGGCACCCTATTACCCACCTTAGCTGAGGCTCACCACTCACTAAGAATATCTAGACTCGACTCCTTCTCACCTATGCCATTCATAACAAGACAAAACAAGAGGATCCAAGCAAGATAGCAAGTGAGTCCATCCTTACTTGGACTCACCCTCTAAGTACCTACAGACCCAAGTAGTTGAGATATGTTGCCTTCATAATCTAGACCTTGGAATTAGTTGGACCATTGCTACTGATTGGTTTCCCAATGTTGCATAAGTTTGTTGGACCATTGCTATTGATTGGAATTAGTTGGACCATTGCTACTGATTGGTTCCCAATGTTGCAAAAGTTGTCCTTCTTTGTTACTTAGAGTCACATCACTTCAATTGTCAATATTGATCACAACACTAACCGCTCTGGATGCCTGTACCATTTTGCGATCCACTCTTGTACGACTTGTTGGCCAATGTCTAGGTGGGTCCCCAATCTAAATTCTCAAATTATAATCTATAACAATGGATGACATTGGAAGGGAATCACATCCATTTATCTATTATAGGTCTACACATTGTCAAAATATGATTATACATGGTGGTAGCTTTAGTAAGGTAGAGCCAAGTAACTAATCTAGAAGTCATAGTTGCTATGAAAAATAAGCAGGAAGGTTTGCCATTGCTAGCCGAGGCATTCTAACAAGTTGATTCGGTATTGCCCCATGCTTAGCCACAAAAGCTTCCCACTGTCTAGTAGCCTTATCTTTAACTTCCAGACCAAATGCACTAGTAGCCTAATCATACTCAAAGACCTAGGAAACTGGATTTCAAAAAATGTGGCTTTAAGGTCTCTTGTATTCGCCCTTAATGGTGAAAACACCGAGTCATAAAAAACGACAACAAAATCATGCAAACGACAAGTCAACTCCATTTTTGGAAAAAATCCCAAAAATTTTGCATTTTGTCAAAATTAGAGGGACAAAATATACCCTTCATGTCAAACATTTTTAAAAGCTAGTACTTTTATGAAAAAGAATGCATAAAATATTACTTTTATTTTACTCCAGAACCTAAAAATGTCTAGTATTATCAATTGAAAAAAGTGTTCTTTTCTTTAATTTGAAAAGCACGACAAATTACAAAGAAGAAGAAACTCATTCATTTAACTAAGAGAGGTGTTAGAGCTTTTGCTTTGAAATACCAATTGTTTTTCATGCAAGTGCCCATATATTTTTAACTCAAATCCATATACAAGGATTTCTTCATCCTATAAATCAAGCATGTCCACACATCGATAAATTTCATTTTTTTTCCTTTTATTGCATTGTTGAAGTACCTCTAGATGATATATTACCTGAAGTCCATTGGTTGGAAGAATTTTTTATGAATTGACTTCCACATAAGTAACAACATTGCCCTCATGGATAAGTACACATTTCTAGAATACTTGTTGTACATAGCATGCTATCCACAAATTGATAATTCGTAAATGATGTGACTTTAAGATCTAATACAATTTGATGAAACACTTTTAGTGCATCGTCTAACAAAACAACTTTTCTTTTTTATACATAGTTGATCAAATGGTTGAATTTTAATATATTTTGACATTATGATGGGTAGCTATATATGGAGTCCACAGCCATAGAAGAGGGTTATTCAAAGCGAGCATGTCTCTAGATTTAGATAAAAGCCCAACGACTCAAATGGTCAAATTGTAAACGGTCTTGATTAGTACAATTTATCATTTACGTGCTTCGGTCTATTGGCTCTAGCCTTTACAAAAATATAGCTTTTCATTTAAAAAGGCTAGATTTGGCATGAGTATGCTAGCAATTGTCTTTTTGAAAAATTCATCAAGTTTTGGATTCTCGAATCCACTTTGTTGACAAGCGTAAACATAATTATTTTTTTTATTGAAAAAAAGTAAAGTTTTGTCAATAGAATAAAATTTTCATATGAAAAAAATATGAATTTTGATTTATGTGAATGAACTAAAATATCATTCAAAAAACTTCTTCACATAAAACCTTCATCGACAGAAAATTTCTGTCGGCGAAAATTTTTTTCTATCGATGGAATTTTTTTTGTTGATGAATTTTGGGATTCCAAAATCCAGTGGGATTCTAGAATCCCAAATTTCATCGACAGAAACTTTTTTTTTTGCATGTCAATGAAATTTGGGGGGGGGGGGATTTTGGGATTCCAGAATCCCACTGGATTCTGGAATCCCAAAATTCATCGACTGAAAAAAATTTCCTCCGACAAAAATTTTTCGTCGATGAAAGTTTTACGTGATGAAATGTTTTTCCTTATACTAGAATGACATTTGCATTCAGTCATGTTAGAAATTTTCTTTTTTTTGGATGAAAATTTTGTTTATTGATGGAAATTTTTATCCGTTCAACTTTATCACAACAAAGTGGATTCCAGAATCTAGATTTATGTCATTTTTAAAAAGGACAACAGTTTTGATCTTCATGATTCATATTTAGATCAAAATAAAGTAAACCACTAAATTGTGCTACTCACAATTGTCTAAAATTTGACCATTCCGATATTTGATTTTCTTTCTACATCTATCGAAATATTTTCTTTCAACAAGCCTCTTCTTTGTCTATGGGCAAATTATAACTACTTATCTTAACACCACATATATTCTCTAATTCAATGATAAGGATGAACTTCAAAGATTGGGATGAAGTTTTTGTAGAAGAAAAAGCACATTTTTGTAATTCTAAGTAAGTAATGTATTATACTTTATGTAGACATGCATGAATTATTAGTAGTTTCAAAGAATATTAGATCATATCATTGATGTTGTTTTTTTCAATTTGTCATTTGATGTGAAAAGTAGAAACTTTTTCATCTTTCAATTAGCAATATGTACATTTTTTAAAAGAAGTTTGAAACTATGCTTATTTTGTAAAAGTTATGGAAATAGTTCTCATTAATGTCTCCAAAAGATTGTAAAATTGATCAATATTTAAGCCTAGTGAAAATTCATAATAGCCTATTGCAAATGACAACTCATAGCTCGTTGTCATTTTTCATGACTCGCTATTTGAACCAAGTAACTCTTGGAGGCGGTGAATACAAGGACCTGAAGGGAAAGGAAGAACCAACTCGAGGAGGAGAAACTATCAAAATGTTGCCTAAGCTATTGAGAGGCATATCTGGCAATCAACCTTGATCATCAGATAGATGATCAACCAAAAAAGAATGGTGCTCCAAGGATGTCTAGACTGCAGTGTTTGAATACTGCAGAAATGAAGTTTGTGTGCCTATGTTCACCCAGCATCCCTAGGAAAACTAATGACCATTGTGGGGCTAGAACTCAGGGTCAAGCATTACAAGTGGTTGTGGTATTTTGTGGTCCTTTCAGTCTATGCCCATTGCATAAGTGGTGCTCTATGCTTGTCCTACGGCTAGGGTCTCTACACCAGTTGGCTACATATGAGTGGTTGTGCCTGATTGGTTGAGAGGTTCTATTGGAGATCTTACCACCTAACCCACCTTCATTATCATCTAGTCCTTTATGTCAAGTATCTGCAGCTGGCTGCTCTTCTGGCTTATTGAGTTGGTGCAGTAGAGCCTGGATTAGCTCACAAACATAAATATATGGTAATTAGCATATATGCTAATAATAGATGTGCCAATTTTACATGTGCTAATAACACATGTGCTTAATGATATTCTAATTAGCATATATGCTAATAACATATATGGTAATTACCACATATTATAATAACAAATATGCTAGTAATTGATATGCTAATTAGCACATGCTAATAACATATATGCTAATTAGCAGATATGCTAATAGAATAGCTAATATGCTAACTAGTACATATGCCAATAATAGATGTGCTATTAACAATATGCCAATAGCACAAATCTACTAATAACATACATGATAATAATATATATGCTAATTAGCACATAGGCTAATTATAGATATGCTAATAAAAAACCTATTAATAATATATGTGCTAATAGATGTGCTAATGGATATGGTTCCGTGTATGCTAGCAATATGTGCTAATAGATATGGTTCCAAGTATGCTAACAGATAGATGTGCTAACATAAGTTTTGTTATTAGCAATGTGGTTCCACGTATACTAATAGATAGATGTGCTAACATAAGTTTTGCTAATGTATATAGTACCACAAATGCTAACAATATGTGCTAATGGATATGGTTCCACATATGCTAATAGATAGATGTGCTAATTACAGCACCAAATGTTATAATGGTAGGTGTGCTAATAGCACACCTACTAACAACACACTTTCACTAATTGACATGCTAACAAATATTTTGACAAATATGCTAACACACAAGTGAGGTAATATCACATCTATGTTCAAAACATAGGTATGTTGAATTTGACCTCTATTAGCAAACTTGAGACATTCAACCTTACACCATGCTTCTTACCAAATAGATCCTTCTCAACAGTTGTTGTTGAGATTGCATACCAAAAGGATGTATTTGGTATCATTGTCCACAAATATCCCAACCATGGTCTTCACAACATCATTAATCACATAGGTGCAACCAGAAGCCCTGCATGATGAGCCCATGGAGCAAGTTGTGGCAAAGCACAAAACATGGTAGCTATGTTTGCATGGCAAGCTTACCAATATCATGGCATTGTCATGCTCAAGGGCCATCCCACAACCTATGCACCACCTTGCAACATTGATTTGGCCCTTTATTGCACGTTAAAGATGAGGATAGGCAGGTACAAACTATGCATGCCCCTCCTTGCTCTTCAAGTCATGTAGCCTCTGCAAAGCCAGAGCATGCTAGCCTCCCAACTTTGACAAATGCCTTAAGTGCAGGTCAACTACAACCTGCAAACATGATACAATATGGATCAAGTCTTAGAACTATTGAATGAATATATACAAATGCAACTCAAGATGGGACTAGTAATAATTAAAGTTAAATGCACATGCCTAGGCATCAAACAAGTCATTCTCAGCTGTCCAAGTGCACCAGGGTCTTAGAGAGATGTTCAATTGTCAATTGCAGCTCAAACATCCTCTTTGTATCGACAGAGTCTAGTTGTAAGGATCGTCGTTCAATCTCTGCTTCCTCCTTCTCTACTCTAAGTTGCTTCACAACTACAAACACACTTTCCCAACTCCTCTTACTAACCATTGCATCTATTAATGAAGTGTTTACCCTCTCTAATTCCTGTGCAATAGTTTTAAGTTCAGCATCATAGTGATCAATCAGAGAAATAATTTTCTCCTCTGCATGTGGGTGGCGAACAAGCATACGATCCCTATTTTTCTTGGCATGCCTTGTAAACTATCTCCTTCATATGGGGGTTTCTTTAGGACGCCCCTTCTCATCTGTTCCAGGAATGTCATTCTGAAAGTAAATTCCTCATCATCATGGATTGCAGAACTTCATTATTTCTTTTCCTTATCCATGTGGCTCTCAAAATAGCCATTCTTATTTAATTCCTTAACGTGCTACTCTACAAAAACTGCCCATGCAAAATCAATTGAACTGCCCTGCTCAATTGCAACCAAGCTAAACTATTTTTTGTGTGCCCTCACAAAGGCCACTGTGACCTCCATATTAGTAGGGCGTTGTTTTTGGTACACCTTATTGTGGAAAAGAAGAAATTCCCTATATGCTTCAGGACGAACACTGCTGCACTTAATTCTATACAACGCGAATGGATCTCTGGGACTTTTAAGCATGCCCAACCACTCCCTCTCAAAGAGATCAACCTCCTTTAAGGTTTTTGGATCCATTACCATCAAACTAAGTTCGTATTTAGCATAAAAAGACTCCTTCGTAAGGCACAACCTCCTTTGCTTTGGATATTGTAGTTTGGGAGCTTTCCATCGCCCTAAACACAAAATAAACGATCTGGAGACGAGACATAAAGAAAAAACAAACCTATAGGTACAAAGAAAGGATGAACTAGTAGTAGAAGAGGCTTGCATGTCGACTCTCCTCCTCTTTGGAGGAGTTTTGTCTTCTGCTTCTTGTTCTCTCCTACACCTCCTTTCTCTTTTTGTTTGGCAGCCTTCTTCGGAGTTGGGGCTGGAGGTGGCTCTGGCTTCTCTTGCAATAGCAGCTTTCTCTTTTCTGTTGGTAGTCTTCTTCAGAGCTGGAGTTGGAGGCGGCTCTGGCTTCTCTCAAACCTATTCTCTCTTGCACTTCCTTTCCTCCTTGAAGTTGTGGAGCCCATGAACAGGTTGTGCAAGCACGTCGCCCGTTATAGAATTTGCACTTTCTGAGGTACTCACTAACACTCCCAACTGTCATTCAACTTTACTTAGATTAACTTGAGAGCAAGGCCATGCCTTGTTATGATTTTACACATACTCTTAAACATTATTTTATAAAATAAAAGTATCAAATGAATATGAACCATTCTCAAATGTGTGTGCTTTCAACTCCAGCTATCTTGTCAATGCTAAAAAGCACAAAAAGTGTAGCGGGTTAATGTGCTTCCATCCAAAGAGAAGAGGTAGCTTGTATTCCAAACTTGTGCATACAACAATGAAGACCGAAGTCCATTTTGCCTTTTATACAAGTCACATTTGGAAGGGAGGGCCACCCCTTTTCCTTATACCACTCTAGCTTATATTTCTTTTGTTACAACCACTTGGGCCCATATGGCACCAAGGCATTCTCTTGACCTCCTCTCATCTTCAAATGACTCTTGTGTTATCCATATACGGGATCCAAACGGCTCTTGTGTTATCCTTGCCAATTTGGATGGTCCCAATGCCTACCTCTGTCTTAAGCCATTTGAGGCTCAAAACCCACAGGACTAGGTCGATGTTGAGCCATCTGTGACTCAAACCCCATCAGCCTTGAGCCATTTACAGCTCAAAAACCATATGGCCAGATCTGTCACCATGCTCCATCGTATGTTAATGGCGACCTATAGTGAAGTTCATGCATATTGCCAATTTTATTCTCTTGCAACCTTGAAGATAGTTAATAATGTGTTTGACTAAAGTAACATTAAATTATTTGTCATTTCCTAGTTCTTGTTTCAAGAAATGGAGCACATTTAAAATGAGGTGTAATTTATTTTGATGTTTTTTTCATGTGCTTTCATGTCAAAAAAATTCAAAATTTTTGGGGATTTTATGATTAGAGGTTTGATATACATAGAGGCAAGAGCCATTTTTACATTGAATTCCCACTTTCACTTTTTAGAGAGTCATAGAAAGTCCCACTCTCAAAATTATCTCACTCCCTTATTTTGTTTGAGAACATCTTCTATGGATTCAGCAAGAGTTGCATTCTGTGATTTCATCTCCCAAACTACATTTTAGATTGTGAGAAATAGCTTTTTTTTATGCTTGACAGGACCTTAGATGTCCTAGGCACATATATGCCAACCAAGGATGACTTCAAAGGCCTCATCAACTATATGCAAGAGAATTTCACTAATTTTGCAAATCAACTTGATGAGTCTTTGAAGAGATGGGTTCCAATAGATTACATCAAGTATCTATTCTTGGACAAACCCAAGTTTATGAAGCGCTTGGCCCATATTTGTGATAATATTATAGAGGATGGGTCTAGGGAGCTAAAAGCCAATGACCTCCTGGAAGCAAGGATCAAGGGAAATATAGGCGATAGGTTCCTTTTATGGGATATGACATTCGTATTTCTTCTCCAGGAAGGAAATTCAGAGGAAGAACCCTCATCATCAAGCATCCCCTCTATCGAAGCTATTGATATCCTCCTCCCTAGACCAACTCTAACCTATATGTGGAAGAGACTCTTGACCATCTATTTTTTATCTTCTCCTCCATCTATTTAATGGATACATTTCTTTTGTATATTACCTACTGTTGTCCTTTTTATAGTTATATTTGTTATAAGTCATTCATCCATGGTTTAACATATTCTATCCTATTAATTGTGTAAACATTGTATACTATTTTAAAGCATCTGCATGTAAAATTGAAGTCAGTATTATGCTCTTGGCCAATTTTGGGCACTGTGATGATCGTTTTTGTCAAATCGAAGAGGAATTTTGGGAAATTTATCAAGGACATCACAAGGAGACCCTGAAACCCGCCACAACACAATTTTGGCCAGTTGGAGAGCCCCCAAATGGCCAAATTTGCATGGGGGTGGCTTTTTGGGTTTCTTGGCTCCTTATGACGTCCCAGACAATTTTACTTTTTGCAACATGGTGAAATTCCTCCTAGACTTGATTGAAGTGACACTGGTGTCATGAAATGGCATCATTCACCCTTTCAAAATGTATTTTTAATGAAGGACACTGAAAACATAGAAAAAGAAAGTTGCAAAAAACATAGAAAACAATGTTGCAAAACATGAAAGTATTAAAGCCAAATTATGCCCTTGGATAGTTCTGGGCACTCTGATGATCATTTTGTCAAATCTAGAAGGAATTTCACCACATCGTAGAAGGCAAATTTGTCTGGGACATCACAAGGAGCGCAGAAACCACAAAACTCGCTACAGTAAAAATTTGGGCATTTGGGCAGCCTCCAAATGCCCAAATTTGTGCGGTGATATATTTTAGTGGTTTTGGGCTCCTCTTGACTTCTTAAACAACTTTTCTTTCTATGACATGGTGAAATTCCTCCTAGATTTGACAAAAATGAAAGTGTCGTCATGAAATTACATTTACCCTATCAAAACATATCAACATTAAAAAGGAAAAGTTAAATGCATGATATCAACATTGAAAACATAGAAAAAAAACTCAACAATGCGATGTTGAAGAACATCAAAGTAATTTTTATTATAAGAGTTTGCCCTGTGGGCATCAAATGTAAAGATGTGCCTTCAAAGGACAAGGGGATATTCTAAGGCAAGAGGCTAGGCTCCATGCATAGACTCTTTGGGAAATGGGATATTCTAAGGCCTGAGGCTGGCATCCAATCCATAGTCTCTTTGCAAGTGCCATATCCTTGTCCATTAGGGTCACCTTTGCGTGGATGACACCACACATAGGTTGTGTCTTCTAACAGCCATGTTGTAACTTGCTCCGTAGCCTCTTGGAGTGCCCCTATACTAAAACACACATCATCATTGTATCCCTGTGTGATCTCTCATACGTTGGAAAGGAGCACATAGGATCACATTCTCGATGCTCTTCTATAGCTACCTGATTTCTCTAAGGGCTCTTGCTCCTAATGTTGCTCTATATGGCCTCCTCACTCTTGGTGGAGTCTATATAGGTACCCAGACATGGCTCCATGGCCTCTTGTTAGATTTGAACTTTCTCTGTTGCTCTTCTCTTACTTGTTCTTCCTCTAAATCCTCATGGCATGCTAGTCTTGAACTTGCTCCTTGATGAGCGTCCTTGTGATGGGGCTTTCATGGTGTCTTCTTTGTTCTGTCCCTTGGAGATGGAGGTGGCACGGGTGGTGGCAAAGGGACGCCTTGTGGTGGCACCGGTACTATATCCTTGATTGGCTATAGAATAGGAAGGGGAATCATGGTGGACTTCCTTTCTGGGAGGAGGCCTATCAACAAGGTTCTCAATGTCGACGAGATGCTCGAATACGTTTTGTTGAGGGAGACTCTTGTCATCTAGGGGACTTCTCATGGGGAGGGGATGTATGTTTCTCATAGGAAGGAGAAATCCAAGAGGTTTCTCGTGATGTTCAAGGGATGGCTCACAAGAGCATTGTTGCTCATACGAGTCTAGTAAAGGGCTCACAAGGGTTAGGGGGATCATGCAAGTGCTCATGCGATTTTGGGGAGGACTCACATGAGTTGTTTGTGGAGGGCTCATGGGAGAGCTCACAAGAGGTACAGCTAGAGGGTTTGTGTCCTCAGAGGGATTCATGTGTTCAGAGGCCATGGAGCAAGAGGAGGTCGTGAAACTAGAGAATGAAGGCTAGGTGGAAGGCCTAAGGTGACGTGCTATTAGCTTGGCGGTGTTCACCTTTGCCATCGAATAATGAGAGTTAGGACTTTAAAAACTTTTTATATAGCCTTTTCAAAAGATATTTTTATCCTGTCATCTTTTTTTAGTCCCTTTTTTTAGGTTTAGGGTTTTGATCCCTCCCCACCCCATCCCCCCACCTCCCCACCCCAACCTCCCCACGCCACCCCTTCCCCCTGCCCACCCCCCACCCCACCTCCCTACTCCGTTCCCAAGACTGCCCCCTGACACCAAACTCCAAGTGTGAGTACTCAAATTGTAGTCAAAACATGCACTTTATTCATTTTAGAGTAGTATATAATTACACCATAGCTTCAACTTTTGTTTGGACCCATCTGCTCCCTTGTTTAACGCTATTTTACCCCCCCATTCTTTTACCATTGATTGCATAAACTCTTTCAAAGCCATCTGAACCTTTCATAATACTTTTACATCAATGCATCTATCTTTGTCCATAATTTTTCTCTCAAAGTCACTACTTGAGAATGTAAAGCCTTATTGGTCATGCATTCACACAATGGTTTCTAATATTCCCAACCCAAGGTACCTTGAGATAATTTATGTTTTTCTTTCTCAAGATTGTGATTGGATGAGAATCTCCTTGCCTTCATTCCATCCATGGACACTTTGGTAGGAAGATTTTGTTTTGCCCCAAACATTTTCTTGTCCTCCTTGGCATGTCCTCCATGGAATCCCATCTTTGAAAGCAACTTTTCAGCTTCTGCAATGCAACGTGCGAATACTTATTGCAAAATCAGATTCCAAGAATTAACAAGATGTAAATATAATAACTTTTCAAGTATGCACTCTACATGTAAAGTACATATGTGTATTATCTCTAGTGGGATGGTCAAGATGGGATTGCACGTTGGATCCTTCTTGTTGCGACTGGGGGCTAGTGTTTGGCTACAAGAGACAATGCCATTCTCCATTGCAATTTGGCCTTTTGCTTCCATTGAGAACACATGCAATAAAGGCATGTGAACATTGCATTTGACCTTGTATCACAATCATGCAAGCACTTGAGGGTTTTCAAATCACCAACAAGATGCCATTCAACTCGACAATGTTCCATGGCCATCCACTGCCCATGTTTTCCCTTCCTCTTGTCTTCAAATAATTGATGAGATCCTTGTTCTCTCTAGAACCCAATTCAATGTCTCATGGCACTCTTTCGGAGTCTCAAATGCTGCAAACCACCTATGTCTTCTCAAATTGAATTGAGAAATCTTGCTCAACTTCCTCGTCCCTCTGAACAAAGGCTAATTCTTTGTTCATAATGCAGATGCTCACTCTCTCTAGCTTGCGTTCTTTGACCAACTAAGCTTCATCCATTTGATAATAAAAATGAGCTTGCCATTGCGCTCTATATAGAAAAATAGTTAAGATATACATGATATAGAAAATTAAACTAAGCAAAGTACAATGCTGTGATGGATTTCCTCTTACCATCTTCTCTCATGCCATAGAATTTGACCATTGCTTGTTGTTACAGTTTCTCAAAATCCAAGTAAACATTATTGAAAGCATTCATCTCAAATGATTACAAACCAGATTTCTTTTTGCTCTTCCAAGTTATTGTGCCCCTTACACATGGTACCGTCCAAGCAGTTCTCTTATGCATTGGGTTATTTCTTGCCATGCACACTTCACAAACCAAGGTGTGGGTAGTGTTAACGTAGACTTCTTATACTTTCCCAAAAGAGCAGACTTGAAAATTTTAAAATATAGTTGTGTAAGCTTCACAACTTACACCAGTAGTACAAGCTCCCAACATCTCCTTTACACATCTACAATGTCATTGAAGTCCTTCAGCAAGTTGCACACATAGGCACTTGTGCCTTGGGTCCTTTAGTATCCCGGTGACATCGCTTGACTTCAATAAAGTGGCTAGAGTATATGAACAGTCAATATCATCCCCGTCCATCTTCCCATCACATCTTCCATGAAGTTCCTAAAGAAGAACATAAGCAAAACTTAGCACAAATAATGTAGCACAAAAGAGTGAAATTTTATCAATAGACCATTAGAGAACCAACTTTGTAGCCCAAGTTCTCCTCTTTCTAGAACCACAAGTGGGTGCCAATGCAGCCCATGTACAGTAATTTTCTTCTCCTATCTTCAATCCCAAAGGTGTTTCCTTCATCTTTTGCACCCGTTCTTCTGCCTTCTCTAGTTCCTTCTCCATGATCTGTTGAACTTGGCTGTATATATATCTTTCCAAATCTTTTTTAGTTTCAGCTAGCTTATAGAGTGATTCTTGCAGTTCCTATCGCTCCAAGTCCAATGCATGTCACTCCAAGTCCAATGTTGGCTCTATCATGAAGATTGTTGTTCTTCCTTGAAGCTCTTGTCCAGAGTTGTGCATTGCGACAATGGTGCTATTTCCTAAATTTGCTAATTATTATGCTTGGGCTTTGTGCACCATAGCCATTGTCTAAGCATGGTTCAACTAATTGCAATAACCAAGCAATCTAGCATGCCCATTGGCAACAAACCGAACAAGCTCATGCATTTTATGAAAAGGAGGGGTCTTTTGGGTGGCAAGATCTATAGGATACAAGGTTCCTTCTACCCAAAGGTCAAGATGCCTCTTTCCTTGAAAACAAAGACTGTGGAGCACATTTTTTGAAGCTCCCCTCAATCCAAACTGCGTGTGCTTACATATTGAACCTCCAACTCTAAGTGAACTTGGTACTTGTTGGAGACATCCTCGAATGGTTCCATGAGTAAAGGAGTGGAGTAGCAGGCATGGAAAAGAAGCAAGTGTGGAGCAGCAGGGATGGAGGGAGGACTAGCAGGTGTGGAGGAGGAAGGAAGGGGGGAGGACTAACATGCATGAGCAGTAATGGAGGAGGGAGGGGGAGGAGGAGCAAGCATGGAAGAGGTCAAAGGGGGGAGGGAGGAGAAGGAGGAGGAGGAGGAGGGAGGGGGAAGGAGGAAGGGGGGGGGGGGGGGGGGGGGAGGGAGGAGGGAGGAGAGAGGGAAGAGATTAATTCAAAAGTTAAATTTTCAAATTTTGAATTTTGAATATGGTAGCTCCTGTCAAGGTGTAAGAGGGGTGTAAGAGGTGGGACCAATTGTGGGCTTAACCCACCTCTTCCATGGCCATTTCATTAGGTCTAATGCATTTCTTTATCCATTCCTTACGAGGCCCTTTTGAGACCCCATTTCTCCCTTAAAGCTTTCATGTTCTCTTTTAAGGTGTTTTCATGTGGATAATCAATTTGGTAGAAAACTACTCCCGTCATTTGGGAATGTAAGCCTGACACATGACCCAGAGGCTATTTTGAAGTACGAATGTTGCGGGTCAAGTTAAGTTCTATGTCAAGATTAGGGATAGGGCCATGACTGCATGTGGATGGGTCCCCGAAATTTCCACTTGTGAGAAGGCAAAATTTTGAAGTGTGGCCACTCATTCAGGGCATTCCTGAAGGCTCTGTATGCGCATATCTATGTTTGTGGCCACTCATTCAAGTAGATCTTGTCTAGGGGTAGGATTTTGGACTAAAACTCTCCACTTGAGACAGAGCTCAAGCTCTCTCAAGGTGGGGTGAGTATACCGGAGTACTATGGTGTGAGACTCTAAATGTTAAACCCAAATACCTGATGATGTTTGATCAAGGACTTATTTTTGAAATGCACTTCCAAAGGTATCTTTCCCTCAACTACCTTTGTTGGAACCTAGTTCAATATGTGTATAGTTGTATTGGTATTATAATGAACTAATACTAGTAATCATGAGCATCAATTTAGTTATCCCTTGATCTCAATTTGTCTACAATACTTATCAAGCTCCGTCAACATAATCTTCCTATCTTTGTCAGTCAAAATGCCTTCAACTTCTGGTTCTACCTTCACCCTCCATTCCCAAAATTTGTGAAAGACTTGAAAGTTCTTAGATAGCATGTATATTCACATATGACCTTAGTTGAAAATGAACATCAGGCCACCATTGGGAACAAATACCAATGTTGCTTGCCTTTCGACAAACTTCATGGGGAATGGTGGGAGCCCATCCACTATTTCAAATTTTTGCATGGCATCCAATCTCAAATATCCAACATGGCCAAATCTTTCATGCTACAACCTTGAAGAGTCTTTGCCATGCCAAATAGTCAATGTGATAATCCTATACAAAGGCTAACCCTCACACAATCAGTGCACCTATGGCTTTCGACCCTATGATGACTGCATCTTCGTCAAAGACCACACTCATTCCATTTTGGCAAGTTGGCTCACAACGGAAAGCAAGTTCCTCCCTACATACTTTCTCCTCTTTGGTGGTATTCTTGAATGGCATAGTTTCTCTTGATGGGATAGCTCTGCTTGTCACCCACGATGATGTTGGATCAAAAACCCACTCCGTGATGGTTGAGAACCACTCCCGAATCTTTGGCATGTGCTTTGATACACCATTGTATGCATACCAATCATCACCATCTGGAGTTAGCAAGAGCGTGGAACACCTTTTCGTCACCAAAGAAACAAACAATAGTGAGTTGTTCTTGGACCGCCTTCACCTGAGTGATATAGTCATGCACACCGAATCTCCCTTATTCATCTTCACATTGTAAATATCAAACTCGAGGTTGATCTTGATCTCCTTGAGCACCTTCCACGCCGTTGTGACATCTTGGCCAGCTATATGTGTGAAAAGGAGATGTTTGCAATAGTCCTAATACGATTGCCAGGGCATCTACATCCCAAACTACCCAACCTTGCACTAAAATCAAATCTATTGCAATCATCGCGCCAATGACATTCTTGATGTCATCGAGTCTCAGCGCTGTTCTAGTAGCGATTTGCCAAACTCCTATGACAACCAAATGACTCCAAACCTTCATCTTCCAAAGTGGATAGTTAGACCTGTTGTGCTTGCCAGTATCTCCAAAGTTATGAGATTGGCATCTAGCTAGCCATCTTGTCATAGACCTCTCCGAGTCGGTAAAAATGCAACACTTAATGCTAAGCTTCTTGAATCCGAGAGGAACTCCTTTGTTCAACGTCGATGTAGACTATGAGAACATTTAGCAACAAGGCTTTAATATCATGTTAAAAGCCATCCACCATTCCTCAAATAGACAATGGAAAACTCTTTACTAAAGGACCCTAGATCTCCAAAAGCTTCTCCAATTGGTGCCCCAACACGACACTTGAAGACAATGCACACACAGAACTCTCTACCAGATTCAAAACAATAGGTCACACCTTGACCACACATTCCAAACTATGGGTTACCTATCCAAATTCCAGATTCCAAATCCAAATGCCTGCACAATTATGTCATCTGGGTCCAATCCAGAACTCCTGACTTCCTCTGGAATCCGTCTTCACTAAGAAGCTCAGATCTTGTGTGCTATATCACATGCCTCTATGTCGTCCTCATATGGGGGCTCACATGTGAGGCATTGTCTTTGTCAATTTTGTCATAGCTTGCAACAATGCACATGCTAGAGTGACATGTTTCAGCTGAGGCGATCACCTTTGAAACATGCTCAAGAAGTTCAATCTTTAACATGCATGCTTGAGAGGATTAGATAAATACCTTCAAATATGCTTAGTTAAACTGAATTTAGATCTCGGAGTATTCATTATGTGCAAGTCCTATATAACACATTCATTTAAGGGACCAATATAAATGTGGGGTGCACTACTAAGAAACCTTAAATATGACATGTGTTCAAGGGGTATTTTAAAAACCCATTAACTGTAAATTTTGCATGGATAAAAAGATCCCTTTTTCTATAGTCTTACAATTTTCTTCAAAATTCAACAAGAAAACCCACATGTAAATACATTTCTCCGAATTGACCTTAAATTTTTGAATTGTATGTGGTATACTACATGTTTCTAGGTGACCTCCCTTATAGAAACCCTTATATTACAAAGGTATTTTATCCTAAACCTCCTTTTTTTCCTAAAAACCCATATTAAAATCCCGTTTAGAAGTATATCTTACAGATTCCTTAATGGGTCCCCTGAGATTTACATAGGGAATATATGAATTCAACATATATGTTCAAACGGCCTTTTGCAAACTTACTTGTGCTTTATAACAGACTGCACATGTAGCTTGCTACTTACACAAACTTTTCTCATGGGAGGACTATCCCAAATCCCCTGCATACTAGGATTTTTCTTCTACGGTGTGATGTACAGCATCCTTCCATGAATCAAAAGAACTCCTCTCTACCCTTGCAATGTAGAGTAAGCAACATCCATGCTCCACATGCATTAAAAGCTTCACCTCGTAGCTTCCTACCAGAAAGCTTGGTGTCTTATATTAACATTATGAATTATTTGCAAATCTGCCTTTTACAACCAAATATTAGTTTAACCTTCATCAATATAAGAACTTTATATATGACAGTTACAAACTTCTGTGGGTTCACCTTCATGCACGAGCGATAGTCAACTTAAAGATTGCAATAACGAGTACTCTATACAAATTTCACTCGTGCATTCAAAAGCGAATCCCCCCACAAGAATTGAAAAGCTTCCTCATCAGCAGTGCTGCTAGTGCTACCACTAAACCAATAGCTAAGAGAGTCAGAATTTGGTCATCAGAAGCTGCCTGCCTCGTGGTGGGTCTCGTAATGGGAGGTTCAACAACAGCCCTGGCTTCTGAATGTGGAGCTTCCGCATTAACAGTCTCTGAAATTGGAACATTGGCAGAAGTTGCCTGGTGGATACATACAGCCTCATTGTGATCTAATTTGCCAGTTTGTGAAGAAGAATCTTCTTCTTGTTCCCTATCTGAAGCTGAGTTCAGTGTTGCAGCATGAGAAATTTGCAATGGGTGAGCTTTTTTAATCATTTGTTCATGAATCTGTGTAGACACAGACCAGCATGCTGTCAGCACCAAAACTACTCCAATCTGCAGTGCATTTAAGACACATAGAACTGATGATAGCAAATAGCAAAGAAAGGCACCTCATCAATCACTTTTTGGCGTTCCTCATTTCCATACTTTGGGGCAGCTTCAATGGACTTGAGAGCGAGAGCTTTTCTCTCCTCCTTGCTGAACTCCAATGAACCGATAGCACCATTTGCCTTGGTGGGAAGGAAGGCTATCAAAGCCACCAAAGCAGTTCTGACTGTCATCAATACACAGCATTAACAAGTAAGAATCACCAATCTTTGACACCAACCATTACCTTTCCCCTTCATACTAAGACAGGTGTCTGCATTGGACTTACCACTCCAAGAGGGTTGCCAGTGTTCAGGATGGTATTGAGAGATGCTCAAACATATCTTTGTTTGTGTTTCAAACCTTCCATTAGGCTGCAGTATCGAAAGAAGAAACTCCAAAAATTAAAACATTGAAGAAGAAGAGTCTAACATGCTCCAAAAAGTAAATATATTTTGCTTACTTTGTTTCATAAAAAAGGACGAATGGAGCAATTTGTCTAAATACTAATAAAGACAGATCTTGGAAGCTGATGTACTTGGTGGATTAAACTGCAATTTACATTCCGAAAACCACAAAACAAAAACAAAGAAATGCAAAACTACACTTCATCAAAGACAAGGAAAGATACTTAAAATTATCGTGTTCTAATTTACAATTCATCCACTGGCCTGTTGTCAAGCTGATGAGACATCTCCTATTGTGCATCAGGAACCTAGAAATGAAACCTTCTCACTAACAAGACACAGCTTCAAACTCAAATCACAGCACTTCTAACCAATTCACACTAAATGGTACTTGAGAATAGGCTTCTCTCCTGCTTGGTGCACTCCCCCCTCCTCCCGCCTCAGCTTCCCTCCCCCCTTCCTTTGGTTTCCTCCCTTCTTCCTCCGTTTCCAGCTCCCCACCCCTTGGCTTCATGCTTGCTGTGAGCAGCCTGTGACACCTCGTGCGGCTGTTTGCTGCTTCATGACCCCTCCTGGGTCTGATTCACTGCTGCCTATAGCCCCGCGGCAGCCCTGCACCTTGCCTTCCAGCGCACATTGTGCCAGCCAAGCGCCTTATAGCACGACCTGGCTGCTAGCAACCAGGCTTGGAGCGCAAAGTGCATTCCTTCCTTGGGAGGGGCTGTTGTAAAAAACTCTTTTTTTCAGTTCTCGGGTGTTTTTTGGTGGCACTCACGGAGCTACAGGAGGTTTTTCTTTTCTTTTCTTTTTTGGGAGCTGCCTTTCCGGGTGTCTTTCTAGCCTTAGGGAGCAGCCCACAGCTAGCTTTTCTCAAGGCTGGTTGTGTAAAGAGTTTATTGGCTATGTTCTTCCACAGACCTGTGCCTTTGTACCCTCGTCAAGAGCCTCTTTTTTTACTGGCTCCTTTCAGCGAGCCTTTTCTTTTCTTTCCCTCCCTCCCTTCGGACAGTGCATCGAATTGTGTTCACTCTTCGGAAGAACGAATCTTGGTGGTGACCGTTGGTCTGGCCAGAGGAGCTTACATGGCAGCATCTCCACTCAACAAGCCATTAAGGTTCTTCTTTCTCCACAAGACAAACACCAGGTGAAGAAATCAGTTCAGTCACTTCAGGAAAGAGCAGTGGTGGTTAGGATAGTTGGCCTCACACAATAAGGAGCCAGATACGTGATTGGATTCAGGAGAGCTTAGCATTGGATGGAGACCACGTCCAGGAGATTACTATCGATGGGAGAGCGTCTTCCTTCTCCATTTGAGCTCCCTCGACACCACCCGGTCACTTGTGGAGTGGAGCCCTCTCTTATTGGGCCCGCATCTTGTCTACCTCATCCCTTGGTATCATGGGTTCACAATTGATGACATGGAGTCGACTCACCACATGCCTCACTTCCTGGTGACTCTTCGATTTACAGGGTTCCCCAAGGAATATAAACCCATCTTGCACTCCATTGGTGGAGCTTTTGGAAAGGTGGTCGATTCACCTCCTCAAATGGTAGAGACAATGGTTGCAGATGACGGAGTCCCTAGACTTGGGTTGATAGTTGAGTGCTCAAAGAATCCTCCAAAGGAGATCTTTCTAGAGACCCTGGATGTGTCCTAAGATGAGCTCAACGAGAGCAAAATAATCGTGTGGAACAAAAGGGTGAAAGCTCATTTGATTTTGATTTTCAGTACGAATACAAACTGTGAAAGCATGGCCTGTCGATCCTTTAGTGTTTCGGAATTTGAAGCTAGAGGTGTCAGAAAAGTTACCACAGGGATAACTGGCTTGTGGCAGCCACGCGTTCATATAGTGACGTTGCTTTTTGATCCTTCCATGTCGGCTCTTTCGAGAAGCAGAATTCGCCAAGTGTTGGATTGTTCACCCACCAATAGGGAACGTGAGCTGGGTTTAGACCGTCGTGAGACAAGTTAGTTTTACCCTACTGATGAGCGATGCCGCAATAGTAATCCAACTTAGTATGAGAGGAACCGTTGATTCACATAATTGGTCATTGCGCTTGGTTGAAAAGCCAGTGGCGCGAAGCTACCATGTGTAGGATTATGACTGAACGTCTCTAAGTCAGAATCCATGATAGACACGACGATCTCTACCTCCTCGGTTGTTACCCGACTGATAGTAGGGACGCCTGTGTGTCCCCGAGAGCATGTGTCGAGAGCCTCCCTCGAGGTGGCCGAAGGAGCCGCGCGATTCAATATTTTAGGGCTTCCTGACCAATGCTTATGATGTAGGCAGATGGGACACTTGGCTCGGGACTATAGGAGAAATCTAGGCAAGGATCCTCCACAACCGCGCCAAGAGAAGAGCGTAGGGGCGATGAGCAAAAGAGCAAGTACAAGAGTCGAAGGAGATAGACTATTACGTCAACTAGATTAGATAAAATGAAAAGTACATAGTACTTGAAGGTAGACCCTAGGACTAAGTGTCCTAGGTGTCACATAGGACTAAATGTCCTATATGGCATAAAAGGCACTAAAACACTAAGTGCCTATAACTATGCCTACAAGGCACATACTAGGGCCCATAGGGCATCACTAGAACCGGAAGAAGATGGCTTACAAACCCCCCTCCATGGTATGGGCTGAAGTATTCTGGAAACGCCTCAAAATACCTGGTATTTTCTGGTCATCGTGGCACATGTTTATCCAAAAGGATATAGCCACCTATGAATATACAAGGTATGTCACATCATGTAACAAAGGGAACCAAGTGTACAGCCTGTTAGAAGACTTCGAACTTTGGACGAGGAAGTGCCTTTGTAAACATATCTGCTATGTTGTCCTCTGTGGGAAGGTAGGACAACTCTTTGTCTCCTGCCGACAACCGCTCTCGAACATAATGATAGTGAACTTCAATGTGCTTGGTACGTGCATGAAACACTGGATTGCGTGCAATGGCCAAAGCACTCTGGCTGTCAGTGTAGACCATAGTGGAGGATGTCTGACGAATACCAAGATCTGTAAGTAACTGTCGAAGCCAGACACTCTCTACTGTAGCAATGAAGGCTGCCCTGTACTCAGCCTCACAGCTAGATGTGGCAACTATTGGTTGCTTCTTGCTGAGCCAAGAGATACATGAACTGCCAAGCAAAAAACCATTGCCGGTATGTGACACTCTGGTGTCGGAACAACCAACCCGGTCACTATCCGTGTAAGCATGCATGGTAAGTGAACCATGATCACCATAGAAGAGGGCTAAATCTTGAGTGCCTCTGAGATATCTGAAGACTCTCTTCACTGCCTGCCAATGCTGTGAACTAGGCATGTGCATGAACCTGCTGAGCTCAGATACTGCATACTGTAAGTCAGGTCTGGTGTGACATAAGTAAACAAGACATCCAACAGCCTGCTAGTAAAGAGTGAAATCACATGGTGGGCTCCCATCATGAGCTGAAAATTTGAAGCCAGGGTCCACTAGTGTAGAGATTGGCTTGCAATCCTCAAACTGACAACGATCAAGGAGCTGTCCAATATACTTGGACTGTGACATCATGATACCCCCCTTAACATGAGCAAACTGAATGCCCAAATAATAGTGTAGCTGTCCCATGTCTGACATTTCAAAAGCCTGCTACAAATCAGCCTTGAAAGCTGCAATATGCCGAGTATGTGGGCCCGTGATTAGCATATCATCCACATTTAAAATCAGCACTAAAAAATCAGATCCACTCCCACGGACATAAAGAGTGGGCTCTGTGGGGCTATTCTGAAAACCAAGGGATAGTAAGTATGCATGAATTTTGGCATACCATGCCCTGGGTGCCTGCTTCAAACCATAAAGGGCTTTGTTTTCAGAATTAACAACCTCAAAGCCAGGAGGTTGTGTCACATAAACTTCTTCCTGCAGATCCCCATGAAGAAAAGCCGTCTTGATGTCAAGCTGGTGCACTTGCCAATGGTGATGGGCTGCAATGGCAATGACACATCTAATGGTAGTAATCCTGGATGTGGGAGCAAAGGTCTCCTCAAAGTCAATGCCTTGTTGTTAGGCATACCCTTTTGCAACAAGACCGGCTTTGTGTCGATCTATGCTGCCATCAAATTTTCTTTTTAATTTGTAGACCCACCAGGTACCAATGGCATGCTTGCCGGGAGGGAGATCTACTAATCCCCATGTGTCATTTTTGGCAATGGATTGTAACTCAGCTCTCATTGCATCCATCCACTCTTTGCTGTCAAAAGCATCTTTATGGCACAAAGGCTCTTCATTGCAAGCTGTAGGAAGGAGTGCAAACTCAAGAAAGTGAGCATGCATCTGTCTATTCCCTGATCTTGTCCGGGCAGCAAAAGGTTGATCTTGTTTGCTGTCCCTCAATGTATCAAGAAGCCATTTGGGAACTTGCCTTTTCTGTCTATTGACAGCTGTTTCTTCAATCACTGCATCATGAATAGTGGGATCATTTTGTGTTGGAAAAGAAACCTGCAAATCAGCATGGGGTACTGGCTGATCATTGCTTGTGGGAGGGCCTGCAGGAGGCTCATGTTCCTGGTCGAAGTCCCCCTCTAAGGAAGGCAGAGGTAACCAAGAGTCAAAGGCATCAAACATGTTAACTTCTGGCTTAGCTTTGCAGTCCACAAGAGGAGAAGCCGAATATTCAGCAAAGATTGCATCTCTACTGACAATAATCTTCCCAGTATTTGGTTGGTATAACCTATACCCTCTGCTCTCTTGGCTGTAACCGATAAATATGCATTTGATTGCCTTGTCATCAAGCTTATGTCTCAGCTGAGATGGTACATGAACATATGCAAGAGACCCAAAAACTCTCATGTGTGAAAGTGAAGGCTTCCTACCTTTCCATGCTTCACAAGGTATAACAGTCTTCAATGCCGTTGTAGGTGATCTATTCAGCACATAGTTTTTAGGCTTGCCCATAGGCTTGGAAGCCTTGCCTCTTCCTGTCTGCTGTGAAGCAAATGCATGATTAGGAATAATAGCTTGTCTATTAGCACGACTTTGCTCTTCCTACAAAAGCAAAGTGACTAGCTCATCAAAAGAATAATGGTCTGGATTACCCATGGCCACTAATCGAAGGGTTGTAGCAAACCCTTGATATGTATCTGGCAGTCCATTTAATGTGGTACTGACACACTGAGAATTTGGCACCACCTCATCAATATTGGCAAGTTGTTCCATGAGGTCCTTGACCTTTGTCAAGTATGCATCCAGAGAGTCACCTTCATTCATACTGACTTCCTGCAATTGCCTTCTTAAATATGCAGCACGTGCCTCATTGCGAATCTGATAAAGAGAAACCAATTTGTCCCAAGCATCCTTTGCTGTCCTGCAAGACCAGATGTGTCGAATAATCTTGCATGATAAAGCAATACAGGAATGTGCATTTGCATCTCTTGCATCCCATCTTGATTGTTCCTGAGTTGGAGGAGCAGCAGCAGGGGTGCTAGAGGATAAGGCATCAGGAGGAGTACCCTCTGCAGAGGGACCAGCAGTAGGGGCAGCCACTGTAGCATTGGCTGGCCTTAGATCAATCCCAGAAACAATATTCCAAAAATGCCTTGCAACAAGAATATGTTTCATGAGATAAGACCACATCGGATAGTTGGTGCCATCCAACTTATCATCTTCACGAAGAATGCCAAATAGATCATGATTGTTGCCAACCATTGCAAATGGGATACCCTGAAAAGAAGAGACCTGTTAACACAAAAGCCTCAAGGCTATCACTGCAAAGAGCTGGCTGTCCAAAAATGACAGCAAATTCGTGCAAGTAAATGTTTTGCAAAATTTCCAGCCCAAATCTAAGGGGAAATGCAAATTTGACCCAAATGTGACTGTGTCAGGCAATGTTCACTGCAAAAACAGCAAATCTAGCAAAAGACCCAAATTTAATGAGGGCAAATATGCCAAAAAGAGGGCAAATAGAGAAAAGCCCCAAATTTTGCTGAGATTTTTGCAAATGTGACCCAATGTATTGCAATCTAACCCACTGTCCTGCAAATGTGACTTAATGTCCTACAATCTGACCCAATGTACTGCAATATAAACAAGAAATTGCGAACCAAATCCCAAAACTCCAATATTCTTCCAAGAAATTGCAACCAAAGGAGGTGAAAAGAACCGAAAGCCCCAAATTCCTGCAAAAGCCCCAAATTGCAAATGTCTGTAGATACCACTGGTGGTAGATTCGCACGTGCGAAATTGTACAGAATAACCGGAGCAGGTACAAGCTGTACGGTCAGTTGTTTTGCAAGTACATGTGTACGGAATGCAAGTACAAGTTGCTAACGGCTGATCTGCATGTGAAACTGTATGAAAGAACGTACAGAAGTACGGAGCAGGTACGATGCAAGTACACATGTACAAAATCTATACGGGAGACCTGTACATCTGTACGCACTATTGTACGGAACTATGTACTTGTGCATGTATATCTATACGGAACATGTACTGTGTGCAGGTACACCTGTACGGAACAGCTATTGTGCAAGCCCTGTTGTACAACGCAGGAACTTTGTACGGGCGTAGGTACGAAAGAAGATGCAACGGGCAAAACAGCTAGGGACGTAGCTGGGTGGCAAGACTCAAAATTTGTACGTGATCCGTACGGAAGTTCCGTACGTACAGTCATACGGACTGTATGGATGGAGCACAGCTGAGGCTGTTGAAAGCTGTGAGCGACGCAAATCCGGCGGCAGGGGAACAGGTCCAGTAGCGCTCTCATACCACTGTTGTCACGATCTGTGACGTATTCCTTTCTCTATACCTTAGACTTATGGATGGTTTGATGAATGGACACTTGTGGAAGGGTATGCCCTTTCGACGGGACACTTCCTATGAGGCACAACCCTTCACAAGAGACATTCTATTGAAGAGACACTACCATTGTAATGTACTCTCTCATCAAGGGTCACACCCTTCCCAAGGGATACACACCTCTTCATGCACATACACTTTGGAGTACGCACCTTTTCATGTGTGACTCTTCACTCTCTATATAAGAGAGGTCCAACTGTATGGATGACACTACAGACACTCAAGCAATACAAATATTCCTTGTTCTCTACTATTTCAGTCTCCTTTCTGTTCCTTAGCACATTTCTAAATATAGTAAATCTAGGATTTTTTACAGTGGTATCAGAGCAAATTTTGCTCCTGCCTGTAGGAAATGCCTCCCACCTTCTAGCATCTATCTGATACATCTCTTTCCGCTAGAAGGATATCCACGCACGTTGTACATGGAAGAGATGGAGAGAATGAGCGTAAAATTTTTTAGCGCCAACCCCACCTAAAGTCATCAGTGGCCTCTCCATCTCCCTCACATCATGAGTTGATGTGAATGGACACGACCAAAATCGTGTCTTTTGATGTGCTTGGGTTGTCCCAAAACCAAGGGACGCACCTTTTCCACCATCGGAAACACCTTTTGATGAAGAGTTTTTGACTCCTCACCCAAGGGACACACCCCATCGTGGAAAAAAGGGGACATATTTTCGTGTGGGGACACCCCTCTTTAAAATAGGGTTACACCCCTTCATGAAAAGATACAACTATTCTGAGGTTCACACCCCTTAGAATAGGCACACCCTTTGGCACCAAGCACCACCTTACAAAAGGGCACCTAGAGGGCCTAAAAAGGGCAACCAGCCCTAAACCTAAGGCCTAACCCAAGATTACCCTTGCGTTCAAGTAACCCAGCCTTTAATTTTTGGGAAAAGCAAGGCCTAGCAGTTATTGCAGCCTTCGCAAATCGGCCTTTGGCGTCTCATAAGTCGCGCCCTCTTCTCGAAAGTCGCGCCTCTGCTCCATACAGTCTATCATGCCGATTATGGCCCTCCCTTGCCGATTTCTGCTTCCCAGCCCACACCAAGCCTGCTTGCCAGCCCACGCCAAGCCCACACCAAGCTTGCCGATTTCTGTTTCCAGGCTTTGCTCAGCCTTTGGCGGCCTTCCATAGTCACGCCAATCATGCCCTCAGCCTTCTGAATCTGTTCGCCAGCCTCTGCTCAGCCATGGATGTGTTCCATCGCCTCTGAAGAGTGACAGCCTGACACCAATCTCTGCACAGCCTGCTCTATCTCTTCACCTCGCCATCTCAGCCTGCGAACAAAGGCCTTGCTGTCCAGCATATCCCCTCAGCCAGCCCCTCTTGTACAAGAAAATCTCGCCTCTACACAACAGATCGAGACCCTGGGTGGTTCGTGGTTTTGCTAGCAACATATTCTGGCCACCACCGGACTGTTTCATCGCTGAATCGCCTCCCTCTACAGCAAACCCTAATTTCAAAATTTCAAGCCTAACATCAGGACCTCCTTCAACTCGCAATTGATGCTATACTTTTTCCAACCTGACCTGAAGCCCTCCTTTTCAGCAGTCTGGCAGCTCTAATCTATGCCAGGTGGATTCTTTCCATCCTATTTCTAAGGATTCTCTTTCATATTGTTATTTGCTGCTCATTATCAAATTACAGCAAATGAAAGTCCCCTCCTTAAAGCATGGAAACCCCTGGTAATGCCTCAGTCCCTTCAAGGACACCTCAGGCATCATCTATCACACAATATCGTGTTCAAATTGCACAACCAGCCCATTTCAAAGCTTTTGCATCATGGGTCTTTTGTGTCACGTGCCTTTCCAGTGATTTGGACCACATCCTATATCTTCTGCATGAGGCACCTCAATTACATTACTTCCTCAGCACAGTCCAGGTTGTGTTTCACGAGACACGTAGATACCCTGAACCCGATATTCCTCACGAGTTTGCTGTCCATCTTTGGAGAGACTTTTACCCCTCAGCTTCAGCATCTCCAGGGTACTCTCCACCTTCTTCAGCTCCCAAATATCCTCATGTACAGGTTTTACCTTCCCCAAGACAGTATTTACACTCTGAAGGCACTCCTTCTCCTAGATATCCTCCACTCTCGACAGCAGCTTCTTATCCCTTCTCAGATTCGTGGACTCTGCAACCTACCCCTGTACTCTCATAAGTAGTAACACCCACTTCGGCATCACCAATGTTACCTCAGACAGGACCTCCTTTACCAGATTTCCACGGGTGGTTCCATCCTGCCTCGCCTGCCCCCTCCAACATGAGCAACCTCAGGAAGAAGCCCGGATCTTCTTCTAGGAATGGTACAAACTAGAGCGCAGGTTCGTGCTCTTCTCACAGGGACCTCAGATATGTCGCAACGCTTGCGTGCAACCTCTCCGGAGATAAGCGACTCAAGTCCAAAAAAGACCCCTGAAGTCAACTTACAAGGCAAAGCACTACTTCAACTTCAAATTTCTCAGCTTTAGGACAGCATCTCCGACTTGGTTCAAAAAGTCCAACAACTCCAGGATTCTCGCAGTACCACACACAGAGGACGACGTGACGCCACCGGACGACTACGTGGACTCGTTCCCACCAAAGGTAGAAAACACTAAACTCCGTGCCCTCTACTGCTTACTCCAAGCTTCAAAAACTAAAAGACTTGACATTAAACTTCCGGAAGCCTACACTGGTCAACAAAATCGCTGAACAGTTGACCAATGGCTCACAAAACTACGCATATACTTTAATACTGATGACCTCACTGAAGGCAAAAAGATTGCCTTAGCAGCCTCCCTCCTCAAGGATACAGCTTTCCTATGGTGACAACGACGCTTAAGGGACGGCAAAAGTGTGTTAACATGGGAACGTTTTGAACACGTGCTCCATAAGCAATTCATACCTGCCAATGCGGACCTCCAAGCACGTTCAAAACTCCGACAATTGGAGCAAACGGGCTCCCTGTCTTCCTACATCTCTCAGTTCACCACATTGGTGCTGGATATTAATGGTTTAACTGATGATGATTGCCTTCATGCTTTCATCTCAGGCCTAAATCCCTCGTTACGCATTGATCCATACAGATGGTACAAAGTCCTTTCGTGCTGGAGTTGTTCTTCTTGTCAATGGGTGCACCTTTATGTTGGTGATGTCGTTCATGACTTTATGAAGAGGAACAGGCATGATCCTTGGAGGAGTGCTTTTATTGGGATCCAGCACACGATTTCTCAGACTTGTGGGGATCTTGAGACTGTGGCTGACCTTGATTACCCAAGTTTTTTCTGAACTTGGGGTTATCTTGAGGGCGAGCACCCTTGGCCATAGTAGAGTTTTGTGTTCTATTAGAACTCTGCTTCCGTGTGTTTTGAAAATTGGTAATGCGCTCTGCGTAAGCAATAGCGCTAGTTGTGGTGGTGATATTTGCTCGACCATAGATGGTTCGATTGTCCCAAGCGACCAAAGCAAAATTCCAATATGGAACCTAGCACTTCCCAAACAAAAGATGCTACCCAAGCACAAGATAAGAAAGGCAAAGCTGTTCGAATGGCAAATACCATCCATATGAGCCTTGTAGGCCATCTCCTAGTGGTTCTAGTGATGCCCTATAAGCCATGGTATGTGCCTTGTAGGCATAAATATAGGCACTTGTAGGGTTAGTTCCTTTTAGGCCACATAGGACACTTAGTCCTATGTGACACCTAGGACACTTAGTCCTAGGTCTAGGTACAAGTACCTTGTACTCTCTATTTTCATTATCCTAGTTTTGACGTGACTGCAAACTCTATCGACTCTTTGTACCTTGCTCTCTCTCTCTTTCTATTCATCGATCCTACAGTGGTATCAGAGCTCGGATCTGCTTCCTGTCCCCGTACAGTCCGTACAACTGCTCGTACATTTTCATACCAGCTGCCCGTACATCTGCCGTACCTGCTCAACGTCGTACCTACGATCCGTACACTCAACGTACATTGATGTACATGCGTTGTCGTACAACGTACATGCATCATACATCCGTACCTGCATACAGTACTGCGCTCCATTGTGCTGCACTTTTCGTACATACGTACGATGTGTTCTGTACATGTCCCGTACCTGTATCCGTACAATAGTATTGCATTGTGCAATTTTCGTACAGTGTACTAGCACTGTACCTGTTCAATACACTGTACTTGTTCAGTACACCGTACTTACCTCATAAATGCATCCGTACATTGGATTCAATTATCTGCTTCGTACTGCATTCAATACATCGTACTTGTCCAATACCTACTTCCGTACAGGCATCGTACAGCCTCTGTACAGGCATCGTACCTGTTTCCGTACTGGCATCCATATAGTTGTATTTGCTCCGGGATTTGGTACAGCATTTGGCACGTGTGAAATTTCTTGCAGTCTTTTACTGTTTTTTTGACAGTTTTTTTGTGTCAAACCCTAATTACCAACAAAAAAATTTAGGGCTTTTGACATCTGGACCTTCAACCTATCAACACAATACTTTGGACAAGGTTGACAACTGAAATCCTTCCAAAAATTGAAGTTTTCAGTTAATTTCAGGTTCAGGACTGTCACATTGTGCCACGTCATCACTCAAGTCAACAAAATTTGAGGCTTTTGTGTTGGAAGCTCAATTTCAACTGGTGTTTGAGACAGTAACTCATACTTTTGCAGTTTCAAGCCTTGAGGCTATACATTGGATCAGATTATCATACATTGGGTCACATTTGCACAAAATTCAGAAAAATTTGGGGCTTTTCTGCATTTGCCCTCTTTTTGGCCTATTTGCCCTCATTAAATTTGGGGCTTTTGCCAGACTTGCTGTTTTTGTAGTGAACATTGCCTGCCACAGTCACATTTGGGTTAGATCTGCATTTTCCCTTTGATTTGGGTCAAAAATTTGCAGATATTTGCTGTCATTTTTGGACAGCTAGCTTTTTGCAGTGATAGCCTTGAGGCTTTTGGGTTTTTAGGTCTTTTTCAAGGTATCACATTTGCTATGGCTAGGAACAATCAAGATCTATTTGGCGTTCTTCGTGAAGATGATAAGTTGGATGGCACCAACTATCCGATGTAGTCTTATCTCATGAAACATATTCTTGTTGCACAGCATTTGTGGAATATTGTTTCTGGGGTTGGGCCAGCCAATGCTACAGTGGTTGCCTCTACTGCTGGTCCCTCTGCAGGGGGTACTCCTCCTGATGCCTCATCTTCTGGCACTCTTGCTGCTGCTCTTCCAACTTAGGAACAATCAAGATGGGATGCAAGAGATGCAAATGCACATTCATGTATTGCTTTATCATGCAAGAGAATCATTATTCCACACATCCGGTCTTGCAGGACAGCAAAGGATGCTTGGGATAAATTGGCTTCTCTCTATCAGATTCGCAATGAGCCACGTGTTGCATATTTGAGAAGGCAATTACAGGAAGTCAGTGTGAATGAAGGTGACTCTATGGATGCATACCTGACAAAGGTCAAGGACCTCCTGGAACAACTTGCCAACATTGATGACATTGAACAGACTGCCATATACATATCAAGGGTTTGCTCCAACCCTTCAATTAGTGGCCATGGATAATCCAGACCACTATTCTTTTGATCAGCTAGTTACTTTGCTTTTGCAGGAAGAGCAAAGTAGAGCTAATAGACAAGCCATTATTCCTGATCATGCATTTGCTTCACAGCAGACAAGAAGAGGCAAGGCTTCCAAGCCTATGGGTAAGCCAAAATCTGCGCATAGCAGCTGCAATTCCTCCCATGCATCTAAAAATACAGCAGATAAGTCCAAGAAGAAAAGATGCAACTATTATCGCAAACCTGGACATGACATTTCAGAATGCAGGAAGCGCATTGCTTCGGAGAAAAAGAAAGCAAGATTGACAGTTAATGCCTCACATGCTATTGAATCCCATGAGCCAACAGATGCTTCACATGCACATGCTCTTCAGGATGATTGGGCATGGGCTGTCCATTGCTCATTTGATCCCTCCAAAGCTGATGCACTCTTTACTGCTAATGATGCTCAGTCCTGGTACTTTGATAGTGGTGCTTCCAAGCATGTCACATCTTGTAGACAGTTCTTTCACTCTTTAGCTGATGCACCTCGAGGGGGGACTGTCACATGTGCTAATAATGCTTCATATGCTGTAAAAGGAATTGGAGATGTGCAGCTCACATCTATTTCAAGTCATCCTGTCACTTTGACAAATGTTCTCTTTGTGCCTGGAATTGAAGTCAACTTGATCTCAATTTCAGCAATTGCTACTTCAAGTTTCAGAGTGATTTTTTATGGCTACAGATGCCTAGTTTATGATCTTCGTGATGACAATGCCATAGTTCTCACTGGGACTTTGCAAAAGGGGCTTTATCACCTTGATCATCACTCAGCTACACTTTCTATTGAAGCATTTGCTATTTCAGATTCACAGCTTGCTGAAACTCATCTTTGGCATGAGAGAATGGGCCATCTCAATTATAGAGCTCTTGCAAAGCTACATTCACAGCAGATGGCAAATGATGTACCTCAAACTCACACAGTTTCCAAACATGTGTGTGAGGGTTGTCTTTTGGGTAAGATGCATCAGTTTCCTTTTCAAAAGGATTGTCCAAAACTCTCACAAAGGAAATTACAGCTAGTGCACAGTGATGTCTAAGGCCCAATGAGGACATATGCCATTGGAGGGTACAAATATTTCATGACTCTCATTGATGATTTCACAAGATATTGCTGGGTATATTCTTTAAAAGCCAAATCTGAAGTTTTCTTATGCTTTCAGAGGTGGCTGAATATGGTTGAGAATGAATCAGGATGCAAGCTTGTCACCCTCAACACAGATAGAGGGGGAGAGTATATGTATAAGGATTTTGATGCATTTCTGTCTTCACGAGACATTATTCACTCATGCACTACTACTTACACTCCTCAGCAGAATCCTGTTTCTGAAAGGAAAAATAGGTCCACAATGGAGATGGCCAGATGCATGCTTAAGGCCACATCTTTGCCCAATAAATTTTGGCTTGATGCAGTGATGTGTGCCAACTCTGTGCTGAATAGATCACCTACACAGGCATTGAAGACTGTTACACCTTATGAAGCATGGAAAGGCAGGAAGCCTTCACTTTCACACATGAAAGTTTTTGGGTCTCTTGCATATGTTCATGTACCATCTCAGCTGAGACATAAGCTTGATGACAAGGCATGCATATTTATTGGTTACAGCCAGGAGAGCAGAGGGTATCAGTTATATCAACCAAATACTGGGAAGATTATTGTTAGTAGAGATGTAATCTTTGCTGAACATTCAGCTTCTCCTCTTGTGGACTGCAAAGCTAAGCCAGATGTTGACATGTTTGATATCTTTGAATCTTGGTTACCTCTGCCATCCTCAAAAGAGGACTTTGACCAGCAACATGAGCCTCCTACAAGCCCTCCACCAAGCAATAATCAGCCACTACCCCATGCTGATTTGCAGGTTTCTCTTCCAGCACAAAATGCTCCCACTATTCATGATGCAGTCATTGAAGAAAGAGCTGTCAATAGACAGCAAAGGCAAGTTCCCAGATGGCTTCTTGATACATTGAGGGACAGCAAACAAGATCAGCCTTTTGCTGCCCGGACAAGATCAGGGAATAGACAAATGCATGGTCACTTTCTTGAATTTGCACTCCTTGCTACAGCTTGCAATGAAGAGCCCTTGTGCCATAAAGATGCTTTTGACAGCAAAGAGTGCATGGATGCAATGAGAGCTGAGTTACAATCCATTGCCAAAAGATCTCCCTCCCGGCAAGCATTGCATTGGTAATTAAAAAGGGAATCTGATAGCAGCATAGATCGATACAAAGCCCGTCTTGTTGCAAAAGGGTCTGCCCAACAACAAGGCATTGACTTTGAGGAGACATTTGCTCCCACATCCAAGATTACTACCATTAGATGTGTCATTGCCATTGCAGCCCATCATCATTGGCAAGTGCACCAACTTGACATCAAGACTACTTTTCTTCATGGGGATCTGCAGGGAGAAGTATATGACACACAACCTCATGGTTTTGAGGACCTTAATTCTGAAAATAAGGTATGCTGGCTTAGAAAATCCCTTTATGGTTTGAAGCAGGCACCCAGGGCATGGTATGCCAAAATTCATGCACTTTTACTATCCCTTGGTTTTCAGAATAGTCCCACAGACTCCACTCTTTATGTCCATGGGACTGGATCTGATTTTTTAGTGCTGATTTTAAATGTGGATGATATGCTCATCACGGGCCCAGATACTCAGCAAATTGCAGCAGAATTTTGACATGTCAGACATGGGACAGCTCCATTATTATTTGGGCATTCAGTTTGCTCATGTTGAGGGGGGTATCATGATGTCTCAATCCAAGTATATTGGACAGCTCCTTGATTCGTTTTCAGTTTAAGGATTGCAAGCCAATCTCTACTCCAGTGGACCTTGGCTTCAAATTCTCAGCTCATGATGGGAGCCCACCATGTGATATCACTCTTTATCAGCAGGCTGTTGGATGCCTTATATATTTATGTCACACCAGACCTGACTTACAGTATGCAGTATCTCAGCTCAGCAGATTCATGCACATGTCTAGTTCACAGCATTAGCAGGCAGTGAAGAGAGTCTTCAGATATCTCAGAGGCACTTTGGTATTTGCCAGACATCCTCCACTATTGTCTACACTGACAGCTAGAGTGCTTTGGCCATTGCGCGTAACCCAGTGTTTCATGCGCGTACCAAGCATATTGAAGTTCACTATCATTATGTTCCGGAGCGGTTGTCAACAGGAGACATAGAGTTGTCCTATCTTCCCACAGACGACAACATAGCAGATATGTTTACAAAGGCACTTCCTCATCCCAAGTTTGAAGTCTTCCGACAGGCTTTACACTTGGTTCCCTTTGTTACATGATCTAACATCCCTTGTACATTCATAGGTGGCTATATCCTTTTGGATGAACATGTGCCACCATGACTAGAAAATACCAGGTATTCTGAGACGTTTCCAGAGTACTTCAGCCCATCCCATGGAGGGGGGTTCATAGGCCATCTCCTGGTGGTTCTAGTGATGCCCTATAAGCCTTGGTATGTGCCTTGTAGGCATAAATATAGCCACTTGTAGTGTTAGTTCCTTTTAAACCACATAGGACACTTAGTCCTATGTGACACCTAGGACACTTAGTCCTAGGTCTAGGTACAAGTACCTTGTAGTCTCTATTTTCATTATCCTAGTTTTGACGTGACGGCAAACTCTATCGACTCTTTGCACCTTGCTCTCTCTCTCTTTCTATTCATCAATCCTACAAGCATTGCCAGCAACCTTGAATCCTTGGCTACTCAAGTACTTTGCGTCCAAGGATCGATTCGTGGAACAATCGTCACTATCCTCATCGACAGTGGCTGCTCTCATAACTTCCTAGCTAGTTCTATGGTCGAAAAACTTCGGTTGACCACCAGTCCTAGTCCCATGGACTATCAGATTGAACTCGCAAATGGAACTACCTTCTTGTGCAACACGAGGATCAAAACTTGTCTTTTCGCATCCAACATTATACGGACAAGTTGAACTTCGACATCATGCCTCTTTCTCGGTATGATGTCATACTCGGACAACAGTGGCTCTACAACTATGATCCATCAATCAGTTTTCACAGCCATACTATCCAGTTTGTCCACCAGGGAAAACTTATTGAGCTAACTAGTTCTAGGGACTCTCCTTCAACCCCAGTTGCCTCTGCCCTACAAGTAAAGAACTATGAAGAGAGTGGGAGAGAGGTAAGGAGTCTCACTTACAGCTTTCTCACATACACAATGGGGGAATACACACAAAGGTGGAGACTGAAAACAATTTTCCTCTTCTTAGTTGTGAAAGCCAAAAGAACTCTCTCTCTTAGTACAAAAGAAATAGATGAACCCTATATGTGGGTCTCAAACCAAACTCAGCTAACCTAGGTGACATACTAACTGAGCCACTAACTAGAGTACATAAAGATAGCTATCATCCAGCTATTATTCATGGACGGTGTACCAACCGCATCTGCAACTAACAAGTCGGTGACATAAATGCATAACGGTCACCTTGGCATATCACGAGTGGAGCTCGATATCTCAACACTCCCCCTCGAGCTCAATTCCAATTCTTACACACTAAGCAAGTCTCTGAACTTGCGCAACTTCTCTGCGCCCAATGCCTTCATGAATATGTCAGCTACCTGATCCTCTATGCTGACATAAACTAGATTAATAAAACCTACTAGAACCTTCTCCCACATATAGTGGTAATGCACCTCAATGTGCTTTGTTCTAGCATGATAGACTGGGTTATTTGCCAAGTGTATTCTGCTCATGTTGTCACAATAAATAACTGGCTCATCTGTAGACTGATGCATATCATAAAGCAGCTTATGCAACCAAGCTGCCTCACATGCAGCCATTGTTGCACCCCTGTATTCAGCCTCTGTGCTCGATAAAGCAACTGTAGGCTGTTTCTTGCTGCTCCAAGTGACTGCAGCACTCCCAAAAGAAAACACATATCCATTGGTAGATCGTCTATCAGAAATACTACCAGCCCAATCAGCATCAGTGTATCCATGCAACTGTATCTGAACCCCAGTCTCATAAAATAGTCCATACTGCAATGTGGACTTCATATACCTCAGTATGCGTCTAGCCGCATCCAAATGCGATTTCCTTGGAGTCTGCATAAACTGACTTACCAACCCAACAGCATAGCTCAAATCTGACCTGGTACTAGTCATATAAATCAAACTTCCTACTATGTGTTTGTACATAATAGGATCTTTCAGAAGCTCACATGCATCTGAACTCAACTTCACATTCTGCTCCAAAGGAACTAAAATAGGCCTACAGCTTGTCATCCCATATTTGGACAGCATGTCCAATCCATACTGCCTCTGCAAAAGTCATATCCCACTTGTGGATCTAAAGGATATCTTCATCACTTACCTGTGATGATCAAATCATCAACATAAATGACAAGCAGCATAATACATTTCTCTGTTTTCCTCACATAAAGTGAGAAATCTGCCATAAAAATCTGAAAACCAATAGTGACAAGATACTATCCTATCTTGTTAGACCATGCTCTGGGTGCTTGCTTCAAGCCATACAAGGCTTTCTTCAACCTACAAACAAACTCAGAATGAACAACATGCACATAACTTGGTGACTGCTCCATATAGACCTCTTCTTGCAAATTACCATGCAAGAAGGTATTCTTTACATCCTTATGATGTAAAGACCATCCCTTCAATGCAGCCATAGCAATGACTGCTCTTATAGTTGCCATCCTTGCAACCGAACTAAATGTTTCTTCATAATCAATGCCATATGTCTGTGCATACCCCTTGACAACTAATCTTGCCTTGTATCTGCTCACAAAACCATCTGCATTGTGCTTCACCTTATAAACCTACTTGCAGCCAATTGCATTCTTGTCTTTAGACAAAGGCACTAATTCCCATGTAGCATTTGCTTCCAAGGCATCCATGGCTTTATCTCATTTTTCTTTTCCCATGGCTTGCTTAAAAAAAGTGGATTCCGGTTCTTGTATCACTTTGACCATATAGGCATAGTGAATGGCTGTAAATCCATCATATTTCAGCCTATCCACAGGATACTTGACTCTGGTAGACCAGCGCAAAATAGGCTCACTACCATGTGCTCTCAAAACATCCCTTGTTTTCCTTACTCCATGTGTAACAACAGAAGGGATACCCAACTCATCATCAAGGCTCTGTTCTGAGCCACTGAATTCACCATCCACATAAGAATGACCTGCATTCACATCAACCATGGGCTGATCTACTTTCTCTTTTCCTTTTCGTGATATTTGCATACCACTATCTCCATTGCTTTGAGGAGATTCTCCTGATCTCAATCTGCCTGTCCATGGCGAAGTATGTGAACCACTGCTAGAGGACACTACATGTCCACTAATATTTTGTGATTGATGCAATGAATTCTCTACAGCATTACCATTTTGTGCATCTACATCATCAATCACATTTACTGATTTATACCAGCTGCTCATCTCATCAAAAACAACATCTCTGCTCACTGTAAACTTACGAGTAGAAAGATTATAGCATCTATACCCTTTCTGTTGCAGAGAATATCGAATAAAGATGCACTTCTCAGATTTTGGATCCAACTTGGATCTCAACTCATCTGACACATGAACATGGGCAATGCAACCAAAAACTTTCAAATGAGAAATATCTAGTTTCCTACCAGTATACCTCTTCTCTTGCGTCATGCCATGTATTGCTGCAGTGGGAATCATGTTCATTATGTAGACTGCTGTGGCAACTGCTTCATCCCAATAAAAATCTAGCAGGTCTTTTTCGTTGAGCATGGCACGAGATATCTCTCCAATATGCCTATGTTTCCTTTCGGCAAGTCCATTTTGCTGTGAGGTATGACTGCATAAATATTGCTACTTTATGCCATGCTCATACTAGAACCTTGCAAACTCATTTAAGAGGTACTCTCCCCCTCCATCTGACCTTAGGCATTTTATTTGCAAGCCTGTTTCTTTTTCAAACATAGCTTTAAAAGCTTTGAAATGCCCAAGCACTTCACTTTTCTTTTTCATGTAGTCATCAATAAAAGTGACAAAATAATGACAGCCTCCAATAGATGCAGCTTTGGTAGTCCACACATCAGAGTGGATTAATTCCAATGGCTTCTTACACTCTTGAACATGTCTAGGAAATGGTTTCCTTGCCTGTTTTCCAAATTGATAGGCTTCACATACCTTATGTATTTCTGCAACCTTGAACTTAGGCAATCCTGCAATAATATTTTGGGCATGCATTAATTTAAGTCGTTGTATATTAGCATGACCAATGCGCTTATGCCAGATATCAATATCTGTAACTACACCGGTCCCATGTGCAAACATTGCTGCACTCAATTCGGCATGTCCGCATCCAACGTAAACATCATGCCCTTCTTCTTCCCTTTTGCTATCAAGCGACCTTTATTTTTCATATCCTCAACAAAGCATCCATGAGGATTAAATCTGACCTGCAAGCCATACTCAACCATTTGACCAACAGAAACCAAGTTCTTGGTGCTGTTTGGGACATGAAATACATCAGACGTATTCTTTTTCCCATCCTGCATAGACAAAGGAATTTTACCAATCTGCACAATAGAATGTGCAGTATCATCACCAGTCTCCACAAATCCTGGTTTTTTCATTTTCCTTGCATCCTGCATCCATTCTGCATGACCTGTCCTGTGGTTTGACGCACCTGAGTCAACATACCACACATCATTCCTTTCTTCTATACTTGTCACAGAATTGATCATGTGCTACACCATAAATAAATGCTCATTTCTGTCATCACCCTGTCTACTAGAGGATGCATAATTGCCTTGCTGCAATTTTCCATTCATAATGTCATTCTGCTTTTTATAGCAATCTTTAGCCATATGACCCATTTTACCATAGTAGTAGCATTCAACATTGCTATTTGCATTTTGATCTCTCTGCCATCCACCACGATCTCTTTGGCTCCCCCTGCCTCTAAGGTTACCACGTCCTCCTCCATAGGACTTCTTGAATTTGCTGCATATTCTGATTTCTGCCACGGCCTCCAGATCGGCCTGCTCTACCTCTGCCTCTACCTCTTCCAGTATTTGAGTAGAAAACAGTCTCTTTTGAAGTTCCTCCTGATGAAGATGCACCACCATTTCTCTGCTCTTCATTAGAAGAGCAATCAACTCCTCAAAATCAAAAAAATTTTCACGGACGGCAATGGATGTCCGGAACTGTGCATAATCCTTTCCAAGACCATTCAAGGTCACAGAAACTAAATCATCATCTTCCACTGCCGACCCAATGGAAGCAAGTGCATCTGCAATCTTCTTCACCTTCATGTGGTAGTCATTGATGCTCATATTTTCTCTCTGCACATTATGCAACTCCTGCTTGAGCTGCATTTTCCTGACTTGCGTATTTGTGTTGTACATTTTTGTCAAAGTATCCCACGCCTCCTTCGACGTGCTTGCATCCTGGATATGCACAATCATAGAATCTGAAATACCGATAGACAGCCAGTACATAACTTTTCTAGCTCTCTCATGCCATTCTTTAAATACCTGCAACTCCTGTTGATTGGGAACATTAGGAATAACTGGTTCTTGTTTAGCTCCAGTAATGAACTTCCAATAGTCTTTTCCCTTAAGGAAATTCGTCATTCTAAACTTCCATGCTTGGAAGTTGTTCTTGTCAAGCTTTTCAATGACTATCTGTGAAAGAGCATTAGACGCCATTACAGAACACTGCAAAAATATTATGTCACTGCAAAAAACACAACTTCTATCTCACAAGGGTAGATCTGCAAAACTGACGAAAGTGGTATTTGACCACACAGTCACTTCCTAGTGACGATTTTGCATCAACAGGCAATAAGAATGATTCTGTCACTCCCAATGTCTCTACGCATAGGCATACGATGCAATTTCTACGGCAACTTTTCACCAACCTGCAGAACAATGATCGCACAGCCAAAACAGGGCACTTTTTTTAGTACCTACGGAAAACTTCCGTCACCAAAACGGACCCCGAAATGACCTCGAATCAAGATACTGCCCTCTCGCCGCACCGTGAAGGACGTCCCAATCTGAGACAGTGCACTCTTGCACTTTCCAGTTGTGCTACCTACACAGATTTGCTCCCAAACTCGAAAAAGAAAAGCAACACTGATCCTCTTACCAAGACACCGTGAACTTGGTTTGCTTCCTTGAGCTCCTTACCACGAACCGAGCTCTGATACCATGTGAAGAGAGTGGGAGAGAGGTAAGGAGTCTCACTTGCAGCTTTCTCACATACACAATGGGAGAATATACACAAAGGTGGAGGCTGAAAACAGTTTTCCTCTTCTTAGTTATGAAAGTCAAAAGAACTCTCTCTTAGTACAAAAGTAATAGATGAACCCTATATATGGGTCTCAAACCAAACTCAGCTAACCTAGGTGGTATACTAACTGAGCCACTAACTAGAGTACATAAAGATAGCCGTCATCCAGCTATTATTCATGGGTAAACCAACCGCATCTACAACTAACAAGTCGGTGACATAAATGCACAACGGTCACCCTCGCATATCACGAGTAGAGCTCAATATCTCAACAAGAAGTGGATTCGTAAACGTCAAGTAAAGACTTCACTTCTGTTGGTTACGGCAATAGAGGAGACACCAACAAAGGATCCTCCTGAGTACCTCAACCAACCTTTTTTCCAGCAGTACCTGGATATTTTTCCACAGGAATTGCCAAAGCAGTTACCACCTCGACGACCAGTGGATCACCCAATCGAGCTTATTCCCGACAGTAATCCACCATCGAAACCTCCTTATCGGGTTTCTTACACTAAAAATGAAGAAATCCAAAGACAGGTGACCGAACTACTCAACAAAGGTCACATTCGGCCCAGTCGCAGTCCTTTCGGATCTCCTATACTACTTCTGGAAAATCAGAATAAGTCAATGCACCTCTGCATCGACTACCGAGCCCTCAATAAGCTCACTATCAAAAACAAGTATCCATTGCCTCGCATCGATGACCTCTTCGATCAACTTCTACACACAACACAATTCTCAAATATTGATCTTCATTCACATTATCATCAAATTCACACACGAGGAGGCAATGAGTACAAGACAGCTTTTCAAACAAAGTATGGACACTATGAATGTTTGGTCATGCCTTTTGGGTTAAACAATGCCCCGACCACATTCATGACACTAATGAACGACATTTTCAAGCCTTTCCTCGATAAGTTCATCATCATTTACCTCGATGACATCCTCGTTTTCAGCAAATCCCTACATGAGCACAAACAACATCTTCACCAAGCTTTTGAAGTTCTCCACGCGAATTCCCTCTACATCAACGTTGAGAAGAGTGAGTTCTTCAAGACCCAACTCGAATATTTGAGACATGTTATTTCAGCTCAAGGCATCTCTGTGGATCCCAAGAAGAACGAGGTAATCCGAAACTGGCCTACTCCTAAGAATGTTCATGATGTCCGCTCTTTTCTCGGATTGAGCAATTTTCTGAGATCGCAGCTCCTATGTCCGAATTATTGAAAAGCACAGCAGTTTTTCAGTGGCTTCCCAAAACAGAGTATAGTTTCCAACAACTCAAGCAAGCACTCACTACCACACCAGTTATGGCTATTGCTGACCCAAACCTTCCATTTGAGGTCATGACCGACGCTTCCGACATCGCTACAAGAGCAGTCTTGATGCAAGAAGGCAGAGTTATTGCTTTTGACAGCCATAAACATTCCGATATCCAAACCCGATACCTGGTTTATGATAAGAAGTTTCTTGCCATTGTACATGCTTATCGCTCTTGGAAACATTATCTCATGGGAGCCGACTCGGTGGTCAAGACAGACCATCATTCTCTAAAGTATATCTTTACTCAGCCAGTCATGAACGCTCGACAAGCACGCTGGGTTGAGTTTCTGGCCAACTTTCACATGACCATTGAGTACATTCCAGGACTACACAATGTAGTAGCCGATGCTCTCGGCAGGTTAACTCTAGCATCAGCTATGGTAATCTCTACTTTATATGTGGATGTTCCGAATTCATTCAAAGGGAAGTATCTCAATCATAAAGACTTCGGCACAGCAATACAAGTTCTTTCGAAAGATCAACCTTTGACTTCCGAACAGAAGATTTTCTCATCCTATTCTTATACGGACGACCTTCTGTATTATCAAGATCGCATCTGTGTACCACATGACAGGGATGTTCGACGTCTTTTGTTAAAAGAGCATCATGTAGTTCCTTATGCTGCCCATCTAGGCATCAACAAGACTTACAGATTACTCAGTGCAACATACTACTGGCCTCAGATGAAAAGCGATGTCATCAAAATGGTTACATCTTACTTATCTCGTCAACAAATGAAAGCAAGCCGACGACTTCCGGCAAGACTTCTTCAGCCTCTTCTAGTTCCAACTGAAAGGTGGGAAAGTATTTCCATGGATTTTATTACAACACTACCACGATCCTCTAGAGGTAACACTCACACTATGGTAATTGTTGATCGATTGTCCAAAATGGCACACTTTGTTGCTTGCAAAAGAAGTGCACAGGCTCCGGACATCGCCAAACTCTTCATACAACACATCTTCCGACACCATGGATTGCCCAAGAATATCGTCTTCGACAAAGATCCTAAGTTTACCAGTCACTTTTGGATTTCACTGTTCGAATCTTTGGGTACAACTCTACATCAATTCATTATCTCCACCAGGGTCTTATTTTGAGTGGGAGGGGATGTCACGATCTGTGGCGTATTCCTTTCTCTATACCTTAGACTTATGGATGGTTTGATGAATGGACACTTGTGGAAGGGTATGCCCTTTCAACAGGACACTTCCTATGAGGCACAAACCTTCACAAGAGACATTCTATTGAAGAGACACTACCATTGTAATGTACCCTCTCATCAAGGGTCACACCCTTCACAAGGGGTACACACCTCTTCATGCACATACACTTTGGAGTACACACCTTTTCATGTGTGACTCTTCACTCTCTATATAAGAGAGGCCCAACTGTATGGATGACACTACAAACACTCAAGCAATACAAACATTCCTTGTTCTCTGCTATTTCAGTCTCCTTTCTGTTCCTTAGCACATTTCTAAATATAGTAAATCTAGGATTTCTTACAACTGTAGGAACGATGAGCAAAAGAGCAAGTACAAGAGTCGAAGGAGATAGATTGTTACGTCAACTAGATTAGATAAAATGAAAAGTACATAGTACTTGAAGGTAGACCCTAGGACACTTAGTCCTAGGTGTCACATAGGACTAAATGTCCTACGTGGCATAAAAGGCACTAAAACACTAAGTGCCTATAACTATGCCTACAAGGCACATACCAGGGCCCATAGGGCATCACTAGAACTGGGAGAAGATGGCCTACAAAGAGGACTACTCGCCCAATGAGGGACGTAGCATGGGTCAAGACAGCGGATGGAGTCCCAAATGTTGGAGATATCATAGCCAAAGAGTGGTGATGTGATGTGTTGGTGTATAATACTAGGTGATCTAATACTAGTTCATGTGTGTGAGTCATGTGTGAGTGACACGTGTCATTATGGGACTTATCCCATATGCACTAGATATTAGTATGTGAGTGAGTAGCCTATATAAGGCTTGTACTTCACTTATCTTGTCATACTTGATGAATGAATGAAAGCCTTCTTCATGTCTCCATTTGAGCATCATTTCCTCACGCCCTAACCTTCTCTCTCTCTCTCTCTCACCACCATGTTTCTAACATGGTATCAGAGCCACCTTCATATCTGCCACATCACTCTAGACCTGCCATAGCTGCCACGGACCCTAGCCCTAACCCTAATTCAAAAGCATAATCCAATTTTAGCCTCCACCTCTATCTCGCCTCAGCCCTGCCTCCCTCTCCCTGCAGCCTTTAGTCTCCGTTTTCTGCCTCCTTCACAGCCAGCCACCGCCCCCTCTCCTGCTGACTCCTTTGTCCTCTCCTTGCGAGTATTTTAGGTGTTCAATTTCCTTTCCTTGCTTGCTGGTCGGCAGCTTTGGCACCCTAAAGGCTGGCTGGTCAGCACTTTCTTCTGCACGTGAGGATTTACAGGGCTATTTCGAGACTGTTTCAGAGCTTTTCAACACCTAAGGCAGCCTCAACTTGCTGCTGCTGCATACCAGACCACCTGCAAGCAGCTCCAATGCCATAGTCGCCACCTCCGAGTAGTTTCCATGCCTCCAAGTGCTGCGCATTTTGAAGCACACCAGGCCTCTGAATATCTGCTGCAGACATCTACAACACATCTACAACAGCCGACTTCTTCTTTGGTGACCTGCTGCAACAATTCGGAGCTGTCCTGCTGAGCCGCCTTCCATATTTCGGGATCTGTCTCTGCATTTTGAAGCCTTTCAGCCCATCAACCAGCTGCTGGAAACACCCACCGAAGCATTTCTTCAGCCGTCTTGCATACGTGGAGTTTGTTGTTCCACTTGCTGGTGCTTTATTTCAGGCTGCTGCCCGCCTTAATGAAACCCTCTTCAATCATGACTTCCTTGTCTTCAAGTTCCCTACTCCTGGACAAGTTGAAGGGGGAAGGCTTTCCCATGTGGCAAACCAAGATGCAATTGCTGCTTATGCGTGAAGGTGTTTGGGATGTTGTTGAGGATGACCAGGTTGAATTACTTGATCAACAACACCAAAGGATTTGGAATCAGCTGAATGCTAAGGCCATTGCCCTCATTGGTCTTTGCTTAGTCGACTCACTCATCCATCATGTGGATTTCAAGTCGACAACTAAGCAGATTTGGAATCGCCTTGAGACCTTGTTTGATAATAAATCACCAACTCTAAAGTTTTTCTGAAGCTCAAGTTTTATGATTTGAAAATGAAAGAGAGTGATAAGTTGAGTGATCATCTAGCCCGGTTTCAATCTCTTGTTCAACAACTCTACCCCATGATGAAGATAAGATGGCTGTCCTCATGAAGAGTATATACCTAGATGAATCCAGGAACATACCTCATGAAGAGTATGCATGGAATTTCTTTCTTTGAGCAAACTCTTAAAGTTCTTCGTCTAGCCACTACCACGTTTGATAATATGGTGGCACTCCTCATTGAGAAGGACCGTCACAATAAGGAAGCCTCTCTTGCCTCTCCTAGTGCTGGTGATCAAGCATTTGCTTCCACAAGCAAATGGAAGACCAATAAGAACATTATTTGCAGGTTTTGCAAGAGGAAAGGACACATTGACACCCATTGCTTCAAGAAGAAGGAACAAGAACAAGAGAAGAACCATGCCAGTCTCCTTGCTGAAGAAGAAGCTGAACCCCAAGAGCCCCCAAAGGAGATACATTCAGCTACAGTAGAGGTTCACGGTCTCTCTCAAGGACGAGGATCCTTTCGACCAGGGTTGGGCTTTCTAGGCCCCTATGCTATGTGTGTTTGTGTTGAGTCAAATAAAGGTTCTCAGCCTTGAGTTGTCCCTCTAAAATTAATGTATTTGGAGTCAATAAGAGGTATTCTACCCTGGGTTGTCCCCCAAAAATGCTTATATGGTTTCTACTTTGGTTTGATGGTATTGACCACCCAATTCAGAGCAAGGGGGGGTGACGAGTGATGGTTTGCCCCTGCCGGTCGCAAGCTAACTGAGAAGTCGCTATCACATGGCAAGTGTTGGATAGCTGGACTTGCTCTTTACCGTATTGCGATGGAGGGGGGATCGTTCTACTCTTTGCGTGTTGGGTAGCACACTCTTTGCTCTGAAAGGGGGTGTTGGAGATATCATAGCCAAAGAGTGTCATGATGTGATGTGATGTGTTGGTGTGTAGTACTAGGTCATCTAGTACTAGTTCATGTGTGTGTGTCATGTGTGAGTGACACGTGTCATTATGGGACTCATCCCATATGCACTAGATACTAGTATGTGAGTGAGTAGCCTGTATAAGACTTGTACTTCACTTATCTTGTCATATTGATGAATGAATGAAATCCTTCTTCATGTCTTCATTTGAGCATCTTTTCCTCACACCCTCTCTCTCTCTCTCTCTCTCTCTCTCTCTCTCTAACACCAGACATCCTGGGTAGAACCTTCTGGAGGGGATTGGACAAGGGTGAAGTGCATAAAGTCTAGCAAGAATGCCCTAAAGAAGTAGACGATGAGCCAGACTTATGGAGCGCATGAGGGCAGAATAGAAGGCACCTCCCTAGTCTCAAGGGAAGCAGATATAGGATGCCCCACTGGACTGGCCTACTACCCCGGAGGATGAGACACTCTTCCACATCTAGGCACATCCTCCAGCGGCTGTTAGAAACATGGTGTGAGTGAAAGAGAGAGAGAGAGAGAGAGAGAGAGAGAGAGAGAGAGAGAGAGAGAGAAGATTAGGGTGTAAAGAAATGGTAGACAAATGTAGAATCCATTAAGGCTTTCTTTAATTCATTAAGTATGACAAGACAAGTGAAGTACAAGCCTTATGTAGGCTACTCACTCACACTCTAGCACCTAGTACATATAGGATAAGTCCCATGATGACACGTGGCACTCACACAGGACTCACTCACATAGACTAGTACTAGATCACCTAGTACTACACACTAACACACTCTTTGACTGTGATATCTCCAACACCCCCCTTCAGAGCAAAGAGGTGTGAGACCCAACACGCAAGAGTAGACCGCCGATCCCCCCTCCACCGCAATACTTCAAAAAGCAAGTCCAACTATCCAACACCTCTTATGTAATAGTGACTTCTCAGTCCAAATGCGACCGGCAAGGGCAAAACATCACTCGTCATCCCCCCTTACTCTGAACTGGGTGGTCAATACCATCAACCAAAGTAAACACAATACAATCATCTTTGGGGGACAACCCACGGAAGAGAACCTCTTATTGACTCCAAATACATTCAATTTGGAGGGACAACTCAAGGCTGAGAACCTTTATGTGACTCAACACAAACACATATAGTATTACTGATCATCATCTATCACCTCAGAGAGGGATAGATCATGTAATATAGCAGATAGAGCTTGCTCCTCAGGTCCAGTAGATGTGGCGTATATATTATCAAGCTTGTCCAGTGTCTCCTTGGCTGAAGTAGTGAGGTCATGATGATGAAGTAGTTTGTTAGCCAGCCTCAAACCAATAAGCGCCAGTGCCTTCTCATTCTTGTCATCCCAAGCTGATTGGTCTTCACCATGAGGATGAGGCTCCATGTGGGCAAACTGAGGTAAGAAATTTGCAACACCAGATGAAGAACCAGCAAGTATGGCGGCTGGTCTAGGACTCCCAAAATGTAATAGTAGACTCCATGTGTGCAAGTGGGCAGATATAGGTGGCTGTAGGTGCTCCAAATACAAAGCCAGGCCTCGAAATCTATAAGGCGACTGTCCAAAGCACACCGAAATGCTACAGCAGGTCACCACAGCAAAAAACAGCTAATACAGAGGTGCTGGAAGCTTCAAAACAGCTCGGAAATGACTCTGTTGAAGGCGGTTGTGCAGCACGGGCACCAAAACAGCTCAGAGATGCAAACACCAGCCGCAAGTAGGTCGGAAAAGCCTCCAAAAAGCCTCAAAATTCTGAACCAATGTGCACAGGTGGTCCGTTTCTATTGCAGTGTCGTGCAAACTCTAAAATTGGCAATGAAAAAGCTCCAAAACGTCTTCAAAGGTCCACACATGCAGGCGTGCCTTGAATAGTGTGCCGACCAGCGAGCTAGGAGGCCACCAAGGGAGGTAGAGCACTCAAGGACAGATCCAAGAGATCCGAATGGTGGCGGCAGAAACAAAAGGAAGTGAGGTGGCTATGGAGGAGGCGAAAACAGTAGCTAATGGCTGCAAGAGGAGGCAGAATAGAGGCAGAAATGAGCCGGCTGCAAGGAGGAGGAAGCTGAGCAGAGTTAGGGTTTAGGGTTTGTTGGAGAAGATGATGACGTGGTAGGGCGGGCTAGGGCAGGACTGACTTGCTTTGATACCATGTTAGAAACATGGTGTGTGTGTGTGTGTGTGTGTGTGAGAGAGAGAGAGAGAGAAAGAAAGAAATTTTATTAGTCTTCGGAAGACCGATGGGTCCATGAGACTTAAAGAAAACCTGATACAAATCACAGTAAGGGTGGAGCTACTGAAACGAGCATATTTACCTGTGCTGGATCCTAAGTCAGAGAGAGAGAGAGAGAGATAGAGAGAGAGAGAGATTAGGGTGTAAAGAAATGGTAGACAGACGTAGAATCCATGAAGGCTTTCATTCATTCATCAAGTATGACAAGACAAGTAAATTACAAGCCTTATGTAGGCTACTCACTCACACTCTAGCACCTAGTGCATATGGGATAAGTCCCATGATGACACGTGGCACTCACACAAAAGACTCACTCACATAGACTAGTACTAGATCACCTAGTACTACACACTAACACACTCTTTGACTATGATATCTCCAACAGCGACGAGGGGTCAAAGTACCCAGAAGCCGACCCAACAGTAGGAGCAAAGGACTTCCTCCATCTCAGCGACCGCTACTCTGATCTCCCGCCGGTCGTCCCTGTTCCCCCTGGTCTCCTCTTCCCCCCCGCATCCGCACCCTCCCTCCTCCTTTGCCTCCCTCTACTGTGTTACAACTTTGTGCAGAGAGAGAAGCTCTCCAACTTGAAAAAAACCACATCAAGTTAGACATGTCAAAATCGACAAGAGAAAATAAGCGATGAGATACTGAAAGTGCTATGTAATCAAATCAACAACTAATACTTCATGTCTTTCTTCATTATAGTGAGCATACAATAGCAACACCTTTGTAGCTCTAATACCATGTTGAGAGAGAAGAAGAAGAGACGATAGACACACCAAATAGACTTCCAAAGACTGATTCATATTGATCACTAGTTACACATATATAGGTGAGACCTAGTTCAAGTTAGGGCAAGCTATATATATAGCTCTAACATGTTGAGAGAGAAGAAGAAGAGACGATAGACACACCAAATAGACTCTCAAAGACTGATTCATATTGATCACTAGTTACACATATATAGGTGAGACCTAGTTCAAGTTAGGGCAAGCTATATATATAGCTCTAACAGTAACTTGAGCACATACTATCTAATAATTCTCTAGAACTGTGATGATACCTCTCACCCTACCCCGGACACAGACCCGAAGCCCCCCGTTAAGGGCATAGTTGAGCCCTCCCCCTCCGTCATAGGTTGTGGCCTCCTCGTCCTAGCCTCGGTCCTCTTCCAATCTTCAAGATGCTACTTCCTCTTAGAAGTCATCCTTAGGCGGTCCCTTTTCTCAGCTTCCAGGCCTGAACCCTCACCCACGAGCAACCCTTGCCCCGAGAGTTCTAGAGAATCGGACCATGGAACTACCTGGAGATACCTAACGAGTATCCCCTCATCCTCCAGATGACAATTATGATTTTGCAGCCCCGTAAAGGGGGCTCAATTGGATTGGTAGGCTCTCGCACTCGCCTTTTCTAGAAGCTTAACTTTGCCTCCACAAGAAAGAAGAAGTGGACCCCCTCTTTGTACCACCTTATTATGAAAGAGTAGATGTACCGCATGATGGAGAAGTCAACGGGCCCCTAGGGGGTCGACATTTGGCTCAACAATGGTGATACAGTTACTTTTCATCTTGATTTCGACTCTTGCAAAAATTTATGCACTCTTCTCTCCTTGCAGAACTGGTCTTGACATTTGGTCGTAGTCCACCATAACTAGACTGGAGAGGCAATATCTTGTCGTCACTATTTTTTGTCATGTTTTCAAATTGGAAATGGTCATGATCTCTAACCGATTCATCTTTACAAAATGAGATATTGAATATGCTGCCTCACTATATTGCAAGCCTTCAGGACAAACATCTGTGTGCCCTTGAAGAGAAGTTATTTTCTCTCCCAATCGTCATCATCTTCTTAAGAAATTCCCTCTTTCTGAACAAGGTGAATGTATTCAAAAGGCCTACTAGAAAGAAAAGATATCGACCGAGTCTGGCAAACAACACACTCTAATAAGTAGACACTTAACGATAGGCGTGGAACATGTCACGCCATTAGTACGCCGAGGCACAGTTGTGAATTATTACCCCTTCGAAGTCACAAAGGTCCGAAGTGGTGGTACAGGCTCTACTCACAAGAGCGCCTTGTTCTCCCAAGCCTCTTCTCCATGAGCTGGACTTTAGTGAGTTGGAACATGCACGGGCTCCACGACCGACATCTCAACAGCAGCCGCAGTATCTGATACTTCACCAAGCGCTGTAGAGGGCACTGGTAGGATGGACAGTGGACTTTCTTTTGATCTCACAGCACATGTTTTCAGCAGCAGATATCAGTCATTAGCACCATCTCTTACTAGGAGAGAGCTAAAGGTGTGGTCCCCCACAGTAGGCAGGAGCGAGGGGGTTGCATCTCAGTCTCACGGATGGCAGCAGCAAATGTTTTTTATTAGGGAGAGCTGATCATAGGAAGGGTAGTTTGGATGGGCATTCATGCGGGTGACACCAGGATAGGCATTCTGAATGTCTACGCTTCAGCTTATAGGCAGCAGCAGCCCGCTTTTTGGAGGCGGCTAACGAAGAGCCTCCCAGACGTAGACTCTTGGATTGTTCGACGCAACTTCAACAATCTAAAGTTTGGGGAGGACAAGCTAGGCGAAGTCTCTTTCTCTACGATGCCGACAACTGAGAGGAGTACTTGGGAGCAATTCATCTTCACGATTTGTAGCAAAGACCCCTAGCAAGAGGCGAAGTTCGCCAAGCTTCCAAGCAACCTCCGTTTCTCCTTTGGCCAGCATCGACACGATGGACTCTTCGAGAGGCTGGATAGGTTTTATGTGAGGGAAGGGGATCCGCATTCCTGACTCCTAACAACGAGAGCAGGAGGTATAGGAGGCGATGGCAAAGATTTGGAGTCACTCAGCCGAGGAGGTTGGGCCACTTGAGCAGCAAAGGCAATCTAGAGGAGCAGTGAGAAGCTACAATCCCAGGCTTTGTGGTGCCGTCATCTCCTCCATACCCGAGAGGGAGCTCGAAGACGCGACTTGGCCTCCATTGAGCATCTCAAAGAGCAAGACCCAAGATCGTAGTGGCTAGCAGATAGATATGAGTGCACGATCGTTCTCTTACTCGGACGGTTGTTTCTCAGCATCGTACCAAATGTGGAGGAAGTGGATGCATTTTGAAAACCATATGTTTGAAGGAGTGAAACTGCCTGTTAGTTGGGAATGCATGGGATTAGACGGAGCCTTAAGGATGAGTTCGACCGTAGGAAGCATTCCCAAAACACCTCATAGAAAGTGTTTTCATATCCAAGTTTTAAACCCCGCTAGATCTCTAGGACACAGAGACCCGTACTGTGGGGTTCTCTTATCATTCTCAAGGTGATAGGATGACCAGACAGTTCTTTCAAGTCACAGGACCTAGGTCAGTGGGAACATAGTTGCATGACTGAGATGGTCACATGCATATGGACCCTGAGGAGATTCTCGAGATGACCACGAAGTTCTACAGGGAGGCAGAGGAGTCGTCCCACCACGTGATCACTGTCAGAGAAACGGTTTGGGGTAACATCTCGATACTAGTGTCACAGAGCGTGAGCAGACAGCTTGAGATGCCTTTCACAGACAATCGCTCTCAAAGGGCCACCCTTCGCAAAAGTGCCTCGGAGAGGACGGTTTGACTCCGGGTTTCTTCATATGCTTCTAGGAGCACATTTGCACTCCTCTTCCATCGGCTTTTCAAGAGGTTTGTGATATAGGCTCACTCCCTCAGTCTTTGAGTCTGCATGGATTTGTTTGATCCCAAAAGAGGAGGCAAAGATGACTTACGACAGTGGAGGCCGATTCTCCTACTGGAGACAGCCTACAAGATCTTGGCCAAGGTCGTGATTATGCAATGGCCTCACCTTGTAGACATCATCCATGACACTCATACAGGGTTTGTGTACAAACACAATATCTTGGACAATCTTCACCTTTTGAAGACTCTAGACTGGGCCCAAGAGGAGCGGCAACCTCTCGCTATCCTTCTCTTGGATTTTGAGAAGGCATATGACAAGGTGGAGTGGCCCTCCCTGGAGGGCACTATGCAGCGGTTAGGCTTCTCAACAAACAGGTGGATCAGAGGGGTCTCGTCCCTTTACTCAAGTAGCTCCAGTCAGCTGCTTACAGGTGGTCATACAGGCGAGGATTTCTCTCTCCCCCGTTCAGTTCCCTCTTGTCCCCTTTCTTTTTTTGTGCCACGGAGGCTTTGTGCTACCTCTTGGGATCACAAGCTAGGGATCTTATAGGGATGAGGCTTCCAATTCGGTAGGAGGAGTTGCTAGATTCAAAGTTTACAGAGGACACAACACTTTATGTGGAGGGTTCTGCAGCGAGCCTTGAGGCGGTCAAGGAGGCTCTACCCACCTGACGTGAGGCATCTAGAGCAAGGATTAATTGGGCCAATAACGCAACTGAGGAGGTCCATGAGGTTCTAGCCTGGGGGGCGTCCCTGGATTTTCTCAACAGCTCCTCTCACGGGGAAGGGCTCTCCCTTGATGAGAAACCTTTTCAGAGTCTGGAAGCGCTTGTCTCTAGGTCTTATACGGGCCAACCCCACTTGTCGTGAGGAGTTCAATAGGCAGCCACTTATGTGGCACCTACAGGTACGAGACCTAGAGGGACGCATGCTTGGTCACAAGGCGGGTAGAGATAGTTCTAGCGATACTAGACTCGTGGTGGGAGGGATTGAGCACTACCTTGACTACGCATTTCTATTCAACGACACATATTGGCTGACGCCTACAGTTGGAGGCAACAGCATGGACCCCCCCAAGGGAGCGACACTGGGTAGAATAGGAGGTCCCTAGAGAGGTTATCTCTCCTTCTACTGGTCATGCCTTTTGACTAGCCTGCAACCCATCGGCCCTTGGTTGGAGCAAATGCAAGTGGACAGTTGATGGTCAGCTTTAAGATAGTGGCTAGCACCCAGTGGATGGAGAGAAACTTCACTTAGGGGATGGTCGTGTGGCTCACAGAGGGGGGCCGTGCATTCTGATAGATCCCACTACTCTAGCCTTTCCGATTCAGCACCAGATTATGGCTAAGATCAAGGCACATGAGGCAATTCCTCCCAACGGCGTTCGCCCTGCACCTTCGACAAAGGATAGTATGTGGGAGACAATTGCCATCATCACTGCCTAGCATATTCAGGTCGCCCGTTGCAATTTGGTGATGGGAGGCCAGCAGAGTACTCCGACAGCCACTCTTGCCATCATTGGCACGACAACTTCTACACCCTGCGTGCCATTTGGAAGTGCAGAGCTCCGGGTTCTAGAGCAACTGCTGACAGGCAGGAGCGTTTTTGCAAGGCTTGGCTGCATTTTCTATATCCTCACCACGAGAGGTATTCGTTGGTTGTATAGTTTGCCACCTTGCTTGTTAGCCCCTTTCCAGAGACTCCATACACAGTATGTTGGGTTCTTGGGAAACAGGTTGGCCCTTTTTTGGCGACAACCAACTCTCGTCTCTTTTTCCCATGGTCAAGTTTCAACACCGTTTCTAGTTTCTGCTGATTTTTATGGTAGCTTATTTCAAGCAGAAATAGAAGTTCTTTTCTAGGGGTCGGGGGAAAAGAGGGAGGGGGGAACCAATTCACACTTCATTATCATCACCAACTTAATGCTGGAAACTCCAAAAACAACAGTGCAACTTCAAGGGTGAGGCTTGAAGTGGAGAGAGAGAGAGATTCTTATACCTTGTACGGATAAATTTTATAGTTCAACAACAGTGCAACTTGAAGGGTGAGGCTTGAACTTCATACGACCTGCAAAAACGTTCGTGTGGTTGCCATTCAATTGTTGTTTAACTATTAAATTTATCCGTACAAGGTATAAGAATCTGTCGTACAGTTGCTAATGCATTCCATACGCCCTCCATACATCAATCATACAGGTATAATGATTTGCCGTACATCCTATATGCTCTATCCGTACAGCATCGCCGAATTGTCCGTACGACCTGCAGAAGTTTATCGTATGGTTTTTTGCAATCCTACCATACAGCAGCGTACATTTCCTGTCTAGCCCCTCTTTTCATTTCACAAGTTGCATTTACAGGTCTAGTCATCTCCTTCGACATCCTGACTGCTTGACCTCTCACAAATTAGGGCATTTCCTGAACATTGAGAACATTGCAAATAGAGCTGAAAATTTGCATATATTTGGGGCTTTGCCTCAATTTGCCCTCTTCTTGGTTCAATTTTTCTCCATTTGGCAGCTTTTCTCGCATTTTCTCACTCTATGAGTGAGAATTTCAAACATTTGCTATTTTTAGCAGTCTGATTTTGCAGATTTCAGGACTTTTTGCAGCAAATGACATTGCATGCTAGTACAGTGACATTGAGCAGAAATTTCAACTTGCCCTCTTTTTGACACTCTCTCCTTTGTTTGAAAATTTGGGGCTTTTGCAGGATTGACACTTGCAGGTATCCCTTTTGCCTTGGAGTTCAATTTCAGGTCACTTTCGAGCACTTGCAAGGCAACTTTGCTTTCGGAGCTTTGTCCATACAAGTTGCTGTATGCTTTGTGTACGTTGTCCATACATCTCTCGTACAGGTATAAGAATCTGTAGTACAGTTGCCATATGCTTTCCGTACGTTGTCCATACATCTGTCATCGAGTATAAGAATCTGTTGTACATCCTGCATGTGTTGTCCATATAGGATTGCAAAGTTGTTCATACGACTTACAGAAGCTTGCCATATAGTTTCTGCAATTTGCGTACAGTAGTGTACATTTCATGTCCAGCCCCTCTTTTCATTTCACAGGCTGCATTTGCAGATCTAGTCATCTCATTTGACTTTCCGACTGCTTGACCTGTCACAAACTGTGACATTTCCTATACATTGACAGACATTGCAGATAGAGTTTGAATGTTTGCATTATTTGGGGCTTTTCCTCAATTTACCCTCTTTTTTATGCAACTTCTCTCAAGAAATTCGGGCTTTTACCGTGAAAAAGGCATTTGGCAGCTTTTATGGCACTATTCCACTCAATGTGAGTGAGAATTTCAGAAATTTGCTTTTTTAGCAGTCTGATTTGGTAGATTTTGGGGCTTTTTGCGGCAAATGACAGTTTATTGCAGACGCTGCATGCAGGTACGATGACATTGAGCAGAAATTTCACTTTGCCCTCTATTTGGCATACTTTCATTTTAGGAAATTTGGGGTTTTACAGAATTGATACTTGCAGTTATCCCCTTTGCCTTGGGGTCCAATTTCAGGTCACATTTGAGCATTTTCAGGGAAGCTGAGCTTTGACATTTGCAACTTATTGCAGTCATATATTGCAGGGCAACCCTTTGTCTTTTGCTCAGTGTTTGAGCACTCATTTGGGCAGTCACATTTGCTGGTCTTTTGCTGTCATCTTTTTTGGGTTCACATTTGCAGATTTGTGGTCAACTTTGGAGCAGCCAGCTTATTGCACTGTAGCCTTGAGGCTTTGACATTTGAAAGGTACTCTTCTTTTTTGGGGAATTTTCATTTGCAGTGGCAAACCATGAGTCATTTGGAATGCTTGCCACTAAGGACAGACTTGATGGTACCAACATGCCGTCATCCTTGGTGCGCCACCTGTCGGTATCCAGAAATTTCTTGGATATTGTATCTAGATCCAAAACTAGACCTGTCTCTCCAACACAGGCATCTCCTGCCCCCACAACCACTACTATTAGCACTTCTGATTCATCTACTACTGCTCCCGCAGTGCATAGTTGCCAGAAACGGCCGTTTCTTGGCAGGAAACGGAAACGGCGTTTCCGTAAAACCTGTTTTTGACCTAGACCCCCAAAATCGCGATTTCGCCACCTGGCTCCTTTCTTCGCTGCCTCCCGCCCATTGCACTCCTTCTGTGCATCCTTGCTGCTCTCTCCACCTTCTCTAAGCTCTCTCCATCCCTCCATCCTTTGCTCTTGGACTCTCCATCCCATTTTCCTCGGACCTCCATCCTCTTCATCCTTCTCTCCATCTTCTCCATCCTGCAAGCTGGCAGCCTGCTCTCCATCCCTCCATCCTTCTTCTCTCCATCCTCTCTTACCTATAACCTCTCCATCCTCCTTCACTTCTACCTCTGATCCTCCAGCCTCCTTCCACCTCTCCATCCTCTTTTACCTCTGAGCTCTCCATCCTCCTTCTACCTCTCCATCCTTTCTCACTTGTGACCTCTCCATCCTCCTTCTCACCTCTCCATCCTCCTCAATGCCGAGAGATGCTTATTGGGTCCATGTCTCCCTCCTGGATAGTTATAAAGGAGGCGGTGGCTCCAAGAAGTGGAGATGCAACTATTGCGGCATAAGCAAAACGGGGTCTGTCACACGGGTGAAAGACCATCTAGCAGGTGTTCCCAGCAAGGATGTAGGACCTTGTGAGTTTGTGCCTACTCCAGTGAAAGGTGGCCTAACAGAATGGAAGCGTGTGCGCATGGCAGCCTTGGCTACAAAAAGTGGAGGGCAAGCGCTGCAAGATGAAGAAGAGGCTGCTGACATTGAGCCATTGGATGATGCCAGCACATTGGGTTCTGCAAAGAGAAGTAGAGGGGCATCAACTACATCGAGCGCGGGTCCTAGTGCTGCAAGAACACCCTTGCCACATGGATCAATTAGTGTGGATGCTAGTGCGGAAAAAAGAGGATCACTGCAAAGGTCTAGCATTCAAACACGCTTGCAAAAGCAAGCAGTGAAGGAGGCCACTAGTAAGCTCACAAAGCTCTTCATACAGTGTGCGATACCCTTTCATGTGGCGAAGACTACACAATGGAGGAAGGCCATGAGAGCCGTGAGCCGCATTGGGTATGAATGGGAAGGGCCTACATATGAGGCCTTGCGGACAAGAGAGCTAAGAAGAGAGAGGGAACGTGTGGAAGACCAAATGAAGCCCTTGAAAGAGACTTGGAAAAAATATGGATGCACACTCTTATGCGATGGATGGTCAGATGCACGCAAGAGTAGTGTGTACAATATTTTAGTGTCTTCTTGCAAGGGAAGCATGTTCTTGAGAGCCATAGACGCTTCCACTGCAAGTACAGTGATTACAGGGTTGTATATTTGGGAGCATTTACGGGCAGCCATTATGGAGATAGGTGTGTTGAGCATGTGGTGGAAGTGGTGACACATAATGGCAGCAATTGTGTGTCAATGGGTGCCATGTTAGAAGATGAGTTCCCTAAGATTATGTGGACACCCTGTGCCTCACATTGCCTTGATCTTTTGATCGAGGACCAATGTCACCAAAAAACGCGTTTCGGGGCACCGAAACGCGAAGAAACGTTTCTAGACAAAACGTTTCTGCGAAACTCCCGAAACGCGCAATTAGGACGAAACGTTTTCTGTCCAAAAAACCGCCGCGACGAGTTTCTTGCAGATTTTGGCCGCCATTTTCATTTTTTCGCTCCTCCTGCGCTACTCCATTGCTTGCCTTGCTCCAGCCTACCATCTACAGTCTACTCTACCCTCTACTCCACCTTCTACTCTCCTCTACTCTCTACTCTCTACTCTCTACTCTACCCTCGGGCCTCTACTCTACTCTACTCTACCCTCTACCCTCTACTTTCCTCTACGGTCTACCCTCTACCCTCTACTCTACCCTACCCTTTACTCTACTCTACTCTACTCTACCCTCTACTCTAGTCTCTACCCTCTACTCTCCTCTAGCCTCTACAATCTAGTCTACTCTACTCTCTACTCCCATACCATGGCCTCAAGACGTGCCGGTGGACCGAATGGAAGCACAAAACGGGATGTATGGCAAGATACCGTTTTTATAAAGAGATATGGCACATGGCACGAGGAGGTCACTATGTAAGTTTTGTGGTGACACTTTGACAAGATCTGCCCCTCGAGTTCCAGCACATTTTTTATGGATCGGAGGCCAGGGTAAGAGTGCTTGCCATGCCATTCCAGAGGGGATCTTCTTGGCATATGGAGGTACCTCGTCCAAATTTGCGGAGATTCGATCCCTCCTCCATCCCGTGATCACAGATCAAGTTCTTCAAGCTAATGTGTTGGTTGAGCAGCAGAAGTTGGGCATAGAGGCAACTGTCACTCTCACATCATCCCAGTCAGATACCGGGAATGTGGAGTGTTCTCACTCACAGCAGGAGGGGCATGGGTATACTCCATCTACATCGACATCACAAGTTCATGGGAGTGCCTCTACTCAGCCTCTACATGGCACCACTCCATGGGCATCCGTATCAGTTGGGCTGTCCACTATGCCATCAGCTCCTCCACGGCCTCCTACCAAGAGGCCGCGTGGTCCAGCAGCTATCACTCCGAGAGTTACTCCTATACAAGCTGCTTGGGCACCACGCCTAAAGCAAGAGGCTGCAATTGCAGAGGAGCAGTTTTTCTACGCTTGCAATATTCCCTTCAATGTTGCAAGGACTCCTGCCTACAAGAAGTTTTATCATGCACTTGTAGCTGCTGGTAGAGCAGGAGCATCATCCCTTACACCTGCTAGTTCTGAGACTCTCCGCACCACACGTTTGAAGAAGCAGGTGGAATTAATCAAGAAAGACATGGAGGGACTCAAGGAAGCTTGGAGTCGATATGGATGCACCATAGTCTCCGATGGATGGAGTGACACAAAGAGGAGACACATGATTAATATCTTGGTCACTAGTTGTGTGGGAAGCATATTCTTGAGGGTGGTTGATGCCTCACATGCCGGCCTTCACATCACCGGAGAGTGGATATGGGGTCATATTGAGGCAGCCATCAAGGAGGTTGGTGAGGACAATGTGGTGCAAGTCATCACCGATAATGGCTCCAACTGCAAGAGAATGGGAAGTCTTCTTGAGGAGAAGTATCCCAAGATAGTATCGACACCTTGTGCCTCACACTCTCTTGATTTGATGATAGAGGATATTGGAAAGCTGCCTTGGGTGTCTAGTGTGGTCGAAAAAGCAATGCAGCTAGTGACTTATATCACTCGTAAGCCACATGCACTGACCCTATTCAGAAGGGAGTGTAAGTGGGAGCTATTGAGACCCTCAAAGACACGCTTTGGCTACATCTTCCTGGTTCTTAGCAGGTATGTTTCATGAATCATGATTCAATTTTCATCATTCAAAGATCAATTCCTCAAATTATTCATTGTTTAAATTTTGTTTAAACTTTATCATTTGTAGGCTGGTTAAGACCAAAGAGAGCCTTCGTCGCATGATGACCAGTTCAAATTGGCTGGATTGGAGTGACTCAAGATTGCCTGCTGGACAGAATGTCGAGGGGATTGTCTTTGACAATCAGTTTTGGCAGGAACCCCTTTGCATTCAAATGTCCATAGAGCCCTTGTACTTCGTGCTTCGACTCTTTGACCATGAGGGTTGTACTATGGGCTTGCTATACGAGTTCATGCTGAAGCTTCGAAAAGCAACGGAGGATTGTCCTATTGAGATCCTCAACCAGAGCAGGTACATATAAGTTGAAACTTGTAAGTTTAATACTCAGTTCTCCTAGCTCTAGAGTCTAGCCTCTAACTTGATTCCTTTTGGTAAATTTTCAAAAAGGATGACATATTAGGAATTTGGAGGAAGAGATGGGATTGGTTTCATAGGCCAATCCACACTGTTGCACATATGCTCCATCCCTTGTGGAAGGAGCCTACTAAATGGAATGATCGGGTGCTTGTCAACGGATGGACCTAATACTTGGAGAAAGTATGCGACTCATCGGTCCAGAATAGGTGAGGTAGCATGGCGTACAAGTTTGCAACCTGCTCACTACTAACTTCTAAGTGCTTTCAACTTTGTATTTACTATTATCATTTATGATTTATCTAATTATTTATATTGTCTTCTTCTGTATTGCAAAATGCAATAGCATTGAAGAGGACATAGTGGAGTTCCGCAATGACATGGGTCATTTCTCCCGTGCAATTGCCAAGGAAAGAGACAACAGGCTGTTGGCTCTTACTTGGTGGGAGAAATTTGGGATTTTGAATCCCTCATTGCAGAAGTTAGCTCTCCGCATCCTTTCGCAAGATTGCACATCAGGTCCAGCTGAGAGGATATGGAGCATATGTGCAGACATACACACCAGGAAGAGAAACAAGTTCGTTCTAACTTCTAACTTCTTATAGTTCTTAAGTCGTGAGAATTGACTTCTTTATGCTTTGTAATTTGTAAACTATGTCAGGTTGAGCGTGGAGCAGCTCAATAGGTTGGTATATGTCAATGCCAACCTACGTCTACTTGAGAAGTACAGGTCTGCAGATGGTACCGGTAGCATCGAGTGGAAGCCCAAGCAAGTCAATCCTGACAAGATCAAGCTAGAACCTGTCGACATGTCCATCATCCAGCACAGTCGAGAGAATGACGATGCTTACGAGTTCCTACGACAAGATATGCTTCGATTCCGACGTCAGACACGTTCGATGGCTCAAGCTCGTGCACCACGAGTACGTGCTGCTACTGTTCGGAGGATACAGGGACACCCCAGATTCGTGGTTATCAGCGTCGAGCACGAGCCTCACGAGAAAGATCACAGGGATCTGTTCTTGCATCGTCATCCCGAGGATGTCCTGGCAGAGATGAGCCAGAGGAGAAGGCGGCATTGATAGACAGTGCGGACTCAGAGGACTCATATCAGTTGCGAGCCCCTACTTGGTTCGAGGGTGGCACTTCCTCTCCCTCCACAGAGGATGTAGATCCATCTGCTGATTCCAGTGCTAATGATGACAGTGATGAGGCAGCAGATCTTGGAGAGGGCAGCGGTCCCTAGCTCTAGAGAGTCGAGACTAGACTCTAGAGTGTACTGTGTACACTGCAGTTGTTAGCAGCTGGCTTGTAGGCGACGGGCTTTGATTATGTATACAATTTACACCATACAGTTACCAGTATATCATTATGGCATGTTACATGTATGATGTAAACAGTAATACATAATACATTTTGTTATATTTTGAATCTTGAATCTTAAATCTTGAAATTTGATTCTGAAATTTGAATTATAAAGTTAAAAGTTTATTGTTTGAACTATGGGCCATCATCCATGGCATATGCTAGCAGCCATTTGCACTTGCAAGTTGCAACTAATTAGTTAATAGTAATTTGTAAACTGGAAGATCTGTGTCTTTGTAAACCTCAATCTATAGGCTGCGTGACGCATCTTTTTACTCTTTCAACTGTGTAATATGTGTGTGCAATGTGCATTGTGTGCACAATATGGATATCTGAGAGCTCTTTTGAGAGGAGTCTAAGAGCTCTTTTGAGAGAGAGAGAGAGAATCTAAAGACAATTATTTATGAAGTATATTATATATATAACATCTATAAAATAAGTATTTTTAGGCGTTTCTAGACGAAACGCCTGTAAAAATCTAGAAACGTTTCTAGTGACACTGTCGAGGACCTAGGGAAGATACCTTGGATTGATGCCATCTTCTCCACAGCCCGCAGTATCGTGAAGTTTGTCACGAAGAGACCCAAAGTCCTCAGCATCTATCGGGCTTACAGTGACCTTGAGCTATTGAAACCTCCAGCCACAAGGTTTGCTTACATGTTCATAGTGGTGGAGAGGCTTGTGCGAGTGCGCCAGGGCTTGTTGCGCACGGTTGAGTCTCGCAAGTGGGGAGATTGGGATGATAGAGGCCAAGCAAAGTCTATCAAATTTGTCCACATGATCATGGATGAGTCTTGGTAGAATCAGGCGGAGGCATTAATCAAATCGATTAATCCTATCTACACGGTGCTTCGCATCACGGACATGGAGGGAAGCACATTAGGGCTCTTGTACGAGTTTATGGACAAGATTGGAGAGGCCCTCAACAGAAACACTTCCTTATCGCCTGATAAGTAAGACTTTTTACTTTTGTAATATGTATAATTATTGCAGTTACTAAATTGCAATTTGTTATCATGAAGCCTAGAATTTTCAGATATATATTACGTATGTACTATTATCTATAGTCTATGAATTTTGCTTGCATAATGCATTCTAATTTCTTGTGGCATGATTTAGGGTTGAGTCCATCCATGCTATATGGAATAAGCGGTGGAATTAGTTCCACCGCCCAATCCATGCGGTGACACATGTATTGCATCCCCTCTGGCGCAGTCAAGAGTAACATGAGAATGACGAGTTGGAGGAGGGGATGCAACAGTATCTACAAAATTGGACAGGTGGTGACTTGGAGATGCAACGAAGAATGGAGAATGAACTTCTATTGTTCCGCAATCATAGCCTCTCCTTTGGTCCACCTATGGCTAGGCTCCGAGAGACACAGTTGTAGCCTGTCTCCTGGTGGGAGAAATATGGCAACTGTACTCCTACTTTGGTAAGAGACAAGTTACAACGCCACTAGTTAGAGCTTAGTCATTAAGTAATTTGAAGTTTTATCTACTACAAATATGTTAAAAGTTATCAAGTTCCTAATACTTATCTCTGCTTAATTGGCTTATGGCAGAAACACCTTACTATACATGTTCTCTCACAGGACTGCAGTTCCGGTCCTTGTGAGAGGAATTGGAGCACTTGGGCCCTCTTTCACACAAAGAAGAGGAACAGATTGAGCACGGCTCAATTGGAGCGGTTGGTGTTTTGTCATTGCAACCTCCGTCTCCTTGAGTTCGCCGCCGGCTGCCTCAAACCTCGCTGTAACCGACTTCATCTCTCCACGTTTTTATCTGTAGCCTAAACCTCTACTCGTCGTTGAAACAATCACGGGCGATGGCTCTCTGTTATTCCACCCAGCCTATTCTCAAGGATAGTAAATCGTCAGATTTTGTATTTTCCTTCGTTATTTTCCTTCATACTTATCCATGAGACCCTCAATTCCCTAGATAGTTCTCCTTGCCAAATGTCATCATTATAGCCTCTCCACTTGGTGCCACCTTTTACCCCTCTCTTGGGGCACATTAAAAACCACTTGCCCCTTGGCATTATTGCACATTTAGGTGCACCTAGGCCTTAGCACTCAGAACTATCTAGTCAATGCCATTTCGCCCTCACCTAGGACCTTGGCAGTTACTTCTCTTGACCATTTCAATTACGCACATTAACTATTACAAAAGTTGGTCATCTAAGAGAAAATGCCCACCGATCTATCCGAGCTCATGCTATCCCGGCTGGAGCATAACATTCCTTCCCTCTTCAAGCATCAGCGTCCTCGATGATGAAATCTGGGAACGCTCTCCGTAACTGGTATACGGATTCCCAAGTAGCTTCCGATAGAGGCTGACCATGCCATGCAACCAACACCGTGGGTATCTTCCGATTTCGTATTTGCATTGTTCCTCGGTCCAGGATTCTCGTTGGCTTGCGCCTTGCAATATCCTCTATCTCCTGAAACAAAACCACACCTTCGATTAGTGAGTCACCTGTATGAAAAAATTTCTTTAAGCGCGAAACATGAAAAACCGGGTGCACCTTACACCCCTGTGGCAATTCCAATTTATAGGCTACACTGCCTATCCTCTTTAGAATTAACCACGGCCCACAGTATCGAGGTGATAACTTAGCACACTCTCCTGAAGTCAACGACTTCGAGTGCGAAGGAACTCTGAGAAAAACTTTTTCTCCTTCTTCAAATACTCTTATAGATGTTAATTTTCATCCGCATACACCTTGGCTCTATCCATAGCCTGGCGGATATTAGCTCTCGCAAGTGCTAGCATCTCCCGCATCTGAACTACAAAGTTCGCGGCACTCGGCACTTTTTGAGGTACTCCAACTATAGTCGGATTGGCTGGTCTATAACCATAGTTCAGCTCAAACGGACTGAACCCGGTAGAGGAATGTTTTCTATCATTGTAGGGAAACTCCAACAATGGCAACCACTTGTCCCATGTATGTTGCCTCAATGACACATATGCCCTTAGCATATCCTCTAAAGTCTGGTTGACTCTCTCCGTCTGACCATCCGTCTCAGGATGATCCCCACTACTCATTCCCAACTCAGTCCTTAGTGTCTCAAATACTGCTGTCCAAAAATGACCGGTAAATCTGACATCTCTGTCTGACACTATGGATCTAGGCAATCCATGCAGACGAAATATATGTCTAATGAACAAATCCGCCGCTTGCGGGGTGTCTAGTCGGAATGAAGTGAGCCATCTTGGTTAGACGATCAACCACCACAAGGATAGAATTATATCCTCCTTGTGTTGCAGGTAGCCCTACAATAAAGTCCATGGAAATGCTCTCCCACTTACTTAGTGGTATTTCCAAGGGCTGTAAAAGTCCGGGTGGCTTCACCCGCTCGGCCTTACTCACCTGACACGAGAAACACTGTGTCACATATTCATGAATATGCTTTTTCATCTTTGGCCAAAAGAAATCTCGCTTCACGAGATCATATGTCTTCTCGACCCCTGGGTGTCCCGCACACGGGCTATCATGGCACTGTCGAATGACTCTCTGCCTGAGATCATTCTGACCAGGTACTACCACCTTGCCATTTCTAACTAGCATACCATCCCTTATGGTATATCTTGCATAAGTTTGGCCTTTTCTGGATGCCACGTCATCCTTTTCATTTTCCCCGGGTTTTAACACATGAGCTTTAGGCCACAAGCTCTGGACAAACTCGTCCACCTTTTGAGTTTCTCTAATCTCGGTCATTAGAGCACTCTCTAATACCGTGAAACTCAGGTTGTGCATAATGCCAGACAACGCATCAGCCACCTTATTATCTTTTCCTCTTCGGTACCGAATCGTTAGATTAAACTCCTGCATGAGCTCTGCCCACCTAGCTTGGCGGCCCCTCAAGTCAGGTTGTTTACAAAAATGTTTCAGAGTATCATGATCTACATCCACATAAAACTCTGAACCATACAGATAATGCCTCCATGTTTTCAAAGCATGGATAACAGCATACAACTCCAATTCATGAGTTGGCCAATTCCTTTGAGAGGGAGAAAGCTTCTTGCTTTCAAAGGCTACTGGCCTTCCCTCTTGAAGGAGGACTGCTCCTACCGCAATGCCACTTGCATCGGTTTCTAGGAACAACGGTTTCTGGGGATCAACTATTTTTAACACCGGTCCTGAGACCACAGCTTGTTTTATGGTGTTAAAACTTTCTTGTTGATTCTGTCCCCAAATAAAAGGTACTTTATCTGAGGTCATATCAGTCAATGGCGATACTATTCCGGAATATCCTTTGATATGCCTTCTATAAAACTGGACAAATCCCAAGAATGATCGCAACGCGGTCAGACTCTGAGGGATTGGCCAAGTTAGTATCGCAACCACTTTCTTTGGATCCATTTCTACCCCCTGTGGAGTAATAATGAACCCTAAATATTCAAGCTTAACCATACATAGTATAGTTTTCTTCTTATTCACATAAAGACTAGCTTTCCTCAAAGTACTGAACACTATTCTTAAGTGTTCACGATGCTCAGTAACACTTTTACTGAATATCAAGATATCGTCAATAAAATGTACTACGAACTTTCCGATATACGGACGTAGTAAATCGTTCATAAGCATGACGAATGTCGCTGGAGCATTGGTAAGTCCGAAGGGCATTACCAAAAACTCATAATGACCAAACCTGCTTCTGAAAGCGGTTTTATGCACATCCTCGGCTCTAATCCGGATTTGATGGTAGCCGCACTTAAGATCTATCTTGCTGAAAATCACGGCTCCATATAATGCATCTAGCAAATCATCAATCCGAGCCATCGGATACCTGTGCTTAACAGTGATATTATTCAATGCTCTGTAATCTATACAGAGGCGAAACGTATCATCCTTTTTCTTCTTTAATATCACTGGTGAAGCAAAAGGTGAGAAACTCGGTTGAATCTGCCCCAACTTGAGGTATTCTTCCAGTTGTCTACGCACCTCCGCCTCCTCAGCAAAACTCATTCTATAGGGAGGTCTATTTACAGGTTCTGCCCCCGGGATCAGTTCAATCTTATGTTGAACTTTCCGCTCTGGAGGTAACCCATAAGGTAGTTCATCCCTAAAACATTCAGAGAACTCCTCTGTTATAAGATTAGCCAACTTGGCCATCTCACCACTTTGCGCAACATCAGTGCTAGCCGAAGAATCACCAACCGGCTCTACCGATTCTGTGCAAAGGAATAAAAACTCTACTTGAGCTTTTCTGATTTCCATCACGGAAACCAACGGTCCCTGAGGTATATCTTTTTCACCTCGCAAGACATAAAGCACATCATTCATCTTGAATTGATATACGTGCTTTTTCCAATCAATGGTTGGATTCTTCCTAGAATGCCACGCCATTCCCAGGGCTATATCTGCATGAGCAAGCTTGGTCATTTCAAAATCAAGCTTCTCAGCATAGTCCTGAATCCGAAGCTCCAACTGGGTAACCCTTTGGTCCCATACTTCAGTTGAACTTCCATCTGCCATCCTGACTGTATACGCATAGTCAGATGGACTTGTTTTTAATTTCAGCCTCTTCACGAGCTTGGAGTTAATCACATTGTGAGTTGACGAGTCATGATGTCATTGTGTTGTTTGACTCCTGGCCACTTGCCCTTTCATTTTAATTAACTCCGTATCATTAAAGGCCGTATACCCCGTTGCTGCGGGCTTAGATAGGATGTTATCAGGTGCACTCGTCACTAACTTAGCAACAGATACACATAACAAACAAGGTACTAACCTCTGAGAAGGTCCCGCCAATTGCATCTGCATATGTTCCGCATTGGGACTCTCTTGCATTTCCACGTCGCATTCAGATATTATCATATTAGCCGTGCGACGGTCTTTATTCAGTAGACAATCCTTCCACTGATGTCGCTGAAGGCAGCCGAAGCACAATCCTTCTTTTCTAGCTTTCTCTTTTTGTTCAGGGGTCAACGAGGACTTTGACCAAGCCCGGGCTGCCATTGGAGTTATTTTCGTTTTCACCCCAACAGTGGTACTTGTATTTACTGGTCCCTCAACCGGCTTCACCTGCTTGGTTTGGCCACTTGGCTGCGAGACACTTGTCTTTGAAATCCATTTCCTCTGAAATCCCCCTTTTCTCGGGTGCTCATACTGAGTCCCTGCCTGCACAAATCCACCAGATCTGCCTCTGGCATCCTCATAGTTCAGGGCTACTGCAATAGATTCATCTAATGTAGTCACATATTTAGCCCGAACTTCCATTTTGATCTTGTCGTTCAGTCCATAGATATAATCCTTTAACTGAACCGACATAGGGAGAGGGTATGTTATTTCCATGACACATTCCCTGAATTTGTCAGTGTACTCTGCCACTGACAGACTCCTCTGACGAAGATTTCTATAAGCATCCCAAGCTCGGGATTCTTCATCAGGTGGGAGAAAGTGTTTCTTGAATTCAGCTTTAAACCCTTCCCAGGTGGTTGGAGCAACTTGATCCTTCTGTTGCTTTATCCACCATCTGTCCGCTGCCTCAATAAACAGGTGTGTGGCCTCGCGGATCTTCTTTAGATCGGATCTAATTTCACAAATGGCGAAGGCTTCTTCCCACTTGTGTAACCAAACCTCGATCACATCAGAGCTGCGCTCGGTCATCCGACCAGCGTACTTCTCCGGTCTATAATTAGCGATATTAGGCACTTTGACCCTTGCGCGCTCTAAGGAATGTATACTGGGCTCTGGCTCTACTGGAGCTTTGCCCTTGTCAGTTCTAGACGGTCTAGCCGACAAGGCTTGCACCATCTCCCTGATCTCATTTTGACCAGCATTCACTTGAAGCTGCTGGTTCATAATCTGCTGTAAAGCATCCTCTAATATCGAAATCCTACCAATCAATGTAGGCGCTGCATGATGTGACATCTGTTGTGTAGACTGCACTCTAGACTCACTAGGATTCACCCTTGAGTTCTGCCCTTCTGCCTCCATAGTTTCACAATGGAAGATGGGATTTTTTTTTTTCTTTTTTTTTTTCAGTCTTATCTAAAACCCAAATAACCAATATATACACCCTTCACTTCTGTTCTGCTTTCCTGGTTTTTTTTCTCGTTTCTTTTCGACGGCGCAGAACTAACAGGACATATGAAAAACACAAAAAAACTGCATGGAAAGAAAGGCTCCCTGATGAAACAATCCGACGTTGCGGAGCCAAGGCTGGCGTTGCCTCACGAGAGAAACTGTGCAGCCCAACGGGTGGAGGTCCAAGCCCGAAATGATGGCTCAGCAATAGACCTGCATCTCCAATCCAAAGTCGCCCTTCATTTGCGCACGCAGGGATGCCAGCAGTTGCTCCAACGACCCCGTCGAATTAGAGTGGACGTCGACAGCCTCGTTTACCCGTCACCTGCGACTGGTTTTCTTTTCACGCTAATAGCCCGTCGCACGCTAGTCACATCACCTCCTTGGACTGCTTATCCCCATCGACCAGTCGCAATTTCTTCGCCGCCTGCTGTCCGTCCACGTAGTCCCCTCACGCACAGCCTTTGTAGGCCACGGTGGCCATTTTCTCATTCAGGACGTCAGCTTTCCGTCGATCTCCCTCGTAGCCTCACGGGCTTCCATAGATTCGCTTGTATAGACCCGCGTCACGGACAGCCAACGATCCTCCCCTCACCTTCCGGGAACCTTGCGCTCCATCGCTTCATCTCTTCACGAATCCCCCTTCCATCCTCTAGCCTTGCTCTGATACCAAAATGTAACCGACTTCATCTCTCCACGTTTTTATCTGTAGCCTAAACCTCTACTCGTCGTTGAAACAATCACGGGCGATGGCTCTCTGTTATTCCACCCAGCCTATTCTCAAGGATAGTAAATCGTCAGATTTTGTATTTTCCTTCGTTATTTTCCTTCATACTTATCCATGAGACCCTCAATTCCCTAGATAGTTCTCCTTGCCAAATGCCATCATTATAGCCTCTCCACTTGGTGCCACCTTTTACCACTTGCCCCTTGGCATTATTGCACATTTAGGTGCACCTAGGCCTTAGCACTCAGAACTATCTAGTCAATGCCATTTCGCCCTCACCTAGGACCTTGGCAGTTACTTCTCTTGACCATTTCAATTACGCACATTAACTATTAAAAAAGTTGGTCATCTAAGAGAAAATGCCCACCGATCTATCCGAGCTCATGCTATCCCGGCTAGAGCATAACACTCGCCAAGTGAATGTAGACAAGGTGGACCTGGAGAAGATGAAGGCCATACCAGATATCCCACGGGAGAAGCTAGACATATACACCATGTTGTATGAGGAGCTGTCAGCACCAGCACACCACACACGATCATGCACTCAACCATCTGGAGATGGTGCTAGTACTTAAGTTGCACCCGATGGTCCTGATCCTGATGTTGATGATTTTTCTTCAGACAGTGACACACATGCCTCAGGCTCATCTGAGGAGGCAGAGGATGACGATGACGAGGAGTCCATGGATGATGCAGATGATCAGTAGTGATGTACCTTGGTCCTTGTCACTTGACTACGACTGTACAGACTACAGTGCTAGCCTACTCCTAGTCATGACACTTCAGATGCATCATGCATGCAGCCTGCAAGCTGCAGCATGATGCATCTTGATTCCTAGATTATGTTATTTCTTTTTTTATGATAGTAGATACAGTACTTACTATTGAGTATACTTTGGACCTTGGTGCCAGGTGGCAGCTGCTTTTTTTTATATCATCCATGGGTGCTTTTATTTTGAGTCTTGCATGACTCATGAGTCATGATCATGGAATTTGTGGATCATGAATCATGATCATATATGGAGTCTAGACATTGGATGCTTTCAAGTTACAAGTTTCAAGTTTCAACTTGTGTGCTAAGCTTAAAGTACTTCAAACTTCTAAATTTCAGATTCTTGTAATGTCAAACTTGTTAGTCATGATACATGTTGATTTCATATTATTGAAGCATCATTCAAGAATTTAGAATCATAGAGGCATGAATGATGCATTGATGCTTGAAGCTTCAAGTATAAATAATTGTATTATGTATGATTTGCACACTATTGATAATTATATTATGTATAAAAAATAATTAATTGTATCATATTGCCGTTTCTTCCGTTTCCGTTTTCGCGAGGGCCGGAAACTCCGTTTCTTCCATTTCTTCCGTTTCCGTTTCCGTTTCCATTTCCGCTGGCAACTATGCCACAGTGCTTACCGCAGTGCCTTCCACACCTAAATAGATTTGTTGGGATCAGAGACTTGCACATGCAGTGAGCTTGCTAAACCTGTCAATTATGTCCAAATCCCAACATTTCCATCTTTTGACTGTGCAAGATCGAAGTCCATATCTTTACTCTCCCATGGGGCCTGGATACAGAAAGCGGCATCAAAAGCCCTGGAGTCTTTTGTCGGTCGAGCTTCGCTTTTTGGCAGGTAAGACATTCGGTAACAAACTTGTGGATATCCTCTTGCATACCTCGCCAGATAAAGTGCCTTTCTATGGCTTGCATCCATGAAGAAATGCCTCGATGGCCTGCATAAGGAGGTGCATGTCACTCTTCTAAAACTTTCATCCGCATATCTCAAGTAACACATAGATGATCATCCTCCATGAGATAGCCATCTCTAAGGGTGTACTGGCTGGTTGACTGTCCTTGCTGAATATTCTTCATGATCTCCCCAAAATCTGGGTCCTGTAGATAGTGCTCTTTCATGTCATCAAGGTCCTATGATAGGTTATTGTTACATTGTTCACTTTGCAGCCTTCTGGATAGGGCATCCACCACTCCATTAAGTGCTCCTGGAGTATGCACAATCTGAAAATGGAACATGGACAGAAAATGTGCCCATTTCATATGCTTTTCTGAGAGCTTAGTCTAGGTCAAGAAATACTTGAGACTTTGGTGACTTGACCGTGAAATCAGTTCCTAAAAGATAGTGCTTCCAAATGGTTAAGCCATCAATTGCACCCAACAACTCTTTCTCATAAACCTGCATATGCTTTACAGAATCATGTAATCTCCAGCTTTCATAGGCAACTACGTGACCATCTAGATGAAGAGCATCTCCAACACACTCCCCGCATGCATCGCAGTCCACATCAAAGGGCTTGTGCAAGTCAGGAACAATAAGGATTGGCTCGGTGGTTAACTTTGCCTTGAGGGTGATAAGTGCAGTCTTTTGCTGCTCTCCCCATCTGCAGCAGACCTAGGTGCAAACCTACACCTATAGGAGACCTACGCCTGTGGGAGAGCATATGGACCTAGGTGCAGGCCTACACCCGTAGGAGAGCATGAGGACTGCATGAAAGGGAACTTTTGCCTGCTTGCGCATATTAGAGCATACTTTTTGCAAGAATCCTCAACCTAGAGTCCATCAGGGACACGAGGTGATCTTGGAGGGGTCTACAGCAGAAGGATCAGCAAACAAAACCTGTCCAAATGGTGGCTTACCTCCGTGTATGTTCTAAAGGTGATGACACACTTTGGGCTATATTTTGTACTTCGACATTGTCTCTAGTCATGAGATTTGTTCAGCTGAATATCTATGTGTGTTCTCTCCATATCTAAAGTGGCTCTTTATAAGCGCAAAGAGTGAGTTGGTGTTAAAGTATTTGTTGTAAGATCTCAAGACCTCTTCTGTTGTGTTAGGTTTGGCTGTTAGGTTTGGCTGTAGCAAGCAATCTTTTTCTCTAACGTCCGCTTGGCTACAACAAGCAGCGCTCTTTTTTGATATGGTATCAGGGTCGATATTTGGAGCTAGAGGTACATGTCAAGATTCTCTGACACCTTGCACGACTAAGCACATCAGTTTCCATCATATGCTTCCTTCAATGACACTTCATTCGACTAAGCACATCAGTTTTCATCACATGCTTCCTTCAATGACACTTCATTCTTGAGCTGTGACTACATGCATGCAAAGAGGAGTAAATGAAGCATTAAGTCTTCATGATAATCGCACCAAGATTTGCAATTCCAAAACTTCGTTGATGCACTTTGAAATACAACCATAGCATCTGAAATTGGGTTTTCCCTTTTTCCTTTTTGCTGGAAGAGCTGGTTTCATTTTGCTTTACAAAAAGGTATGTGCAATAAGCATCAAAGGCTACCAAATAATTTCACAAGGTACTATGACTTACAATTTGAATTTTCTAATTCGTTACATGTTCAAAAGATACAAGTCAAGAAATCAATACCGTAAGGAGCATGAAAGCAGGAGGCTTAAAGGGATATTCAGAAGGCAGCTGAATGCGGCCATGATAAATGCCTCCTTCAAACTCTGAATCTCGAGGCCCACGGATTGCAAACTGCCACTCAAAAATATTGTCCTGCAAGACACATCCCAAGAGATAACATTGGCTTGAGTCTCTATATACTTTTTCTTTTTTTCATGAATATATAGCTCATGTTTTACTTTCATAACATTATGATTTCCAAAAACTAGCTTGCCAGCACTAGACTGTTCAATAAAATGCAAAGACATTCAACTTAATTTGCACATGCATATAGAATGTGGGCAGAAAATCCGAGAATGTTCTTCAATACGATAACATGCTGAATGAATTTGTGATAAGCAACATACTTCAATAGGATAGTGTTATTGATAACATGTTGAATGAATTTGTGATAAGCAACATACTTTACATTTAAATAAGGCAAAAGGAGAAATAAGGTATACAACTTTCGGTTTTCCTTGAAGTCAAATACATTATAAATGATAGAACCAAAGCCATAGACATCACTATACAATTGCAAACGTTACGGCCCCCTACAATCCTAAAATACAAACAAGCCATGAAACTAAGACAACCAAACGCATTCCAATCTTACAAATTGAAAATTATTGAGGAACTAATGTAAGCAAGAAAGAAAAGAGAAAGAAAGAAAGAAAGAAAGTCTATTATAGTCTTCAGAAACCAAAAAGTGTCTATGAGACTAAGAGAAGCTGATACAATGAATTGATGGGTGGAGCCGCTAAACGGGCATCAACACCCAAGATGCATATCAGAAAACTCCATAGTCCTGCCCATAAAAGGCATCGGTAAAATAAAGAAAAAGACTCTCTGGGTGTCAACTCAAGAGGGGGGCGACGGTGTGTGAGGGTGCTGCAAGGGAAAAAATCCTATGATAGGGCCCTGGTAGCTATCAGCATCTACAGCCCACTGAGGTCTCCTGACTGTTGTAGGCCATTCTATGGGCTATCCATAAGTGCCACTTATTCCTTGGTATGTGCCTTGTAGGCCTAGTTATAGTCAGTTAGGACTATTTGTACAGTTAGTACATGAACCACCTAGGTCAATTAGGACACGTAGTCCAGTTAGTCATTTAGCCCTAGGGTTTTGTCATATTGACTCACTCTTGATCCTCCACTTGTTGTTGCAGCATCTTCAATACAGTTAGTCATTTAGCCCTAGGGTTTTGTCATATTAACTCACTCTTGAGCCTCCACTTGTTGTTGCAGCATCTCGTTTTCGCTCTTCCATCACTCATTTCTGGGCTCCCATTGTCCAACAGTGGTATCAAAGCAGGTCAGGGATCTTCCCCTCAGCCGTTTCCAGCCACCCCGATCTCTCCCTTGCTCATTGACGGCTGTTTGGCAGCCTTTTCTTGCTGTTTTCTCTGCTGGTCTGCACACATTCCAAGGTGCGACCACACGTGTGACCATCCAGAGTCTCTCCAAGCATTTTTGTCGCAGGAAGATTGTGCTTCAAAGCATTTGCTGCTGTTTTTGGCGATTCCTCAGCATTTTCGAGCTGTTCCAGCCTACAATATCTCTGTACGGCACATTTAATACTGTCTTTTCCACACGTGTGAGCCGGACAGCTGTATGATGCATTTAGTGCATATCTAAGCTTGTACGGAGCTGTTCGGGGTGATTTCGGAGCTGTTTCAGACCTGCAGCAGTTGATTATTCACACGTGTGAAGTACGCTGATCTTTGGAGCACCTGCTGCAGCCGACTTAGGGTTTGGGGACCTGCATCTGCAGTTCAGGGCTCATGTGAACCGTACGGACTGCTGTCAGACTGTACGGACTGTTGTCAAGCTCATTGATTGCAGTACGGACTGGGGACACGTGCATTGAATGCTGTACGGACCTGTACAAAACCTGTCAGTCATTTGAAGCTGCTTTTCTGCATTTTTCTTTAGTTTGTAGAAGTTTGGTGATGCTCGTTTTGCCTTTCTCCGTTGTGGTATTGCTTCTCTATTTGCATCAATGGCTAGCAACAAAGATGATCTTTTTGGTATGCTTGGAGCTGATGACAAGCTTGATGGCACCAATTATCCCATGTGGTCGTACATGATGGGCCATGTTTTTGTTGCCAAGAATTTATGGCATATTGTTTCAGGTTCTGAGGCTAGGCCTACATGTACTACAGCTTCCGGTGCTACACCTACCACTTCTGATTCTACTTCAGGTGATGGGTCTTTAGGTGATGGTTCTAATGCTACTTCTAGAGCACCTACAGCTAATGGTACTTTGCACTACACAGGAGCAGATTCAATGGGATGGTCATGATGCCAAAGCACATGCCCTCATATCCGGTCTTGCAAGACAGCTAAGTAAGCATGGGATCAGCTTGCATCTTTGTATCAGGTGCGGAATGAGGCGAGCGTTGCCTATCTCCGCAAGCAGTTCAAAGATTTGAAGCTTGAAGAGGGTGGTAACGGATGCCTATCTCACTAATATGAAGGATTTGAAAGAGCAATTGGCCAACATTGATGAGATTATGCCTGATTCTCAGCTTGTTTCTAATACCCTTGATGGGTTGCTTGATTCTTATCAAGGCTTTGCTACTACATCGAGGTTGGTTGCAGGAGGCAATGCAAACCATTTCGCATTTGACCAGCTGGTTGCTCTTCTTCTTCAGGAGGAGCACAGTCGTGCGAATCGCAATGCTTCTATGGCTAGTGATCATTGCTGCCCAGCACAAAAACAAAGACAAAGGCAAGGTTTCAACTGGTAAACCCCCTCATTCCCATGCTGATCATTCACATGGTGCCTCTTCTTCAGTGGATAATAAAAAGAAGAGATGTAACTATTGCAGGAAACCTGGCCATGATATTTCTGAATGCAGGAAACGGATTGCATCTGAAAAGAAGAAGAAAGAGTTTGGTCTTGCAGTATCTGGTTCTTCTAGTGCAGAAAATTGACATGAGTCCGCTAATTTTGCACAAGACCAGCATTGGGCTTTCTTGGTTACATGTCAGTATAATCCTGATGTTCATGATGCTTGCATGGCAGTTTCATATGTTCATGATGCATTGTTCTTTGATAGTGGTGCTAGCAAGCACATCACTTCCTGTCGGAAGTTATTCAGCTCATTAGAGCATACATCTCACGGGGGCAGTGTCACACGTGCCAATAATGCATCATATACCGTGAAAAGTATTCGGCAAGTTGCTCTTAGTTCTGTCTCTGGTGGTGTTGTCACTCTAGAGAATGTGCTTTATGTTCCAGGCATTTGCAAGAACCTCATTTCTATTTCATCTATAGCTACATGTGGCTTTCACGTTCTTTTTTATGTGTTAGGTGTGCAGTGTATGATGCTACACATGCCTTTACCATGGTCTTGGCTGGCACATTGACTAGAGGTCTTTATAGAGTTGATGCATATGACAGCTGTTTCAACAATAGAGCGTTGTCGGCCCCTCAAGGGTGCAGTCCTGGTACGTCTCCTAGTCGTAGCTCTACGTCTAACAAGGGCCACTGTGACCCCCGTTGGTTGGGCTCCGACCCTAAACAAGGAGGGGATGTCCCTAAGTATGATCTGTGTGTCAACCCTCTGTCTAAGCTGTCGGGTCACAAGCTCCGGGTCGCGGTCATGTCGAGGTCTCGTCTCATGAAAGTCTATGTGATCTGGCTGAAAGAACTCTGTGATAGAGCTCTGAGAAGTATCAGTCGAGGAAAAAATCTGCTCCTGTCTCCGTGCTCGGAGTATCCTCTCGCGGTGTCTAAGCACCTCATGAATGAAATCAGCCAAACACTGCTGGTCTGGGTAGGAGAGGAAACGAGCCAAAACCCCATAACTATCTCTTAAGAGGCAATAGAAACGCCCTTGAATCTCATAGTAAACAGGACACCTGAAGATGAAATGCTCCTCTGTCTCAACCTCCTGCATGTCACACAGTGTGCATATGCACCTCTCCCTGGGTAACCGCTCTGCTCTGCCACTCTCGATACAAAGTCTGTGTGAAGAGACCCGGAACTGCCCAAGAGAGATCCTCAGCGAGTGGGGTAGGTGAATCTCCATGTATCCTGGTGGATCAATGAAACCCTCCGCTGTGATATGTAAGAAGTGATCTCTATAGAATCCCAGCTTCACTGGAAGATCACTTGCACCCAACCAAGTCCGGAATGTGTGTAGCTGTAGTAGATCCTCACGGATAACCTGGTTGACCTCGTGTGATAGGAGGGGAGAGAAAGAAGCATCGATGATGTACTGGAATGGAGGTAGTCTGTCCATGTGGAGCCCTAGTCCTGCAAACCATCTCTCTGTGCATGCATACCAGCACCTCTAGTCTCCCCCTGCTCCAAGTGCCATAGAAGAAGATAGTGCTAGCCATGGTATCCTGCTATGCCTGGAGGTGTAATCCCCATACTCCCTGACTGGGTACAGATACATAATGACCTGAAATGCAGTATCTAGCTATAATGGGGGTGACCCAAACTCCGCCTGAATAATCTGGTGAGGGACGGATGGCTTACCATGGATCATCTGTGATAACATGAGAACCTGTAGCCGCTCCACCCTCGCCCACTCTGTATCCGACAAGTCTGGACCCCAACCCTTTGGTCCGTGGATCCTGAAAGTGAGAGCGGAAGCATTGCCTCTCTAGTCTAGCCAATGAAGCATATCCTCTACTCAGGTGTGCATGCATCGCGGGTCTCATAGTGAAGATGGATCCGAAAAAGACGACCCCAACAGGGGACCCATCAAATGCAAACTACTCCTCGCGCATGACAGCTTGAGATGTATTGAAGATCATAACCTTGGTTTTATCCAAGTTGACCTTCAAATCATGAGACTCACAAAAGAACTGTAGTGCATCAAGGTGTCTCTGAAGCCCCTCTGCTGAGGAAGACAAGAGAGCTACGTCATCTGCGTAAAGCAATATCCACATCAGCGTGCCCGGGAGAGAGCAACCTACCCCCCCTGTGTCTACATCACTGTCTCCAGCTCGTCAATGTAGAGGCCAAACAAGGTAGGTGATAATGGACACCCTTGTTTGACCCCGACAGTGCTCATGATCTCGTCTGTCCATCAAGATCCTGTATGAACTCTGCCTGAAACTCGCTCATAAAGTGCCATGACAGCCCAAATGATCTCCTAGTCGTAACCCAAATCCTGTAGGCGTCGTATGAGGCGGGCTCTCGGAATAGTGTCAAATGCCTTGCAGAAATCCACAAAGCAACAGTAAACCCTCTGCTTCCGTGCCCTCGCCTCCTCGATGATACATCTGAGCGCGAGGATGTGGTCCATGGTCCCATGATCCCACCTGAAACCGGTCTATCCCGATGCTCTAAGTCCTCAACACTCCGCAAATCTGTTGACCTCAAAATCAAGTACTGATGCATAAATCTTGGACATGACATGTCCAATCATAATGGTCCTGTAGTTCTCCGGACTCATAGGATCCCCTGCCTTGTGAATGGGTGAGATAGTGTTAATGATCCAGGTACATGGAAACCCCAAGCAAACAGCTTCATTAAATAGCTTGGCTAAGATCGGGGCTAGGAGGTTAATCCCATATGCAATGAACTCAGTGCATAGTCCCTCATGATCCTTTGCTCGGCCATTATGAAGTTTCATTACAGCATCCTTTACCCCCCTTAGTAAAGAGGGTGCAGGATTGGGGTGTGGCATATGTAATAGGTTAGGGACTGGCTGATTTGGGATATCATAGAGCGTGCGTGCATAATCAGACCACACCTGAGTGTCAATGAGTGGTGAGCAGGACCATCCCTCTAGAAATCTCCACCAAAAATCCTTACAGTTGTTACTAAACAGAGTGTTCAGTAGCTCCTCCTCGTTCCGGCACATAAAGTCAAGTTTCTTCCTGTGTTCCAATCGACGGTACTCACGTAGAGTATCTAGTTCGCTCGGAAGGCTTTTTTTTTTTCGAATCTGAGCTGACGGCGTAAAGCCTTACACTGTGCAGCGAGGAGTAGAGATGCAGAAAAAATAGGTATGATCAGCCCCTGGAGGGAGAGGTGCTACGGTAAAGTCAGTGATGCGAGATGTGAAGGCAGGGGATCCCATGATGTAGTCCACAACACTGAAGCCTCCCCCATGTGGGAAGCACGTGAAGCCACCTGATGCGGTCCATCTGTCAAGACCATTATAAATAATGAAATCATGCATCCTGCCGAGGTCTAATGGGCCTGCCCATAAGATGTGAACGGTCCTCATCTATCAGCCGAAACTCATAGCATACCTGCCTTCTCAAGGTCAATGTCTGGCAGTAGAGTGGAATCATCCTTGAAGTCGAGGAGTGGTGCCTGACGAGCATCTGTCCTCGCGTTGAAGTCTCCAACTAGGAGGACTTCTCCGTGGCTAGAGAAGTCAACAATGGACTGATAAATGGGGATGTCTCATCCTCCCCTTGAATATCTCTGGCAAAGCGGGAGGTCTCGGGGGGGAAGTAGCAAAATGCAATAAACAGATCCCGGCTATCCATGTGCCGAATCCGGATCCAGAGAAGCCTGGAGTGTGGATCTCTCTGCTCCACTGAGATCGCCCCCAAAAGTGTGGATCTGTAAAGGACTGCGACTCCTCCTGACCCTCAAACCCCTCCTATATCCCTCGTCTCATTTTTGTAGGCAGACTCCCATGTATACCCGATGACTACTGGTAGTGGTAGCTCTGGACTCTGATGTGTCTCTGTATAAAAGACTATGTCGTGACCTGTATAGGATTCCAAGAAGTTCCCTGGTTCTCACCATAAGGTACCATTACAGTTCCATATGGTACAGGAGAGGGTCTCGGATGTTTGAATCTCATAGACCCCGCCTCCCTATGCGGGAGGAGAGGTGGGTGTCCGACAAGGGCCTGTAAGGAGTCATCCATCTCATACTACTGCCCACTTCCCCTCCTTGCGGGCCTGATCCTGTTGCTGCAACAAAAAACGCCTCTCCTCAACCTCTAGTGGAGTAAGGTCCTCATGGAGATCGCTCGTTGGTCTCATGAGGCTGACCTACGACGTAAAGCCAAAAGTCATGCCTGGGCGTCATGGAAGCGTATGATAAGGGACTGCTCTCAGTTGGGGTCCCTCCCTACCCGCCATGCTCTCTCAATCCTGTGCTCAGTCGCCCCTAGAGTAGTGGCCACGAAGGTCGTCGCATCTGCCATCAGTGTAGCCTCAGTGCAGGGAATCCCACGTACTCTGATATTGGGAGCCTTGCTAGCTCTCTACAGGAGGGTAGCCGAAACCGTTACCCTTGTAGGTTCCTATTTGGCTACGTCGACCCATCTAGAAGTCTCCTCGATGGTAGATTGCATGCTCGCAATCTGTGCCTCCACAACTGGGGTGCTCCCGGGGACTGTACGTATAGCAGTGACCTCCTGTCGGAGCTATGAGATCTCCTGTCTGAGCCCCTGAATAAGATCAGCCTGGTCTCCTAAGACTACTCCTGTATGAGACGTGCCTGCTCCTAGGTGAAGCGTGTCTGCTCCTGTGCGAAGTATGACAGCTCCCTCTTGCGTTCTCGGATACTCTGAACCTCCATCAGCAAGTACTCCCAAGCCTCTGATGGGTCAGCTCGTCCGTGCTCTAACGAAAACTGAAAGGACTGCGGCATGAAAGTGTGAGGATGAGACTAGAGGCTGGGTGATGACTGGGTGAGATGGGTGCGGTATGGAGATGATAGTGGCTTGGAGGAGGCGATCCCAGCAGGGTGTGGGAGCGTGGGCTGACTGAGAGGCAGAGGGGGGAAAAAGGTTGAGTAGTACGGAACACTGTATGACCCCTCCAAAGTAGGTGTCATAATTGGGGAGAGAACTGTAGCGGGAGAAGAAGGAAGAGATGGTGTCAGTGACAACCCCTCTATCCTAGGGGAGGGTGGAGCAATCGATGTCATGGGTATGGGTATATAAGAGCCAGTAGTTGTAACTGTAGAGGCTGTGGGCGGAAGTGGAGCTGACGCTGAAGTTGAAACTGGAACTAGAGCTGACGCTGGCGCTGAGGCTGAGGATGAGGATGTAGTTGAGACCGAAGCTGAGACTGAAGCTGAAACTGAAGCTGAGGTTGTGACTGAAGCTGAGGCAGAAGTGGGTCCCGCCTTTGCTTTGCTGTCCACTCCGAGTCCACTACGGTTGTAGCGTGTGTTCACATCTTCGAGTTTCAACTGTCTTTGTTTCTTGGCTTTGTTGTCATCTTTCTTGGTGGCTTTATCCGTATCCTTGCCACCTTTCCCCATTTCGTTTGACAAACCCATGTTCGGTGCAGGTCTTAATGCGGGAGCGGGAGTGAGAGCTAACTTCTATAACAAGGAGTTGAGGATCTAAAGTTTCTCCCACCAAGTAAGAGCAAACACCCTACTGTCTCTTTCCTTGGCAATTGCATTAGAGAAATTAACCATGTCCATCAATACAATTGGAGCTAAAATAATAATATATAATCATAGAATCTTTCACCTCACATGTTGTGAACCAATGATGTGCAAAACTTTATCCAGGTACATTGTCCATCCACTACACCAAATCATTCCATTTTACACACTCCTTCTACAAGGAATCAAGCATATACACAATAGCAAGGATTGGCTTATGAAACCAATCCCACCACTTCATCCAAAACCTTCAGATTTCATTCTTCTTGAGAAATCGGATTCAAGAATGCTTACAAGGGCTCAATCGACAATGCAAAGGGTTTCTTGTCAAAACCATTGTCGAAAATAATTCCCTTCATATTCTGTCCAGCAGAGGTAAATTTGAGTCATTCAAAACTAAATGAACCCCTTACACTTATGTACCGCTTCCTACAAAGAAACAAAATTACATTCCTAACTTAGAAAGCACATGCATACTCAATCAAACTCTCTTTTGAAACTAAAAGAAAAACGCGCTATTCATCTCCCTACTTTTTGTTTTCAGCTTATGTTCAATCATTCTAAACATGCCTAAGGCCAATACACCATAGATAAAAGACTTCATATCTAAGATTGTGCGTACTTCTTTCAGTATTATTCTTGGATTATACCTCTATGATGACTAGGTCTGAGAAAATCCCTTGAGGGACAATGGGACACCGGTCGTCCATTTGCACCTGTAAAGAAGATCGCTTAAGGTTTTTCATCTTCAACTTCTTCACTAGGTTCTCCGAGATGAAATTGATGTACTCGACTCCCCAATGACACCCAAAAAATTTTGTTTTTTGATCCTCATTGTGATGATGGGCAGTTCTGTAAATGAAAGAATCCTGCACTACCCATTCATGATCAAGTTGGTCCAACTTGGAGGCTCATTTAGAAGGGATCCCATCATCCAACTCAATAAGATCATACTCAAACCCTGAACTGGCATTGTTACAAACACCATAAATAGAGCTGTGAAAAGTGCCTTTAGAGAGCTATAGATAGAAAGAGAGAGCGACAACTTTCAGGTCGCAAAGGTACAACAAAGCTGACGTAAACCAAGCCTTCTACCAATACCGCAACTCACCCAAACATACGCAATACCCCAGCCGCCAACATTCTAAGGACACCAATCAGCAGTTGAGCTCTTATTGGCGTGTGCCGCTCCATCACCTCCACAAGCTGCTTCGCCACACGTTAGTATGGCTACCCGACTAGGACTACTTATTAAAAAGCGAATTTCCTCCCAAAGCTTCTAACATTTATCTCTGCTCTTGTGGCATGAGGATTACCCTGGGATCTGCGTGAAGAAGAACTCAGGGAGGCCTCGCACTTGATTATTACAATCCAAACAAGCCATTGATTATGTAGCTCAATCTCCATGGCCTTACCAAATGGGTTCTTGCTTGGGGACGAAGCGCTGGAATGAGCTTGATCCTGTTGTCCTCTCAGTGAAATGGTGAAACTATCTAGCTGCTTGGGTAGAAAATGTAGCATTGTGCTTACCTTTGGAGTTTCTGCTTCAACAAGATAACCAAATGAGTGGATCGGTTAAGACACCCTTGAGCCATGTGGTGTCTATGAAAGCACAATTAGGCACCATGCTTGGTGGTCCCAATTTGCCATAAACCGATACCAAGTCTCACATACTTCCATGCCCAAAATCACACATGTTGTTTTGGGAAGGCTACTAGAAGGTACAACTATTTGAAAAACCATTACTTTTAAGTTCCACATCCTGTAGGCTTCCACACTTTGCAGGCTTACACTGACTCTCCTGCAACAGCCCATTCTTGATCACTTAAAATTATAGCATGGCTGTCAAGAGGGTGCAAATTGTGATGATGCAGAGCACATGTTCATCAACAAGAAACTTGTGACGATCAGGAAGCCACAAGAAACAGTTCTGAGAGTAAAGGGAGTGTTGCTCCAATTGGTCAGAGAAGAAAAGAAGCCTGAGCTCCAAGGCCAAAAATTAATGTATGGTTGTTTGAATAGGAAATGCGAGTTGGAGAGAGGTTGCTTCAGAAAGGAGAGAGCTTAGGAGTGGCCTTGTTGTTCTCCCTTGTTCAAACTAAGACTTCAGATTGTGCTTCCTCCCACTTCCATCATAACTGTTGATTTAAGACAAAGTTTACTGAGAATGTCCTTTGGATCTAGTCTAACAGTTATTTTAAAAGACAACGGACATGCAATGAGAAATGCCTCTTTAAAGTTATACACTTGAGTGGTGAGGCTATTATAGGGTGCACAAGTATCGGGAGGATCACACTGACCATAAGTAGATCACTCCTTGAATTGGGACATCTCTTGCAAAGACATTAGGATTTAGGACAAGTTCAGTTCTTAGACTTTGCAAGGGCCCGATGAATCAGTCAACCGTTATGTGAGCCATCTACCCAGTATCACTTCTACAGCCATTTAGGAGCTTGAAGTTCAGCAAAGAGGGGGTCGTCCTTGGACTCGATATGCCAACTTCATGGCGAGATTGAGGAATAGAGATTCCTTCTGTTGATAGATATAGGGTACGCCAGTTATCATGTCATGGCCAAACTTGTTCAGCTTCATTAACTGAAGTGATGCCAGAGCAAGGGAACGCTATTGAGTAGCAATCTCCAAATCCTCTGCTGTACTGAACCTGCTCATCGTGCGTGGATGAAATAAGTTTTGAAAGATGCCATAGGGTATGACAATCCACCAGACCTCAATGAAATCACTGCTCACACAGACATCTGGGATATTTGTCTGCCTTTGAATTCAAGCAATACCCACTTTCCTTTGAATTCAAGCAATACCTGCTTTCTGCATTGGCTGCAACACCATCCTCTGAGCCCTCAAAGAGTGCCAAACTTCTAAAACTGACTTGCTTCCTGAAAATTGTAAGAGGGCTGGTGACAAGGTAAGCTCACAAGTCACTACTTCCTGCAAACAAGGGACTAAACTGTTGGAGCAGAAAGCAAATTCCAGTGAATCAACAAGTGTAATGCAAAACGATCCCGAACCGATGCCCTCTTCACCTTCTGAAGAAGGTCCTTGAAGCAAAGGGCTACTGTCAAATCACTGGCAAATCTATGTCTTGTTTGTCCCAGAAAACATCACTGGAGGTGTAGATTCTTGTTCCACCCCACGTGAAGCCTTCCTTGCTACAACTGCTGTGGAGGAGGTGAAGAGTACTGGCCACTTGTAGAAGACAACCTCAACTAAAACATGAAATTTGCCTGTCTGCAGCCTACAGAACCCAAATTCTAGTGACTGAGAGCTTACCATTATTATGCACAGATCCTGAATACCCTCTGGTATGAAACTTCATTTCCGTAGGTAAATATCGAAACCAGGGGAGCTGCTGGTGAAGATAACACTTCCCATTCTGCATCATATAAAGCCCAACAGCATGAAAGATAAAAGGGAATCGTTGTTTCACCCATGATGCTAGTGACTACTTCTGAGAAGCCTGCCAGCGTGAACGCCTTGCCATCTCCTCATAAAAATTAATGACTGCCCAAATGCATATGCCAGATCCGTCACACTGAGTCAAAGACTTCTTGAAATCTAAAAAGCAAAATTAGATCTTCCACCTTCGAAGCTTGGCATACTCCACCAATGCATGGAATATGGTCCTGTGCAGAGGAGTCGGAGCTCAAGCACGCCTCCCCTTTTCCTTCATAATTAAAGCCTCCTACAAGCTTAATAAGATATATCTTCAGGCTTTTTTTTCTCCCTAATTTGGCTCCATTTGGAAGCTATGGGTCCCTGAATAGATTTCAGCTTGGTGTTTTGGAAAGACAACTTCACAGAAAAAGGCAACCTTGCAAATTCTCTTGGGCTCCCTCAATTTGCACGCATTTTGAGTCGCATCAAGAGAGAGAAAGAAGAGGAAAGGAGCACAAAGTTCAAGACAATAAAAATTTTATCATAAAACACATCTTGAGGCGGCGAGCTTCTCACAGAAGCCAGCATTGGGTTTACAAGAGATCTCGCGAGAAGGTTCTTGTGAGGGTCTTAATTGCAATTCAACATCTATTTCCACTGTGATTGAGATTGAGATTTGTGATTCTGATTCTGATGGAGATTGAGATTGAGGTTGTCAAGATAAAGCACGAGTGGTGGGGCCACACTTTGCAGTCCTACATTTGGAGTACAGAATTCTGTTGTTCTCCTAAACCTTAAAACTGCCCATTGTTTTTGTAATTCGTCGAATCATGTTACTGGACAATATAACTTAATATTAGAAAAGAAAATGTACTTTATAAGCAAAGCAACGCTAATATTTCTCATCAATTACCAAGCCTAAGTAATTGAGGTGAAAGACTGAGCTAGGCACAATTCGAAGCACAGAGAGAGAGAGAGAGAGAGAGAGAGTTGATATGATATTATTAATGTCCATTACAGATCCGTGGGATGAGAGATAGACAAGCAAATATATGAGAGAGAGAGAGATTTTAGAAGACGGAAACGAATCTGCCATTTGGGTTTCGAAAGAGTGGAGATTTCTGTAAAGGATTTCTGAAAAAGAAAAGACCTAAGGACACTTTCCCATGGGTTTCGAGGCATGGTCTAACTCGTGACGTATTCCGAAGGATGAGCCACTTTGGCAGCACTAAGGACTATTTATGAGGATTGGCATTAGTCCTGAAACCAGCCAACAGGATCCTCAGTCGCATTTTGTTAATACAACAATATATATTTTGGGCAATGATTGTAAAATAGTAGGCTCTCTGCTATATGTGTAGAGCAATTTAATCAACATTATTAGCTTGACAATTCAATAAATGTACTCAGCTGGAGCCTTCCGTATGGTGGAAACACGCCTGCAGAGCGTCAGCAATCATCTTTGCACTCAAGGATAAACCAAGTTAGCAGAAGCATCGTAGGACCCAGATACGTTCGAATTCAACATTATGACACGAAACCTTTCAGCTAAGTATACTCACTCTAATGCCATGTTAAAACTGCTCTAAATACCATCAAGGAATCGCAGAGCTGGAAAGCAGGTGCGCCTAAGACCAACGTCCTCCAAATTTCTACAATTGTCCATAATTTGAATCAATGGCAGAGCATTCCAACCTCAAGAGGAAGACTTATGTAGTCATCGCTGGGGTTGTTCTGCATCTCCTTCACCTCCTGCAAGATCCTCTTCACGGCAGGATTGCTGAGATTGTACCTGGGCGCCGACATGATCGTCTGGCCAAAACAAAGCGGTAGTGTAAGCAACAAATCGGAGGACGAGGAGTTGAATTCGAGGAGGAAAAAAGCAGGGAAAAAGGAAAATTGAGCAGCTGGAGGAATTGATTCACCTCTACCACAATGGGGTATACAAAAGTGTTGCTTGCCTGTGGTGGTGCAAGAGTTGCTGCACGCTCAAGTTAGATGTTAAGAGAAAGAGAGAGAGACAGACAGAAATATAATATTGATAGTGAATGATATGCAATCGATTCACTCACAGCATGTAAAGATTTGGACACCTGGATAGCTAGCTTTTATAAGGCTGATGATGATGATGATCCACGGCGTTCGCCCACATGAGCTGGCTTCTCTCGTTTGCAGAATGTGTCTTGCTTCTGCGGCATGTGTTCTCCTGCTTGGCTTACCCCGGGTAGATGTCAATGGGCCAGGTGTGTGTGACGAGTGGAGTAAGAAGTGAATGAGTCCATGGGTTAAGAAGGGATTAGAGGAGGTACGGGACGATAGTGGGCTTGGTATGTGGGGTGGTTAAAAAGAAAGTGTAAAGGGAAGATTTCAAGGGGGTACATAAAAGAATAATTCATAGTTAGGAAAGTATTCATGTGCATGTGTGTGTGTGTGTGTGTGTGTGTGCGTGTTCGTGTGTAAAGAAATAAGTGTCTGTATGTGTGAGATACATTTACTAATCAAATTTATTATTTATTTTATTTATTTTTGTGTGTGTGTGTGTGTGTGGGTTGCCGTGGGAGAGGGGGGGAGAAAGAAAATATTGGCGACGAATGTGGCCCAATCAAAGTCTTTAAAACCTCGTTGCATCGCCAAACCTGACTTGTGCCCATGATAAGGAATTTCTTGGGCGGCCACAATTGGCTATCCGAACTTGGGCACCCACTAATCAAATTTAAGTAGAGTTTCAATCCTCCGTTTAAAACTGTCAACTATGCGCCCATTGAAGACATTGGGCACACATTGGGGGGGATTGGGCAATGTGTACCGAGCCTTAGTAAAGAGTGTCAACATTCTCCAAAAATTCTATTCCATAGGTGGACAACAAGTGATTAGTAAAAAATAAGGTGGAGATCCCACATGGGCCCTACAGAGTGCATGTCCCCTCCCCCCCCAAGAAGCGGACTATTTTCTCATGAAGTGTTGAGGCAGAAAGGAAACTTGTGTTTTTTTCTTAGAATTCTTTCAATGGATGAAGCCCTAACCGATGTACACGTAAACAACACAATGGTCTATCCAATAAGCATGTGATATTCCGGTTTGGATTTGTGTCAAAGCTAAGTCGGTCCAAATGTGGTCTAAGTGGGAACCATATATTGTCGTGGGCTTATTTAATCGTAGTTGCAGGCCCAAGAATTGCATGATTTTTTCCAAATTTGTTGAGCCTAGTGATGATCTGGCCATGTCTATGTTGAAGTCACCTAACACTATTGTAGAGAAATTTGTCCTTCTCTTGGTCATTATTATGTTTGCAAAATAAGTTAAGAACATGTTACATTTTTTAGATGGAGGCCTATATATATTGAAGATTTGAAAGCTTTTGTTGGGAATTGTGTATTGATAGATGTTATTCCCACTCCTTTCTCTGTGTACGTATCGACACTGTGTATGGGCAAGTGCTCTCGTACAAGTGTGCATTGAGCCGTGGGAGAGTAATTTTCAATGACATTAAATCCTGGTGGGGCAATTCGGCGTTGGTGTCTTGTTTTTGTTTCTTGAAGATAAATAATGCTCAGCCGATAAGTTTTTTCCTTCCTTTAATGTCCAAGATGTATTGCCGATAAGTTTTTTCCTTCCTTTAATGTCCAAGATGTATTTTGATAGTGATCTTGTGTTTAGTGATGTCACTAAGTTTTCTTTGTTTTGTTGTTGTTGTTGTTGCTGTTGCGATGCATTCATTGCTCGAAGCATTTAGGTTTTGTGTGCCAATATGTTTCGGCAAGGCATTCTAGTTAATTTTTCACTATTTTGAAGACTCGTGATTCTTTTACTAGCTTGGCTTGGTAGAAATCTCCACACGTAATGACGTCTACATTGCCAAAGAATTGCACACGGTCTCTTTTCAAGGTATGCATTCTTAAATCAGCAAAGTTCAACGTTCTTCTTCCAACCAACGAGATTTCATCAAAAACAATAAGTTGTACTTGTGAATATAGGGTATTCAATGTGTCCAACTTCTCCTTTGCCAAAGATGTCAAGTTACTTGTGTGTGTTAGAAGGTGCAACGCCGAATGAATCGTGTTGCCGTTAATATTACGCGACGCTTTTTGGTGTGGGCCAGCATGAGGACTGTGGGCAAGTTGTAGTCAACATTTGGCAAAGTTCGGTTGTAATGTCTTAGCAACCCTTGCACTATTAAAGGCAGAAGGTATGCTATAAGTGAATTTTCACATTTGGATGCAAATGTTTTTGCAGCATCACATCGTCAAATAGCTTGCACTGCTCCTTGTTTAGTGATCTTATCTTCTAGAAGTACTCGTACAACGATTGGTCATACAAATTTTCATTTTGGCATTCATTGTCAAAAGGTGGGCTGTCATTGTTGTTGTTGTTATGGATAGCTTCAGTGTCCTCTCATAGAGGCTCTCTATGTCATTATTTTGATTGTCCTCATAGTTGTATTTTTTCATGTTTGTGTGTATAAGAGCTTCTCCTACATAATAGGGCTCTCTCCAAGTCCCTGACTTCTTAATTATTTTTCCTCATCCCCTTTGAAGGGGTAGTACAAGAGGACTTGTTCACAATAGTGATTGTCAAGGTCTTTAAATTTGTTGAACTTCACAAACCTCAAAAGTTTTGCCATGTTTCTTTTCTTCGAGGAGCTGTTGCTGTGGTTGTATTCGGTTGTGAACGTTGCAAGGCACATGTTGTCCAACTGCTGCCTTTCGATATATTTGTCGATAAGGGTTCAACAAGAAATGTTAGTGGAGTCATTGTCAAGCACTAGCAACTTGTCTTTACGTTTGAGAATGAATGCTCTTTTCCCTTTTTCATTGTGTTAATGAATTGGAATCTCTATTGGATCTGTGCAAGGGTAGGGACAAAGTGATAAATGCTGCAAGCTGCGTGCTCATTTGTTGGGCATGCAAAAAAGCATTTCTCATTTTCCTCGATCTCTCCTGTGTGGGGTTGTTCTCTTGTACACATGTTGTCAACGTATCTCGCATTGATTGTGTAATTGTGCTATCCATTTTTGTGATATATGAAATGCAATATGATGTAGCAGCATATCGGTCCATGATGAACTGTATGTCCATATTGGATTGCCAGAGGAAGCTAATTTTCTTATTGAACGCATTCATGAAGATGTACTTTGGTTCACGTTCAAGGATAATGTTGGTTTTGATATTGAAGCTCTTAATGAAAGGATGTATGTTTGCGGGTCTAGGTGCAAAGACTCCAGCCACCACTGGAAGAATGAATTGCTTGTCATTGTGTTGATATTTTGGATTTCTTGGCAAATTCGAACATAACCTTCCCTGTATTTATCCCTGTCGCAATGTTCAAGTGGAGTGAGTATCATTGTTGCATGAAATGGCGGCTTGGGATAGTGAAATCTCTGGAACTTGCACTGCCCCTTTGTACATGTTCTTGTATGCTTGTGAGTTTGTATTTCATTCATATTTTTATTTAACAAATCCTTGTTGCACACTATGTGCTCATCTACAAATGCTATCACTTCATCATCATTGCTTGAATTATATTTTGGTGCTTCTTTAGCCCACAAGATTCCGTGCTCATGTTAGCTACCTCTGCTTTGGAATTCTATCACGAAGAAGTAATCAACAACACCGCCGAGTATCGAGTTGTCATTGCGTAGTAGCTGGGGCATATTTTGTAATTTATGTGTGTAGTATCCGTCACACAATATAGGGTTTTGCCTAACCAGTTGCATGACATTCGCTTCCTGTTGCACTTGAGTGGGCAGCACAACCCTTGTACTGTACGTTGTTTTGAGAGCATTGATCAAAGGCTCCCACATCTGCTTAGCACATGAGAAAGTAACAAAGAAATATGGTGGCCCTAATTGATACATCATTACGAACGCCTCTTTATGTAGTCTCTCCTTGTGGTCGAGTGAAGTGCGGAGGTTCTCAAAGTCCCTATACCCTTTTCCTGATTTCAGTATCTGCTCAATGTTGGTGTTATTCTTAACATCTCTCGCACATAGTAGCCTATTCTTCAACATGCCTTTTCTTAAGCGCACCCATATAGATTGCATCACTTGAAGGATCAAAACCTTTATGGCTTTAAAAAAGAAGATTTGCAAAATTTTAATGACGTGTGTTGTTTCCCACTTTATTATATCCAAATATGTTAGCCTACTATTGTGAACCGCTTGTGGGAAGCCAAAATAAAGTGATGGGAAATTTAGCTCCTCACTATGCTCATCTTTGAAAACACCTAACGGTTTTTTATTTTCAAAAGGTGCCACATAAATGGCTTGTGTTTCAAAATCTATAACTTGTTCTGCACTAACCAAGTTATGTATCAATGTGTCGGTTTCTATCTCATCTTCCTCTATGAGGTTGTCATTGTTTTCATATTCTTCTGCAAAGGAATTCATTTGCGATGGGCTCGTGGTCGGCTTGTGGTCACAAGCACATCTTTGTACCAATTGTTATTTATAGTGATGTTGTTAGCTTTATACGATGGTGTATCAACAAGTATTTCAACACTTTCATAAGAGTGTATGGCTAAACTTTGCCCATTGCGAATGTTGATTTGTATTGCATTCATTCCAACAATTATAGCGTGATCGTCATCTAAGAAACGTGGCAACAGTCATTGTATCTTGTTCGTGTCTGCCCATACATTAACAATACTTCCAGTAATGCCCATTTGCCCGTTGAAAGTCCTCTCTCTGATTTGGGCAAAAGCAAGCCGGGGTGTGTCCAGATGCTCCTCGACATCCTTCAACATGGATACTGCAGGCAATGGTGCATTCGGTGATATATTCACCAGCATGAAAAATTTAGGGACAACATTCCCTTTGCTTGCTTTCTTGCATTCATGACATATTCTATAGTGTTTCTCTATGAATTCAACGTTTTTATCTTCTTTTTTTCATTGCATGCATTCGAATGTTGCCTTGCTAAGGTGCATGGTTTGTTTCTTTAAAAAAATTCTTTTGCAAGAAAAGCAATCATATGATGGTGTGTCTTTGATGTTTTTAATATATTTCTCTACTTGATGTGAGCAATGTCCAAGCTTTTGCGAGAACTTGTTGGAGGAAATGTCATTGTCGATGGAAATCCTTTTCTTTTGCTTCATTTGGATAGTCGATATCGAAGAAGCTTGTGGGTTGGAAGTCCGCAACTCTTCATTGCTTCTGCCAATCATCTCCTCCTTGCTTTGTTTCAATTTTGAAACCTTGCTTCTGATGGTCGAAATCGATATGTTATAAGAGGGAAAAGCTCACTGTATATACTCTCTAATAGTAGTATATTTTGTTTGTCCTTGGAGCACAAACTTTTGCAAGCATCCTTCCTTGTTTGCAAACCACTGTCTTCTTTTAGGCACATGGTCAACAAACTTACATGGACAAACAAATGGTCATAGTTGAATGCTAGATAGAGATTTGCATGGTCAAGCTCCCACTACCACAATTGCAATACTCGCAAACTTTATGCATCCTATTATTGGTCTCAAGAAATAGCTCTACCTTAAATGTTGTGACTAATGTCGACAATGCACATGAGTCGAAAGGGTTGAGTGTGAATCCTTCATCTTCTATGTAGTGAAGATAGCTTTCAATATCTTGGACTCCTGGGTACATGCTCTCAAACAATGGATTGTCAAAATCACTCTTCCATTCAATGAAGCTCACTTTTTTTGATGCTATCAAATCCTTCACTTTTTGGCATATGCAAGCTTTTAAAGAGTGGGTCGATATGTGAAAGCAAAGGAGATATGATAAGCACATCAAAACACACCTGTTGTTTGGGTATTTTTCTATGAAATCCGCATCAACGAAGCTCCTTTTTTCTATTCCCATATTTTCCTTACTCTTCTTGGAGCAAGAACCCACCAATATTATTGAAATGTACTTGAGAAAACTCAATGGCAAATCAGAATTTTGTGAGAAGTAGGAGTCCTGGTTACAAAATTCAAATTGAAAAAGCACACACTCCACAAAAGTCTTTATTAGCAAGCAAATAGTTTGTACAAAGTGCTTCTTTTGCGAGCACGTCTCTCACTAGATTCTGAAAAGTTGACTTTTGATCACATCAACTACGACGCCGGCAGCAGGCACAATGATAGATTGGGGATTTTTTCATGCACTGGCAGCTTGGTGCTGAATAGATAAGACTTCAACAAGGATGTATTTCCATGAAGCAAATCTAAAAATGGTCGAGGGAGCCTCAAAACCTTGTCGACGATTGCACCCTTCAAAGTGACATTGATTATCACCCCGTCAGCTGGTGTTATGAGGGCCTTCACTTTAGGGATCTTCACGAGGGAGGATGTTTTGTTGTAAGACAAGTAAAAGACGTTATCTACATCTCTTGATATCGTGGTTCCCTTGCATATTCCAGATGCGTTCTCATACAAGGCTGAGTTGACACCCGTCATCGTTGAAGTCCCAATTACCTAGACAATACTCCAATAGTGTTAAAATCGCTACTGGTAACATTTGTAGAAATTGCAAGCCCACACGAAAAATGTTGGTAATTAAACCTGGTTGCCATAGCCGACGTGTTGGATGTGGGCACTAAATACATGCAAGAGATAGGCTCCAAGTGATGAGTCTTTGATGGGCACAATTACGATGATGTCGACCATATTTAGCACAATATTTGCAATATTTGCAATATAAACTTGGCTTCTCCAAAAACCTTAAATTTCTATGCAACTTAACGTAGTCGAGATTGCTCCAAAAGGTGAGCTGTCCGCATACATTCAAAATGGCCAAAAAATGTTGAAGGCGTTCGTCATCATAGAAGTAGAGACAGCGAAAGTTACAAAAGGAGGAGCAAACATTGAATGCACATCAAGCATGGAGGTCTTAATGATATCACATCCTCAGGGAGGTCCCCATCTCCTACGATCAACTCATCACTCTACTTATATGAAGCCCTTAACTTTATCACGACGATCATGGCCAAAGTTGCTAAAGGAAGATGATTCCCCTCACCCTTATTTATGAGATTCCTGCACCTCTCTTTGAATTGGCAGATGGTTCCTTGGGGATAAATTTCCAACACTACACCAAATGGTTCTATCCTCTCAACCCTAGTGGAAGGACCAAAGGCAATGCTATAGTCATTTGTTCCTCCATTTTTTATCCGGTTTCTGGAGCAAATAGAGAAGTTACTTACTATAATGCAGTCCCTATGTTCAAGAACTTCACAAACTCTCCATAAAAGAGCTCATTAATGTGTAAGGTTATAAAGCCTATGCCAACCCTATCAATGAGATCAATTTTCAAGGATCTTTGATAGTTTGCATTGGATAGCATGTAGGTTCCATATTTGTTCAAGACCTTTCCATCGAAGACACAATTCTTGATTGTAAGATCAATCTCCGAAACGTGGTGGATACTCTTCTTTTACCTCAACTACTTTGGCTTTTTTATCATCAGAAGGATCTGTTTCACCTAACTTTCGTTTGGGACATGGTTTTGTGGCCATAGGTGCATTCACAACAAGGGGTGGTGAAGAACTTAGAAGGGAACTAACCCCACCTACAAGGGGAGGACTAACAACATGCACGCTCAAATGGGAGATGGCAATTGCAAGGATGTTCTCTCTCTTTGGTTGAGGATGAACAACATCTGTTTCAACAAAATTCACTCTGTTTGAGTTTTATCCCAATATAAGGAGACCATTGAAAATGGCATATGTTAATGTGCTACGAGCACAAGGTTCCTTCTTGTTATCCTTAGCCAATTGCTGTCATCCTATCGTCTTCGAATCCTTGCAGCTCTTTAAAAAAAGATCAACAACACACATATCCACATTTGCATTTCTGTGTTAAAGTTCTTCCATATTGCTTTGAATCTCTATTCAGTTCAAAACCAAGGGAGAAATGTGACATTTGTTATTGTCATCTAATCCAAAAATGTGGGGGAGCAAACCTGCGTGCAATTCCCTACACTCCGAAATCATTGTGTTCTTTAACTATAATCATAACAACGTGCACTATAATTGTTTTCTACCATGGAGTTATTTTTTCTTTGAGTTCTTTTTGAAAGATTTCACGAATTTATAGCATGTTTCCTTTATCTTTAAGTTTGTTTAGGGGAATTAGAATGTAGGGGATATTTACCTATATGCGATTCAAGCCATTACAAACTCACAGACACGATCACACACAATGCAATCAAGCAAAAATAGTATACATCCAACAAAGCACATTCAGCGTTAAGGACCCTAAGGACTGGCAAGTAACAGACAACATGCACATCGCTACAGACATGACCCGCGCATTCTTTCCACACAAAAAGCACAAGGTTTCGCCATGCACTCGGCTCACCTTCAAAAATCGTTGTTTGAATTCGTCCCAATTTCTTCCATCCCTCTAACCTTCAATACTATCGACAATCAACCAGGATGAACCGGGCAGCATCAAGCACTACCATCAAGCAACCTCACATGCACACAGACCCTCGAACCCACGATTGATAGCAACGAAGCACGTAGCACACCCCCGAACTCGAGACTAGCAAAACCTATGCTGTCGCCACCCTCAAACGCAGAGCCCAACCCCGAAAAACAGAGCCACAATTTCCAACCATCAAGCACGTTGAAGCACACAACACACCCCTGATCCCCCACATGGTTTCCACTCGGATGCCCACAGAAGAGCCAAAATCATCACCTGCCAATCTGTGCAACCCCCGAACCCCCATTTTTAAGCTTCTCGTACCTTCATCACGGCTATCGCCAACCTCAAACGCAGAATGCAACCCCAAAAATTGAACCCAAAAACCAGACCTCTTCATCCACAATCCAACTACCGGCCGTCATGAACTGCAAGTCAGCAGATTATCTTGCACAAGCCACCGAGCTAAACCATGAACCCACACATGCGAAGAAAATTGACATTACACCGCTTTACAACAATGCATGCATTCGAATCAAAAAACATAGAACGCTTTCGTAACTACAACCTTCATAATCGGCCATTTTTGTATCAAAATCCTCATAATTAGAAGTGCACAAAGCATACACGACCATGACAACCTTGCAGCTGAACGATCGATGAACCACTCTACTTATAATCATGCACAATGCTTACCTAGATCGTGTCATAGAGTAGATGGCAATCTGCCTCACACGATCATCCCCCATACTTCTTTGTTTTATTCTTTGAAGAGATGCAAGCCAAGAATGGCTACCCTCTTCAATAATCTATACAGCCCTCCATCCCTACAAACGAAACGATCTCTCGAGCGAGCTGTCCTCCATCACCACGCCCGCGCACAGCAACGAGCTGTCCTCCCCCATCGCCACACCCGCACATAGCAGCGAGCTGTCCTCCCCCATCGCCATGCCCGTGCACCATAGAGGTGTAGCAAAAATAGCCGCCATGCATTAGCAGAGCATACAAAACCTACAAAAAAGGACAAAACATCTACCCTAATCCCACTAGATAAAGGCCAAATAACCCCTAACCACCAAATTAAACCCAATCAACTTGACTCCACCCAAATGAAAAATCCGAAAGGGCGCAACCAACAACATTCATGCCTATGGAGCCTTGCAGGGCCAAAAAAGTATCCTTTCAAAATTGGTCAATTGCCCATGACACAATTCTCAAAACCAAAACCCTTGAGGCAAATGACATGCTAAATTTCCCCCTTAATATTTAGTAATGCATCCCCTAACAATATTTCAAGGAGGGAGATGGCATCATCATGTATCAACCAACATCTAAGGTCTCTTTAAAACAATCCCCGATTGCAAACCAACCAAATAGCAAACAAGCCACAAGCCCTAAGATATGGCTAGACAGCATCAACACATGTTACTAGAAACCTCGCAACTGCGTCTACCAATTCTTCCCTTAAGAGTAAACTAATGCAAAGACAATAATTGCCAGTGTTGCAAGAACCCCGCAGCTATGTCTAGCAATTCTCCCCTTAAGAGTAAACTAACTCAACCATCTTATGAGTGTGAGACCAGGACGAAATGAATATGTTGAGATTCTCCAAAAGTGATGACTTCTTGCTCATGAGACGTCTATAGCAAGCTAAGATAGTTGCCTTCCCAAGATTAGCACCCAACCCTTGTAGCCCATTCATTCACCTTCGAGCTAGTTGCTGGTAGTCATATTAATAGGCCAACTTCCCCACTAACCTCATAACTTTCTCAAATCCCAAATGTTCTACAACATACTCTTCTCTAACCAATCCACCATGTTCGGATCCCAAATTTGTTTCCAAAAGAAAATACCTTTTCTATGGAGACTCCTAGCCCTTGGTATCTTAATAGTAGCTAGATATGGGCCATGGTTATAGCTATAACCCACGAGGTCCCATCTCCCCAAGAATCGAGCCAATCGACTTCCATGCTACCATTAGACAAAACACTTGACCTTCAAGGGAAGAAGAATGCCACCTTATCAAATTAACTAAGATGCCACGAGGTGCCCACATGCTTGCTTGCCCCGTGCTCCATGAATCATGTTACCGATTCTACCCAAGTGGTTGTCATTCAAACAATCCAATGACCATATACTTAGAAGGGACCTAGGATTTCCAATGGACCTATCTTGTTAGAAACCGCGAGAACCTTCCATGGAACATCATGTAACCTTCTTTTCCCCTCCTTGTCCCATAAGAATCTCCTTTACTCCCTTTCCACTAGCATATTCACTTACAGCAATACTAGATAGTTGCAATGTATACCAATGAACTTTTTCAAATGTGTTCAATAACCAAAGTTTTGCATTCCAACTGATTTCACCACCAGGATATTTCACATTCGTTAAGGCACAAAAATTCTTTAGAAAGACTACACCAAAGCTTAAGAAAACAGGAGGATCACCTAGCACTTGGTTAGCAGATCCTATTGTGATAGATTTTCCCACAGGGGATGTACATCCCCAATTGGTGCCATAATTTCATCACGGAATCCTATTAATGATGGCTTGATTCATTACTCACTAGAATAGCACATAGTTATATGGATAATGATGGATGGACATTGTGCTTTGTGCATTTCATTGCATTGGTGACATGGAGAGGTTTTCTAGATCGATTGGATTTGAGGCTTCTTATCGGTTTACAGTGCAATACATGGATGCCATATATTTCAAACTTATTGGTAATGCTACATATGTTTCAAAAATGTGGACATGTAAGGGATACAAATTTAAACTTTTGTCAGCTATGTTTCTATCATGTCTTATGTATTTTATCTATTCAATTATTTTTCCTTCTTAGGTAGTCTGGAATGTGCAATTTTCTTCCATGTTACAAATACATAAATTTGTACACGTTTCTTTCTTGTAGATGCATATGCCTTACAAACATATATATTGTATATTTCCTAGCTTGTAGCTCATGATCCACCTTAAAGGCAAGGAATGGGTTGATCAAGTTGTAGGCATCCCAAATGAAATTTTATTACATCAATGTTAGAAATCTTGATAGCATAATAAAAACGTAGCTTGCAAAACCATCCAAGGCATGTAAGCGTTTGCATGGATATCTGACTAAATTAGCACAACCAACTTAAGAATCTACAAAGTGGGCAATGAAATGGGATGCATGTGTTTTTTAATTTGTTGATTTTTGTTCACAAAACTTGAGGTTTCAAATGGATCAAAATGTTGTGAAATGTATTTTGAATCTACAATCATGAAAGGAATATTTTCCCATTTTTGTTGTTGAAGGTGGTTCCCGTTGCATCAATGTTGTATTTAAGTCTACTTGTGAAGGTAAGAATTTTGTATGATGGTGTTCTCCTTTTTTTGCCCAAGAGAACAATACAAAGGACATGGAATCTCTCGTATGCCTATAAGGGCAACTATTCTATAGTGAACTTGGCAATTAGACCTTCGCTTGAGTTTGAGATTACTTTGTTTAGATGAAGGCACAATAATATTGTGTGAGCATTAAATATAATTGAGATAACCATGTTTTAGGGTAAAAAGTCATTGCGCAAAAATTAGGGAATATAGCAAATTTTATTTTTCTTAAAACTGAATGAGGAAGAGGGATCATTGCAATCCTACTCTATTTGCATGAAAGCAAGTGGTTGATCAAGTGGCATCAACCATATCCATATCCTCATTAATTTTCAATTGCCCATATAATGTGTTTTGCCTTCACTTCATTATGGTTACCAACCCTTGCATAAAGTGGTTCATCAAGTGGCATCAGCCATATCCATATCCTCATTAATTTTCAATTGCCCATATGATGTGTTTTGCCTTTCCTTCATTATGATTATTTTGTTACCAACCCTTGCACAAACATCATCATACCAACTGAAAATCTTACTCATAGGTGTTTATAGTCATGACCACTATTAAGGAGCGAACTGTGGATTCTTGAGTAGCTATATCAGCTTCTTGCCTAATACTGATATCCTTAAGCCTTAAGGTTTCCTACAAAAGCCTTTTAAGCTTGTAATAGAATCCAAAGCCAATGCAGCTTCTTGCTTTTCCAACATCAGAGCTTAAGTTTTTTTCGCAGACACATCCTACAACACCTTAATCAAAGTAGCCCAAGCACCCAGGTGGATGTTTGTAATTTCCAATAGACTTTTGCTAGATTATGCCAACAACAAGTCTTCAAATTCACACTTCAAGGAAGAGAACATTTAATTTCATATGGCATATGACATCAAAGTGGTCCGGAGTGTTTCTACATTATCATATGAAAGCATATGCCTAGCAAGAACTGTTCCAATGGAGATGACAATTAGAAAGTATGGTTTTATGATACTTTGCTAGCATGTGAAATGGGTTTGATGATGTAAACTGGTCCCATTTCGATGTCAAAAGCTCAAAGCTTGTCAAATTGACAAGCTCACAAATTAGCAAGTGTGCACAAACAAAGGGTCCTCTAAGAGACTTTTGACGAAACAAGAATAGGAAATAGATCTCTCAAACCGGTTGGGATTAAGGAGGAGAAATCAACCCATGTAGCTAGAAACTTTCGTCTTAAAAGAGTGGAATGCATAAGTGAGACAAAGTATCTTGATCAAGAGGATTATCTTTAAGGGGACACGCATCTTCATTGATGAGGATCCCACCCAAACCTAGATAAAGCAAAGAAAAGTTATCAAGAGTGTGTGATGGAGGCATAAAAGATGTCTCAAAGTGCTTTGGAATTATGAACTCAATGCGTTTGACTAGAGAGATACCTTTTGGCTTGATAGATAGATAGATTGATGTAAAAGGCCACACTCTTCAATACAGCTTGCCTGAAAGGCAATCCATCCATCCACCATATATATATATATATATATATATATATATATATATATATAGAGAGAGAGAGAGAGAGAGAGAGCTTTCGGCTTGATAGATAGATAGATAGAAAGGCCACACTCTTCAACACAACCTACCTAAAAGGCAATCCATCCATCCATCATCCACACACACACACACGTGGTGTGTGTGTGTGTGTGTGTGTGTGTGTGTGTGTTTGTATTTCACCCCCCCAAAAAAAAAGTGTACATAGATATGTATGTATGTATGTGCATACATACATCCGTGCATGAACCACAAATACACGCACATACACAATATCATAATTATAATAAACCCTCATCACAATAAAAACTATTGAGGTGTATGCATATAGAAATGATTCATGTAAAAGCTTTCTCATTAAAATCCAAACCAAACTTAGCCTAGCTTTGAAATGTGAACTCTCATGAGTCGCACTTTAATTTATGATGCTATTTCATTGGCAAATACTTCTTATTATTCATTTCATGTTTTTGTAATACTAAGCCATATTTTGCCACACTATTGTGATTGTAACTTTTGTTCTTAGTAAAGGAGACCATCCTTGCTAATCAAGTGATTGACTAAGATAAGCCACACACAAAAATGTATAGTTCTCGAGCAATAAAGCAAAGCCAATGGTCATGATTCGTAATCATGGAAAATTTGCATACAATGCAACGAGTGTTGAAATATATGTTTCCATGTTCACTTCTTGCACCTCTACAATGTAGTATCTATTTCTAATTCAATTCTTTCTCATGTTGCCTACTTGTGCTACTTTGCTGAGCATTTCACCATTGTTTTTTAAAGCATGTATCATCTACTGTCAAAGATGAGACATCTCAATTTAAGTTATTAAACCAACCAAAAGATTGTTAAATTTCCACTTTCTGTCATATATGCGATGAGTCCTAACATAAGGGAACGACCATTTTTCGAGCGAAATCTTTCGAGTGTCCGAGCGAAGGAAAAAAAAAGTTTCCAACTGTGTAAAAATATGACAAAAATGGATCAAAAGAAAACATAGTTTCACTTAAAAATATGAAAAGTATTATAGGAATGCCTATTTTATACACAAACCTTTACATGAATCTTTGGAGATGGTGAATAACATAATAAAATGGCTTTTGAACAATCCACATATAGATTAGATTTCTCTATGAAATTTCCTTACAACTTTTAATTAATAGGGATGACATTGAAAACCCTCTCTCAACCTATCTTCATAAAAGGGTTTCTCCAACAAAACCTTATTGAAGTAAGCCATTCAAGGTAGTTTCGCCAGCAAAACCTCTTTGAAGTAACTCTTTCAAAGTAGTTTCGCTCACGAAACCACCTTAGAAGCAATTTAAAAAATTACATAACTTTCTCATCCAATGTCCAAATATAATCATTCAACCACTCAAATTGACCAAAAAGTACAATGAGTGCACCTATCAAGCTATATTTAACAAAATCTTGCATATACATTCTTAAATCTTACATATATTTTTTGAGAGTAGATATATAAGCCCAAGTTAATACTTATTAATGATTACTTTTACTTCTTTGAAAACATATCCATAAATTTCTTATTATTTATTCTATAAAAACACTAGAAAGCTCGTCATATTGATATAAATTTTTTAAATAAGTAATTATATATGTATAATATTATACATTGAGAGTAATTGTGAGGGATGTTTCTTATAGAAATTATTTTTCCACACTTTTTTTAAGTAATAACAAGACTACAAAAAGGATATCTATGAATAAGAAATTTTACATCATGTGAAAGTGAATGAGTGACTATGCTTTATATTTTTATGTGATAAGGGATCTAGTTCTAGTGAAAATAAAAGTGTAAAAACCATGTTTCCTAAAGAGTATCATTTTATTAATCTCTTGAAAAACACGCTCAGATAAACCTACTCATAGATTTTCTCGTACAAATATATATGTATAATATTATACATTGAGAGTAATTGTGAGGGATGTTTCTTATAGAAATTATTTTTCAATACTCTTTTTAAGTAATAACAAGGCTACAAAAAAGATATCTATGAATAAGAAATTTTACATTATGTGAAAGTGAATGAGTGACTATGCTTTATATTTTTAAGTGATAAGGGATCTAGTTCTAGTGAAAATAGAAGTATAAAAACCATGTTTCCTAAAGAAATATCATTTTTTAAATCTCTTGAAAAACACGCTCAGATAAACCTACTCATAGATTTTCTCGTACAAATGACGCATCCCTAATAAAACTCAATTCAAGTTTACTTCATATCCAATAAAATATTTATGGTAACACCCAATCACTCTCGAAATGTCTATATGTAACTCCAAACGATGACCTAGTGCTATACTCTCCTCAATCTACATGTTCAATGAGAAACAAGGCATCCTCTTCAAAAATTATTTATCCTAAGGCAATCCCAAAGATACACAAGGGTATCATCCATGCTTGCAGATTTAGCAAATTATGATCTAAAGACATGCATATATATAGATAAATCCAAGAGCATGCCCAAACTCATCTTTTGAACACACAATATTGAAAACCACGAACTCATCATGCAAAGCAAGGACTAGCTACTATGCATCCCCATGAATGCCATCAATGCCCAATGGTGGTTATAGGCCATACTATACATATTCTCTCATGCATATCCACAAACCCACATATAATTGAGCATCCATTGATACAAAGGTCTTCATATTGAGTTTTGTTAGCACTCTGGAGATCAACCGAGACGAACGCTAGCACTGACGGAGAAGGCTAATCAAAAAGTCCATATTCTCTTCATTCAACCTACACCTGGTTGTGACGACGAAATGATTTCATTTTATGAACAAGCAATTCAGTAAAAAATGCTTAGACAAGCTACTTCACTTAAGATAGAAAAAACTTGTCGCAATATAGCAAGCCCCACCACTTAAGAATTTATAGTTGTCCGTGGTTCTCCTGTGTAAACATATTGAGGGATTTAAATGCAACACATTCTCCGGAGGATACAACAAAATCCTTTAAAAAACTAGAGTTGCAAGAGGCTTCGTATCCCATGTGAAGAATCTTCTCAAACTGCCTCCTCCATGTTCTCTCCCAAATAACTTTACAAACCGTACCGCTGCATCGCCCGTACACGGATTGGAAGACCATACAAGCGAATAAATCCAGCAGCATCGGCTTGGTTATAAATGCCACTACCTTCTTCGAAGGAAGAAATATCTTCACGATAAAGGCTAAATGGGCTCTTCCTACTAGCCACATTTACTGAGCCTTTGAATAGCTTTAAGGTCACACTGCCACTCGATGTGGCAGAAACTTTCTCCATAAAAGCATCTAGGGATTCCCGAAGTGGGTCAAACCATCTGCCTGCATAGACAAGTTCAGCATACTTGAGAGCGAGAGTATCTTTAAGTTGCATGGTTTCCCTGTCCAAAGTTAAAGACTCCAGCTCACGGATGGCCGAAGTGAGAATGGTTCCACCAGGAGTTTCATATACCCCCCGACTTTTCATCCCACCAACCTGTTTTCAACCATATCAACACGTCCAACCCCATGCCGCCCTCCAATGTCATTCAATGCAGCGAGAAGATTTGCAGGAGACAATTTTTCACCATTCAGAGAAATAGGTATGCCAGCTTCAATACCGATTTCCACATACCTGTCAATAGACAAATAACCAAAGAAAATTCTCAAAGTCAAGAAACAACAAAAGCATACTCACTTACATTCAATACAGCTAGAAACACAAGGGAAGAAATATGCATTTTTGCAATTAAAACTAAAAGCTCTCCCTAAGACTGCACCAACTTTCAGTCAAACACAGACTGTCTATTCATACCATTATTTAGAAGTGGCATGTGGACTTCATAGGATGTAATGCACCAAACTATCAGACGTAATTGTCTGAAGAGCTCAGATATTCCCTCTGCAAGTGCTGACTGATGCAGGTATTAGTCAGTGCAGGATTGGCCGCGATCCTTTTTTGACAGCTCTAAGGCTCAATAATTTGGAAAGAGATGGTCATCCTGAGGAAAAAGACCACTGCCTGTACACTTCTAGATTATAGTCAGAATGTTTTATATATGGTGATTAACCATAATAGGATTCACAGGGTTAACATGACCAGCTTCTGTTGATTTATCGAGCAAATTCACACCCCAGAATTGACAGTTCAAAGCAGGCTAAGCTCTTTGGCTAGCGCACACATATCTAGATGAATCCAGGAGCATGCCCAAACTCATCCTCTAAAAACACAACAGTGTAGTTTCAATCTCATGAAAGTCACTCATAAGATTGGAAACCATAAACTCTATCACGCATAGCAGGGACTAGCTACTATGACATCCCCAATGACATCATCAGCACCCAACAGTGGGTGTAGACCATAGTATAAACGGATGCTCTCACACATACAGACTTCAATAGTTTTCAAAAGAAACCTGTTTGACTTGTAAGAATCAATCTTACTATAACATTGCATTCAATTTTCAATGATTTCATATCTTCCATGATTGAGGAGCGAAGTGGAATGAACCTTTTAGAGGAGGCATGCTTAAAACATGGAAAAAATTTGTCATATTTTCCTTCATTGGGAATTATGAGCATCCAAAGTGGGCATATAATTTCCACGATTTGATGGACAGAAAGGCCTGTCCCTAGATAAGACAATTAAAATACCTATTGGGGTCATTCCACTGCTAATCTTGGATGATAACTGACACCCTGGTCTATTTCAAAAGGTCTGCAAAGGCAAGGATAGGACTATTACACTCATGCAGGTACTATTACACTCATGCAGGCAGAATTGGACTAATATAATCACACAACCACTGCAAAAAATAAAAGCCATTAGTGACAATCGTGTGCTAAACTCTATCCATATATCACAGTAAGTGCTTCAACAGCTGTACACTACGGTGCAGAGATCCCTTGAATCTCAAGGTCATGCTGAACTGGATAGACACAGTCTCCAAGGCCATGCTGAAGTGTCACTACAAAAAACAATACCTCTGTGAAGGGGCCGCTAGATCTGGTGAGTGCTGGGTCATCGTCAAAGTATGAATAATGAGAATCTCCCAGTAAAGATGGCCGTGCCATTTAGCACAATAATGTGTTAGCTATCCTTAGCAGCCAAAATAATGTGGCTAATGACACTTGGCCTGAAAGAGTGCATTTCCGCTCCACCGCTCTTATCCGAAAAGGGCTAAGAAGATTATTATTTGTTCGTTGGTGGCCCATTAAAGTGTTCTCTTATCTCGAATGCTCTTTTGCAAGCCTGAGAGCATCCCAATATGCTAAAATTGATCTTTTCCTTCAAAGAGATTGATCAAACTTTGAAAGGCAGGAATACCTTACACTGTCGTAGAATCATGAAGCGTGCATAGGCTCAGGAGTCCAATCTGCACCTAACTTTCATTAAATTAGATTTTACAGAATCTTCACCAAAGAAAGATTTAAGCTTTCCTCCAGAGATAAGAGGAATTACTTGTATGTACCTTGTAATGCATTTCCTCCAAAGACACAGAGGGAAGAAGCTTCTCAAGGCCAGTCCATCAGGGCGCCTATGTGAAGCCTAAGTTCGAGGTCAAGGAAGTACTTGGTTAACCCCTGAATCTCTTGACATTAACAAGACTGTCCTAATGCTATCTATCTGAGGGAAGGCGAAGACACCTGACCTAATTCCAAGGAAAATTCAGGGGAAAGGCACTTGTGAATGGAATATCTGCACAGATCATGGGCAAAGTGGAAACGAAAACCAAAGTCACCCAAGGTAAAGAATCTGATAGCCCGGTGTCAGTTTAATCTTACAGCTGAAGCCTGAGAGTAGACCATACCAACTCACTCTAGTGAGACAAAACACAGGGTGACCACTTTCTAACAGCTTGTTTAACTGACGCTTTTAGCAGCAGTGTTTTTGCCTGCACATAGCTCAGAGTTTGGTCTTCAGAAGCTGGATGAATGAACACACTGCTTCTGCCTCCTCTTATAATGATAAAATCAAGCATTAGATCTGCACACGTCCAGTAAGAACGGATCTCGAGGCCTGCTGGCTGCAAAATGAATAAAATGACAGAATGGACAAAAGATACGGGTATCTGGCTTATAGCAGATCAATGAAAAGATTGGATCTCTTCAAACTTCATATTGAAATAAAAGTTGTGCCAAAAAGAAAGACTAGAATTGAATCATTAAAAAATGACATCAATCATATTACATATCTTTGTATTAAACTCACTCTGGCTGGGTTGGTGCTTCCTCTGGATCCACTGTCATCACATACATATCCTTCCTGGGCTCATTTGCTGGATCCTCCAGAATATCCCCCTGGAATAACATAAGCTTGCTTGCATCAAACAGTGGCAAGGCAAGAAAGAAAGGGAGTAGTATTAGAGAGGAAGGAAAAGGAACGGCGGGGGAGAGGCGAGGGAGTGGAAGTCGTTGGATGAATTAATAGCATGCTCATCAAAACCAGAATTACCTCATGACTGATATGCCACAGGTTACGATCTCTGCTATATATAGATTTCTTTGTGACTGGGACAGGTACATTATGCTTCTTTGCATATTCAATGGCGTCTTCACGGCCTTTGATGTCCCATTCCCTCCATGGAGCAACCACATTAAGACTTGGATTGAGTGCGAAAAAGGTCAACTCAAACCGTACCTGTCAATATTACAGGGCAAAAAGTAGACATTATTAGCCAAGTACTGATTGTTCAAAACAAGCACTTCAAATCTGGAAACCATTTGACAAATTGAGCCTCAAAATCCACCTGGTCATTGCCCTTGCCAGTGCACCCATGAGAAACAGCATCTGCATCAACTTCCCTTGCAATATCTACCATTGTCTGTGAAAACAAATCATCCCTTGCTGATTTTACATACAAAGAGCCATGATCATGTGACAGACATTTCTTCTGAAGCCATTGAATTAACCACTAAAACCAGTGGATTGAGAACAGGACATAGCATCTTGCCCTAGTTCACACTAAGGCTTGCAAGTTGCAATAACGCACAATAAATCATTGAAATTTGGGAAAACACCTTCCATCATTGCCAGACACACACCATCTGACCACAATGTTTAAAAAGTTATGTAGAAGCAGTGCTTATTGCAAACAAATATTCTCATTTCTGACTTGTATACCTCTTTGTATCGAAGCAAGGGAAACCTAACTCAAATTGCATAAACATATAGCAAAGTATAGTGCTCTGCTTGCAAATCTATGTGTCTGGCACAAGAACCTTGAATAAATTAGGGATCCATATCATAGAAAGATAAGCATATTGTTATGCTCTCTGATGTCAGCTCCCTCCTCAAACGTTCATTCTGGATCACACCTCTCAGATGAAGTTCTTAACCAAAGCTTTCTAATCAAAATTATCACTTACTTAAATTAAAGCAAGTTTACAAGAAAGCGGGTCATTATTGTATCCTTTTTGAAGAGTCAGCTCCCTCCTCAAACCTTCATTCTCGATCACACTCATCAGATGAGAGTTTTTAACCAAAGCTTTCTAATCAAAATTATCACTTACTTAAATTAAAGCAAGTTTACAAGAAAGCGGGTCATTATTGTATCCTTTTTGAAGAGTCAGCTCCCTCCTCAAACCTTCATTCTCGATCACACTCATCAGATGAGAGTTTTTAACCAAAACTTTCTAATCAAAATTATCACTTACTTAAATTAATGCAAGTTTACAGGAAAGCGGGTCATTATTGTATCCTTTCTGATAAAAAAATCCAGTGAAATCATGTTAAACGTTTTGCCCTCTAAATATGCCACATAAACCTTCCCCTAAAGAATGCAATGCAATCTAGCAGGGACAGTTGCAAAAAGTCTAAACTATATTCTTCACAACCTTCCTGATAAACCACGGAAGTATACCATGATGATCACTATCTTTGAGCTTTTATTAGACTCTTGTTGAGGTGTATTTCCATAACAAATTCTTATAGAAGACTCTATTCGGTTGAGTTTAATACTACTCTAAGTTTTCTTAGAAGATAATTGGACTAAATAATGATGAAGAAGTACTATTACACACATTACACATGAATTTTTATTTTTTTGGGTGAAATCCATGTAATTTTATATTACAAGAGGCAATTTCCAAAGAGGAACTCGCAATTGTTATACTACATGATTTTTTTATTTTTTTGGGTGAAATCGATGTAATTTTATATTACAAGAGGCAAATCCCAAAGAGGAACTCGCAATTACAGCATCAGAAGATCTCAATATAGGACAAGTAAACATTGGAATCTATTTGTTGAATACACTAGATAATCGTAGAAAGATTGCCTAAGCGACATCCGGAAGAGTAGTGAATCTTGGAAAAAGTAGAATCTCAAAAAAATCTATGATTTCTGTCTTTCCATGCAGCTTCCCAAAGCAAGCATTAGAAAATCGAGCTCGGTGACGCTGCCGTAGGAAAAGGACAAAATCACAAGTCACAGGGCTGTTAGAATATGAAGCCAAGTTGAGTTAGTGTTCTAGTGTGTTCTAGTGTGAGTTCTAGTCTAGTTTGTCCTATGGATGCCACGTGTGACATTGGGAGTTATCCCATATGCATAGGTGTTCATATGTGTGTGTGCTCTGTATAAGAGTTGTACTTGTCTAGTGTCAAATCAATCAAGTATCAATCTTTGGTCAGCATGTGAGTACTTTCATTTTGGTTCCTTGCTCTAGTCATTTCATTTCCATTTCATTATGTCTCTCTTTGAGTATCACTTCCTCTCTCCCTAGCCTACCCTCACTCTCTCTCCATCTCCACCATGTGCCTTCAAGGGCATTGCCAGAAAAGATGAACCAAGGATACACATGGAGCTCAACATCTATGACAAATAGCAGGAGCAATATGTCTTCGAGCTAGGAGTTTGCCACCATCACCTGCAATAAAAAGACCTGCTACCAAAGAGGAAGTTTGCAGCTCCAAATCTGCCGCAATCTTTTGCGTCACCACTTGGCATTACTATTCCTGGACCAAATCTGATTTGCTCAATCCGAAATCCAAGGTAGAGGCAACAAAACCTTATATAAAGTGGCAACTGAGACATCAGCCAATAGTAGTGGACTAGTGTGTGAACCTTCACGATGTAGAGCAGCAAGAAACATTGAAGCATCTAAGGAATATAATGCCAAAGGGGCCGATAATTCTGCTCTAAACAATACTGCCTGATTCCTAATGGAAAAGATAACAAAATGCCATCATCTATATGAAACACATCACCTACCAATTGAACCCCTTTGGATGAAATGAAATAAGAGCGTTTGGGTTCTTGCAAGGCAAGGGGACAATTAACCAATGCAGACTCTCAACACACCAAGAATTTCCATCAAGAGAGTTGCGGCCATGCCATTTGCGGTGAGAAAGAATTTCTTTCCAATTAGAAGACAAAGGGCATCCCTTAATTTTGCCATCAATATATCCCAAAAGAAAATCCCATTGGGTGGGATGCCAATGCCCAAAAGCATGAGTGGTCAACTGTGAAAGTAAGTAACACATCATAGCAACCCAAGTCTGATCACCCTGCACAAATTCCAGCATCATCTTCCCCTTATGTGCCAAAACATGTATGCGAAAATTCAAAATATTCAGGCCACCATGCATCTTTGGCAAACAGAGATGCTCCAAAAACAGTAATATAATACTCTTGCAACCATGCTTCTAGCGCCAAAAAGTCTCCATAAGAGTAGACATGAAAGATAAAATATCTTTCTTACCAAACATTATGAAAGGTAACAAGAACTATATGTAGGCAACCAAGATTGATTTGAATACGACGCGCAGCAAGCCAACTTCTAATATTCCAACGTCTTTTTAAGCTGTGCAAGCACCCAATCCGTTTGTTGGCCACGAGTGACCATATCCATCCCAAAGAATAACCAAAATGACGAACAATCTGATTGGGCATCACAATTTCCCCTGGCTATGCGATGAGGGATAAAGCCGTATTGGGTAGGATGTAGACTACCATATAGGAAACCTTTAATTCTATCAACCACCATTTTGGCAACTGCCTTATAAATGTGGCATGAGGGTAATGGGTCTCCAATCAACAAATGATTCACACGAATGCTTCTTTGGGAGCAACTTGACCAAACCCTTCTTCCAAGAATCAGGCCTTTGCTGATTTTCCCAAGCATAATTAATCATATGCAGCAAGAAAAAACTCCACAGTAAGTCCATCCCAACCCAAATACTTCCATTTACCACATGATTTTATTGCATCAGTTAGTTCCCTCTCTTTGAACGGTGCCTCAAGTTGTGGGGCTTGCGCAGGAGAGACAAGCTGTAACGACTCCTATCGTGCCAACAAAACGTCCTGCAAATGAGAATCTAGACTCCCAAACTGTCTGGCAAAGTGAGTGACACAAGCTTGAGCAAGGTGTCCTCTAGAGGCAGTCCCATACCCATCAGATTGCAAAACTCGGAATATATTCGTGGCTTGCCTCTTATAATGTAAACTCTTTAGAAGAGCAACTTTTATCCAAAAGAACCTTTTGTCTAATCATTACTCTATAGCAAATGCTTTGCTTGGCATAAACACACAAGCTCATGCTGACTTAGATTCTTGACATGACTAAGCTCTATCAAATTTCGACAGTTGAATTTAGCATCTGCAACTACCTTCTGTAAGTCATGAAGGTAATTCTTCCCATACTCATGAATCACAGACGACTACATTCAAAAGGCAAAAGCATTCCATGCATAACCATATCAATCTAGCATTGTTCCCAAAGAGGTGCAATGGCGTCACGCACCATTTGTTTATACTCATCAAGCTACGAATAACTATTATTAACTATGAGAAGTCGTTTATCTGGCAACCTGTCATGCAACATCTCATAAAGAGACAACCTCAACCATAACGGAGCAAGATCAGAGTGCGGGAAGGCATAATCCACCCACAGTTGACAAGTTCACCATGTACCAATGGTCCAGCCTTGCCTGATACATAGCATTGAGAAGTAAATCCTAAAAGCATAGGTGTCTATTTCTTTCAAAGATCCACAAGGCCGAGCTGCGAGATTAATTGAGACCAATGTTGACATTCTAAGGCCAAAATCTGGGTATTGCTTAGACGTATTATCCCCATACTGGGGTGCATTATTAAAATCCCCACAAATAAAAGCATGCTGCCTCTAGGGATATTGCTGCATAGCCTCCCAAATTAGTGCTCTAAAGCCTAAAAGCATAGGTGTTTATTTCTTTCAAAGATCCACAAGGTCGAGCTGAGAGATTAATTGAGACCAATGTTGACATTCCAAGGTCGACATCTGGGTATTGCTGAGACGTATTATCCCCATACTGGGGTGCATTATTAAAATCCCCACAAATAAAAGCATGCTGCCTCTAGGGATATTGCTGCATAGCCTCCCAAATTAGTGCTCTACGAAGAGAACATTGAGGTGCATAGGCCGAGGCAAAATCAAGTATTTATACCCACACAAGACACTCAATTATAAGACATCTGCCTTCCTTAGTATTTAAAGCAACAACTAGCTGAAAATCATGTTTCACAAGAAAGGCAACACCAGAAAAAGAATGCAGTCCTACATAAAAGATATCATAACCAGCAAAGTATCATGTCTGGCCTGCATACATATACTGATTGTGCTCTTGCAAAGATTGTGCTCTTCCAAAGCCACTCCATTAGGCTTGCACTTGATTGACATATGCCCACACAAGCCTCCATTTCCGGGTGTCACACAAACCCTAAACATTGAAAGTTAGACATTTTATCTGTTCAAGCATATTTACAAATGTAGTACAGGTATATACAATTGATAATCTCACAAACTAAAATGCATTAAGTCTGCATGTCCTCCTCAAGGTTTAGGCCTCTTCCCTAAGGTGACACAACTACCTGATGAGAGGGCAATGAACAAGCAACTTCTTCTTCTAGGAAAAGAGTACGACTTGCTGCCAATTCCTGAATTTTTAGCAAATATTTTGCCATTAGACAATGCACCATTCCATGTCCGAGGAGATAAAGCTCTCCTACCTTCCTCGGGGTCTGCCAAGTTTCGGTGGAATTTTTTGCCCCCGCTTTAGGTGACGTAGAGGGCATCAAGCCAAAACCATTCCCACTAGGAGCAAAAACGTCTTTTTCTTTGTTCTGTGATGCACTTACTGGTTTAGTGCCTTTATTTTTAACCCCAGAAGCCTCAAGGACATCTTTGTTTTGAACGACGAGAGGCATTGCATCAGAAGGCATTTCATGCAACACCAAGGGGCATTGTGAAGCCATATGTGCCCAAGCATGCTCCAACAAAGAGATCCCACTTGAATTTGTAAAAGGCACTTCCCATAGCAACATTATTAACTGTAACAAATTTAGATTCTGGAGTGGAGCAACCGTGTCCCACATATACAAAATATGTTGGAATTTCCATTTGGCCTAGGTGGGCACACCGCCTTTCCTAGTGAAGTTGCAACTTGGTAATCCCGAGTAGTTGACTAGGGCAGAGCATGCACCAATTCCTGCCCATAAAAAAGCGGAGAATGCTCCAAGAACATTTGTTTGTGCTGCTCATCCGCCATTAAATTTTTAAAAAACCCCTTAGCTGCATAGTGCAATTTGCGAACAAAACGCCATTAAATTTTTAAAAAACCCCTTAGCTGCATAGTGCAATTTGCGAACAAAACAACCTCCCAATGTCCTTGTCAACCAATCTCCACATCCGTTGCAACAGGCATACGGCCCGGGAAGAAAATAACTATAGCATGCTTAGCATATGTAAAACAAGATTAGAGTATGGACAGTAAAGGAGAGAGAACCTAGACCAGCAAGAAAAGTTTTCACATAGCACAAATTGTTGACCAAAACCTAGAGAACCACAAAATGGAGAGTATACATACGCAACAAATATAGCTTCGACAAAACCCAAAAATGAAAAAAGAGCAAGAAAAAAGAAGAGCTGAAACTGGCAAAAGTGTATATGCAAAACTTGCATGCAAAAGGAACCCAAAAAAACAAATTGCAGCCCACCTACGCACACACACAAACCCTCGCAGCAGTTCGCATCCAAAACTAGCGACAAGTTGATAAGATAGGAGGTGAAATCTGAGAAAAGCTGTATCTTAAATGCAAACTTGTTTACTCCTAGCTATACATCGAATCACGGGCACAGGCACACAAAATCACCTCCCAGCCGATCTCGGTGGTAGTAGTAAACTCTCTCTTCTTCCAAATCGTTACGTTGAAACTCTTGCTTACTTAATTTCCACCAAGCCCCAAAATTCCCTAGATGGATCTAGTATGCCACATGTCTTCATTTAAGGGTCCCTCCTTAATGCATCATTTACCCTCTCTTGGGATATCATTAAAACCATTTGACCCTTGGCACATTTCATGCACTTAGGTCCCTTAGCCTTAGATCCACCTAGTCTAGTGCCATGTCACCCTCACCAAGGACCTTAACCTTGATTCCTTTTTGATCATTTACATGAAGCCCAAACAAATATAATACAAACATTGATCCTTTAAAGGAAAATATAAACTGACCCTTCCGAGCATGTTACCTCGACTTGAGCATAACATTCCTTCCCTCTTCAAGCACTTGCATTGTTCCCCGGTCCAGGATTCCTGTTGGTTTGCATCTTGCATTATCCTCTATCTCCTGAAACAAAACAACACCCTCGATTAGTGAGTCACCTGTATGCAAAAATTTCTTTAAACGAGAAACATGAAACACTGCGTGCACCCTACAACCCTGTGGCAATTCTAATTTATAGGCTACCTTGCCTATTCTTTTTAGAATTAACCATGGCCCACAATATCGAGGTGATAATTTAGCACACTCTCCTGTAGTCAAAGACTTAGAGTGCGAAGGAACTCTGAGAAAAACTTTTTCTCCTTCCTTAAATTCTCTAGCGGATTGGTTTTCATCCGCATACGTCTTAGCTCTATCCATAGCTTGGCGGATGTTAGCTCTCGCAAGTGCTAGCATCTCCCGCAGCTGAACCACAAAGTTCGCGATACTAGGCACTTTCTGAGGTATTCCAACTATAGTTGGATTCGCTGGTCTATAACCATAGTTCAGCTCAAAAGAACTGAACCCTGTAGAGGAATATTTTCTATCATTGTAGGCAAACTCTAACAATGGCAACCACTTGTCCCATGTATGTCGCCTCAATGACACTATGCTCTAAGCATATCCTCTAAATTTGGTTGATTCTTTCCGTCTAACTATCTGTTTCTGGATGATCCCCACTACTCATTCCCAACTCAGTCCTTAGTGTCTCAAACACCGCAGTCCAAAAATGACCGGTAAATTTGACATCTCTGTCTAACACTATGGATTTGGGTAATCCATGCAAACGAAATATATGTCTAATAAACAAATCCGCCACTTGCGGGGCACTAACAGACTCTCTAGTTGGAATCAAGTGAGCCATCTTGGTAAGACGATCAACCACCACAAGGATAGAATCATATCCACCTTGTGTCGTAGGCAGACCTACAATAAAGTCCATGGAAATGCTCTCCCACCTACCCAGTGGTATCTCCAAGGGCTGTAAAAGCCCGGGTGGCTTCACCCGCTCTACCTTACTTACCTGACATGAAAAACAACGTGTCACATATTCATGAATATGCTTTTTCATCTTTGGCCAAAAGAAATCTCGTCTCACGAGATCATGTCTTCTCGACTTCTAGATGTCCCGCACATGGGCTATCATGGCATTGTTGAATGACTCTCTACCTGAGATCATTCTGATTAGGTACTACTACCTTACCATTTCTTTTTAGCATACCATCCCTTATGCCATATCTTGCATAAGTTTGGCCTTTTTTGGATGCCAGGTCATCCTTTTGCCCCTGGTTTGAATACATGAGCCTTAGGCCAAAGGCTCTGAACGAACTCGTCCACCTTTTGAGTTTCTCTAATCTCGGTAATTAGAGCACTCTCTATTACTGTGAAACTCATATTATGCATAATGCATGACAACGCATCAGCAACTTTATTATCCTTCACTCTTTGGTACCGAATCGTCAACTTAAACTCCTGCATGAGTTCTATCCACCTAGCTTGGCGACCTCTCAAGTAGGGTTGTTTACAAAAATGTTTCAGAGTATCATGATCAACATCAACATAAAACTCTGACCCATACAAATAATGTCTCCATGTTTTCAAAGCATGGACAACAGCATACAACTCTAATTCATGAGTTGGCCAATTTCGTTGAGAAGGAGAAAGCTTCTTGCTTTCAAAGGCTACTGGCCTTCCCTCTTGGAGGAGAATTGCTCTTACCGCAATGCCACTTGCATCAGTTTCAAGGAAAAACGGTTTCTGGGGATCAACTATTTTTAACACTGGTCTTGAGACCACAGCTTGTTTTATGGTGTTAAAACTTTCCTGTTGATTTTATCCCCATATAAAAGGTACTTTATCTGAGGTCAGATCAGTCAATGGTGATACTATTTCGGAATATCCTTTGATATGCCTTCGATAAAATTGGACAAATTCCAAGAACGATCGCAAAGCGATCAAACTCTCAAGGATTAGCCAAGTCAGTATCGCAGCCACTTTCTTTGCATCCATTTCTACCCCCTCAAGAGTAATTATGAATCCTAAATATTCAAGTCTTATCATACACAGTATAGTTTTCTTTTTATTTACATAAAGACTGGCTTTCCTCAAAGTACTGAACACTATTCTCAAGTGTTCATGATGCTCAGTAATACTTTTACTAAATACCAGAATATCGTCACTTAAGTATACTACAAACTTTCCAATATAAGGACGTAGTAAATCGTTCATAAGCATGACAAATGTAGCTGGAGCATTGGTAAGTTCAAAGGGCATTACCAAAAACTCATAATGTCCAAACCTGCTTCTAAAAGCGGTTTTATGCACATCCTCGGCTCTAATACAAATCTGATGGTAGCCACATTTAAGATATATTTTACTGAAAATTACGGCCCCATGTAATGCATCTAGCAAATCATCGATCCGAGCCATCGGATACCTGTGCTTAATAGTGATATTATTCAATGCTCTGTAATCTATACAAAGCATGACAAATGTAGCTGGAGCATTGGTAAGTTCAAAGGGCATTACCAAAAACTCATAATGTCCAAACCTGCTTCTAAAAGCGGTTTTATGCACATCCTCGGCTCCAATACAAATCTGATGGTAGCCACATTTAAGATCTATCTTACTGAAAATTACGGCCCCATGTAATGCATCTAGCAAATCATCGATCCGAGCCATCGGATACATGTGCTTAATAGTGATATTATTCAATGCTCTGTAATCTATACAAAGGCAAAAAGTATCAACTTTCTTCTTCTTTAATATCACTGACGAAGCCAGCTTGGCCATCTCTCCATTTTAGACAACATCAGTGCTAGCCGAAGAATCATCAATCGGCTCTTCCAATGCTGTACAAAGAAACAAAAACTCTTTTTGAGCTTTTCGAATTTCCATTACGGAAACCAACAGTCCTTGAGGTATATCTTTTTCACCTCGTAAGACCTACAACACATCATTCATCTTGAATTGATAATTGTGCTTTTTCTAATCTATGGCTGGATTCTTCCTAGAATGACAAGCCTTACCCTGGGCTATGTCTGCATGAGCAAGCTTTGTCATTTAAAAATCAAGCTTCTCAGCATAGTCCTGAATTCGAAGCTCCAACTGGGTAACCCTTTAGTCCCATACTTCAGTTGAACTTCCATCTGCCATTCTGACTGTATATGCATAGTCGGATGGACTAGTCTTTAGTTTCAGCCTCTTTACAAGCTTGGAGTTCATTACATTGTGCGTTGATGCTGAGTCAAATAACACAATGACATCATGATTAGCTACTTGCCCTTTCATCTTAATGAACTTTGTATCATTAAAGGCTGTATACCCCGTTGCTGCGGGCTTTGATAAGATATTCTCAAGTGTACTAGTTACTAACTTAGCAACAGACACACAAAACAAAACAGGTACTGACCTTTGAGAAGATCCCGCTAGCTGAATCTGCATCTGTTCCGCTCTGGGACTTCCCTCCATTTCCATGTCGTATTCTGAGATCACCATCTCAGCCATCCGACGATCTTTGTTACGTGGACAATCTTTCCACTGATGAGGCTGAAGACATCCTAAACACAAGCCTTCTCTCCTCGCTTTTTCTCTTTGCTCTGGGTTCAAAAAAGATTTCGACCAAGCCCGGGCTGCCATTGGCGTTACTTTTCTTTTCATTCCAATGGTGGTACTTGATTTAGGAGTCTCAACTGGTTTCGCCTGCTTGGCTTGACCACTAGGATGTGAGCCACTCCCTTTGCTAATCAACTTCTTCTTAAACCCAGTTTTCTTCGGGTACCCATACTCAGTCCCAACTTGCACAAACCCACTTGGTCTGTTCCCTTTTGCATCCTCATAGTTCAGGGCTATGTCAATTGCTTCATCTAGCGTGTTCACTTACTTAGCCCGAACTTCCTAAACACAAGCCTTCTCTCCTCGCTTTTCTCTTTGCTCTGGGTTCAAAAAAGATTTCGACCAAGCCCGGGCTGCCATTGGCGTTACTTTTCTTTTCATTCCAATGGTGGTACTTGATTTAGGAGTCTCAACTGGTTTCGCCTGCTTGGCTTGACCACTAGGATGTGAGCCACTCCCTTTGCTAATCAACTTCTTCTTAAACCCAGTTTTCTTCGGGTACCCATACTCAGTCCCAACTTGCACAAACCCACTTGGTCTGTTCCCTTTTGCATCCTCATAGTTCAGGGCTATGTCAATTGCTTCATCTAGCGTGTTCACTTACTTAGCCCGAACTTCCATCTTTATCCAATCATTCAATCCAAAGATAAAATCTTTTACTTTGATTGACTGAGGTAGAGGTTCATCAACCTTTATTACACTTTCTCTGAACTTATCGGTGTATTCCGCCACTGATAAATTTCTCTAACGAAGGTTTCAATACTGATCCCAAGCTCGGGATGCTTCGTCAGGAGGTAAGAAGTGTTTTCTAAATTCCTCTTTAAACCCCTCCCAAGTAGTGGATGCTACTCCATCTTTCTGCTGTTTTATCCACCACGTATCCGCTGCCTCATTAAACATATGGGTGGCCTCGCGGATTTTCTTCATATCATTCCTGATTTCACAAATGGCGAAGGCCTCGTCCCATTTGTGTAACCAAGTCTCAATGATATTGGAACTACGGTCAACAACGACCAGAATACTTTTCTAGCCTATAATTGGCAATATTAGGCACCTTAGCCCTCCTAGGCTCGACCGTATGAACATTGAACGTGTTTTTTTTTTTTAAAATAAATAGAACACTACTTGAAACTGTATTTACAATTCGAAAGTCCAACTTCCAAATTTACAACTGACTAGACATATATCAGACTGCAACCAAAACCACTTTTCCCTATGCTAGGGAAACTCTTGCAATCTCAAAAACCTCAAATTCTTAAATCCAAAGGCATAATTTCGCTCCCAATCCAGCTCACACACCTCGAAGCTTTAGAAATTTAACCAAAAAATAAAACAGAAGGAAAAAAGAAATCGAAAGCCCCCTGGTATCTCCACGCGATCAACATTGCTGAGTATGTCCGTATAACATTGAATAGTTCAGAGTGTTGCTGATTGAGTGTTCTTCACGATTATAGCTATTTCGGCTTCATGGAACCTTTCTTCGACGAGAAGACCTCTGTCTAAATCCTTCGACAGGTTGAATTTTACTTCAGTGACAATAATCTGCCTCTTCGCGATGCCAAGAAGCCCTGAAGATACCAATATGAACTTGCGACCGTGCGTGATCCGGATATCCTCCAATTGCAATGACGTCGTGGACAGTCAATACCAAAATACAATCGGTGCGTCGTGTTATGCGTCGTCAAATTTGGACACCACACAGCCCTTTGATTAACCAATTGCCGCGATATTCTGCATACTCACAAATACCGTGTACACTCATGGCCTGAAGCCGTACGTCGAGTTGACAGTGACAGATCACGACAATCACTAAACCTGCGACAACGTCTGCTAACAACGACCCTACATAGTGTAGTAGCTCAACAATCAACAAGTCGTGACCAGCGCGTGCGCCACCCTGATGTTCAACGTCCACCCAAACTAATGAACTACCGATGGCCTCCCAGATGACGCAAACAATCTACCACCTTAGTTTTTTTCTCTGATCCCGACTAAAAATCCTTTCTCAATTCATCATTAGCCTCCCAACTCGACAAGATCCCAAATCTACACTCTGATACCAAATCTTAAATGCAAACTTGTTTACTCCTAGCTATACATCAAATCACAGGCACAGGCACACAAAATCACCTCCCAGCCGATCTCGGTGGTAGTAGTAAACTCTCTCTTCTTCCAAATCGTTACGTTGAAACTCTTGCTTGCTTAATTTCCACCAAGCCCCAAAATTCCCTAGATGGATCTAGTATGCCACATGTCTTCATTTTAGGGTCCCTCCTTAATACATCATTTACCCCTCTTGGGATATCATTAAAACCATTTTCCCCTTGGCACATTTCATGCATTTAGGTCCCTTAGCCTTAGATCCACCTAGTCTAGTGCCATGTCACCCTCACCAAGAACCTTGACCTTGATTCCTTTTTTATCATTTACATGAAGCCCAAACAATTATAATACAAACATTGATCCTTTAAAGGAAAATGTCGACTGACCCTTCCGAGGTCATGTTACCTCGACTTGAGCGTAACACTGTAAGAAGGGTCGGGATAGAGAGACGAATTGTAGCATGTCTACACACCGAATTAGGGCTCCAAAACGGGCTTGAGAGCATCACAAATGCTCAGAAAGAGCAGTTGCACAAGTAGAAAGAAAGAAACAAAGAACGTTTATTAAAGTCTTCGGAAGACTGATGGCTCTATGAGACTATGAGAAGCCTTCAGCAGAGGAAGCCCTAGGAGAGTCAAAGTTGCAGCCACATAGGCACGGGAAGCTCCAGAAGGTAGATTGAAGTCACAACAGGGTAGACAATCTGCAAAGAGGGCACAACAGAGGCAACAAGCCAAGAGGATTCCAAGGGGAAGACGTTGCATCAGGGTGAAGCCCTAGGCAGCCTTGTAACAAGGTCTAGCCATATCTCAGCTCCGCATTCACACACCTGCACATGCACACGCGCGCACACACACAATTGTACATGTAAGGATACACATACATGCACATGCACACACACATACATGTATGTGATAGAAATGAATCCCTGTAGATGGTGTCCTGTAGTGGAAGACTAATAGAGCATCCCAGGAATGCCCCATCCTACCCTGGTCCACCCCACCGATGCACTCCTCATTTGGGGGCTCACAGATGCCGAGGTGACCACTACTTTTCCAACACCCCCTCTCACTGCCGACACATCTTGGCGCGATACCATTCCGTCGATGAAGATGCTCTAGTAGCTCTTGTGCCGTAGCCCTTCGGATAATTGCGGTGTCAATGTCGAATCCTAGCTTTTCATCCAATGGCTCTTGCTCCACCAGGCCCGGTTCCACAAAAGCACACTAGTCTGGTGCACAGTTGCATCTTTTGTAGCACTGATGGCACCACCTCCTTCAGTCATCGAACTCAAGCACTCCAGGTACTAGTATCCTCCAGCTGCCCTCCAAGCTCCTCATAATGAGTGGACAGCTTGAAGTCCTCCAGGCGCCATGCTCTCAAGGTCCGTCTTACCCTATCCTCCAACTGGCAAGGTCTACAACCAAAGAGCATAATCTAGATGTTATGTCCCAAGCATAAATTCAGATTACCTGGACCGTTAGCACCCTTATGTGGTTTTGTGTTGTTCCCCAACCTAGATGGCTCCAAGCACTCACACCTTCACAAAAGTATATGACTCTTCTTCTGACCATCTCTCAATGTCAAACATCCTGACCGTAACACCGGGGGTCTGCATACCTAATCTCAGTAACAATGGGAGATGCCACCAAGAAAAGTTCCTCTCTGACCACCACATTGGCTGAATTTGACTCCCCTGACTCTGAGTTGGCCCCTTTCTTTTTTTATCAACCTTCTTCTTTTTGTTGTCCTTTGCAAAATGCCCTGGCTCATCACAATAGAAGCATTTCTTCTCTTTCTTTCTCTTCTTCTTGTCTTCATCATCTGAAGAGTTCGCTCCGTCGTCATATTTGTCCATCTTGCTTACCCTTACCCTTGCCTTGCTCCTGAGCTGTAAGGACTTTATCATTTGTTCCATCATATTTCTTTTCCTAAGCTTCTTGTTGCAACAACAATGGAACCAACTCCTTGAACGTCACTAGGGTAGCCCTCTGCCTTGCAATCATTGTAGTCTCAAAACTACTATAGCTCCGAAGGGGCATTCCTAGCAATAGCCTTGTCATCCTGGTCAAGCTCTGGAGGATCTTGGACCTCACGACAGAGCTGTATGGCATGAGCATGGATGAGGGGTATTCAATACAGGATCACATTACCAAGATGAAGGTGGTGCGGGATCAGTTGTTGGCAGTTGTTGAGCTCATACATGTCCCTCATAATGGTCCACGCCTCGGAGGAAGGATTTGCCATCTGTAGGTGAGGAAGCACCGCATCCGCCGTGGTACCCACAATGATAACCAAGGCCTCCGCATCATGGATCTGCCATGCTCTCACTAACACCGGATCCACTGGTGTAATCGCCACTGCTGTACTTTGCCCTAGCCGCCCTGCCATGTCATCATCTTCCTGCCCTAACCCTAACTCTGCTCAGCTCTTCTTCTTGTAGCCGCCTCTAGATGTCTCTTTCTCCCGCCTCATTTCTGCCTCTAGCTGCCTCTCCTTGTTTTCTGCCAGTCCACAGCCCACCTTCATTGCCGCCCTCATTCAAGACCTTCTTGAGCTTTGGCCGCTGTTCATGGCCTTTGTTACTTGCTAGTCGGCATTTCCTGCAAGAGGCACCTGCACGTGTGGTTCTCCAAGGACCTTTTGGAGTATCTTATCATCGATTCTAGGGTTTCTCAGCTGCTGCTGCATAGCCGCCTTCAACAGAGCTGTTTCGGATGTTTTCAATGCCAAAAACAGCCTTTTATTGCTACTGCTATGTAGTCGACCACCTGACAGCATTCTCTGCAGTATTACGAGGCCTTTGAAGGTATTTTCGAGCAGTTTCTTGTCTTCCAACACACCTACAGCAGCCGTTTTTCACTGTGGTGATCTGCTACATCATTTCGGACCTGTTCTAGGGAGCCGCCTTTCACATAGGCAACCTGCTTTTGCACTTCGAAGTGCCCTGGTGAGCCGTTTTGAGGATTTCAGACCTGCTGCAGCACTTCGAGTAGTTTCTATGTCCACAAGTGCTCAAACTCTAGTTCAGTTCTGCATTTCGAAGCATTTTCTTGCTGTGTTTTCATTAAGGTTTGCATTTTGGAGCCTCCGAGGTCATCGACTAGCTGCTGGAAACATTTATTCACGCATTGCTTCAACTGTCTTGCATTTGTGAACGCTGCTGATCCATTTCAGAGCCCTAGACCAGCCCCTCTATTTGGTGGTTCTTCATTTCATCTTGCTGGCTATTCATTTGTTGCTGCGAAATTTGATACCTCAGTCTACTACTATGGAGCCTAGCCCTCGTGGTGAAGACCCATCAGCACCACTCTCAGGTTGGGATGAACAGAATGACACAGAGGGTATCTTGCAAAACGGAAGACTGATAGAGCGTTCCAAGAATGCACGTGGAACTGTTTAACTACGGAATCAAAACTTCTTTCCTTATGTGTATTCGCAACCATTAGTGTGTGAAAGCCAGTAAATCGATAGTGAATCACAAGAGAGATATAGAATCCACAAAAGGTACCTTTTTGTCAAATAACAAGACACAATACAAAAGAGAGGCTCAGAGTCCAACCAAACCATGTTCCTCTAACCTTACCAAAAATTCTCCTACTATGCCCTTGGCAACTCTAGATCCTTGAGCCCATGTGCTCCTCTTTGAGCTTATGTAGACTCGTCCCCGCACCTTACTGCCCTAGAAGACAGCCTAGGTACAACGTCTTGCTGAGCTAAGTCTGCATCTCCTCTATCCCTCCTTCACTTCTTGGATGTAGGCCCCAGGCAAGTCTCCTGCTGCTCCTTTCTGCTCACTGAAATGCTGATCTGCTGGATGGCCTATATTTATAGGGCTCAATGCCCCTTCTACTGGCCGACCTGGTAGGTCGATTTGGGCCGACCCAATCAGCCCTATCTGCCGACCCAGATGTCTGCGCATTTTCCCCTTGTGGGGGCACACTTTTGAGGGCTGGCTGGCCCAGCCTGGCCACGTGGCAGGCTGCCACTGGCCCGGGCATGTCCAGCCCTAACCTGACCTCCTCTGAGGTCCTTTTCGCCCCAAAACCTACCACGATCTGGTTGCCTACATGCTGCTGCCATTCTGCCTCCTGCCAGGCCTATACGTGCCTCTAGATCAGCTCCATACACAGCGTCGATCCACTAGGGTATACATAGATCCACCTTCCTCACTCCTTGAGGATAACTATAGGGCAGCTCAGATCGCCTCTGTATTGACAGTGGTCAGTCAGAGGGCATACCTAGCAAGGGCCACATCTGCACCTTACATGATTCCGGGGAGATCGAGTTAGAGGAGCATCTTGCATTCAAATACCCTATGTACTACGAGATCAGAGGTCAATACTACTACCTTTTCAGAGATGGTCTTGGTTCTCTATCCAGATTCCTATCCTACCCAGACCAAAGATGCCTCGCGGCCTCCATCCATGAGGCTGTCCAACATAAGAAGAGGTTGCTTAGAAGTTAGAGCACATAGAGGGGACCATGACACATAGCCACCACTTAGAGTACAATCACTGAGTTTTTCCAGCCGAACAGCACCAACCAACAGGACCCACAGAGACAGCGACCTTGAGGACCCGAGCCAAAGGTTGAGACACAACAGACCCGCAGGCACACAGAGGGGCATATCACACTAGGGGACCTCCCTTCCCTCTTAACCAGACCAAGGGACCAACCCACAAGAGTGATGGTAGCACTCGTTCGTTGCAGGGCTATAGCCAAGAGACCATAGCGGGCCACACGCGTTGATAGTCACCAGCGACCTATCACACGCTATATGCCACCACAACAGCCTCGTACATCGACACCACCTTCCAAGAGTTGATGCTCCTACTTCTTCCCACTCCGAGAGACCATAGAGCTCTCACTATACTCACCATGGGTGTTGATGCCCACTTAGTGGCTCCACCCTCAGCTCATTGCATCAATTTCTGTATAAGTCTCATAGACCCTTTTGGTCTTCCAAAGACTTTTAATGAAATCTCTCTCTCTCTCTCTCTCTCTCATACAGAGATGGTAGAGTGATCATCCGAGAGAGAAGAGATCAGGACTGAGGGGGAGAAGGAAGAAAAGGAGGAGAAAGAGGAGGGTGAATTGTGACGGTGCCGGACCAAAGGGACACAAAGCGGACTGAGGATTGCAGTGTGGAATTGCAATGGCACACTCTAGTGTGATCCACGTAGTTTCTCAGAGACATACACTAACGTAGATATGGTCTTCTACACTAAGACACATGAGAGCCCTGAGAGAGGATTGCCCATCATGATAGGATATACATGGGAGTCATCACATAGGAAGGAGACGAGGAGAGACATTGGTGTACGGGGTTCGGGGGGAGTGGCTATCCTCTTTAGATCACACATGAGACCTCTCATATCAGTGGCACGAAGAGAGGAGCATGCGCGACACATGTGGATACGAGTCCATCTACCAGACGCACGACCGATTCTTATAGCAGTGTGCTATTTCCCTCCAGATACCTCATCCTATGCACATGAGGTCACAGTCCATATGAGTCGATTCAAAATGATATCACCGAATTCTCCAGCCAGGGAGGGGTAGATCCTTCTTCTTGGTGACTTCAATGCGCACACATCGAATAGGCAGGTGGGCCTACTGGACTTTGCATTGGATTTCCTCATAGTACCGAAACTAGATGCAACTGAGCTCGAGACAATGAGGCATTCTGCAGATGCACCACAGGTAAAAGAGTATGGACGACATCTACTTGAGCTAGGGGCTGTTCATGATTTGATCATTTATAATGGTCTACAAAGATGGCCATCATCCGGTGGTCTCACTTGTTTCCCACATGGCGGAGGGACAAGCACAGTGAACTACCTCTTGGGTCCCTTGGCCTTTACCTCATGGATATACGACTTCATTGTGCCCCCTCCCCCACTCGGGGCTGATCACTCATACCTAGCCTTTTGTATCTCTACCACTATGCCAGCCACAGAGAGGGTCCCCCCCGCACCCACTCGTGTACAGGTTCACTTTGATCGCACCCTAAACCCCATCTATGTGAGCAACTTGGCGAAGGGACTTCCAGCCCTACTACTTAGAGATGTTGTAGACCTCCCCCACGCCTCAGACACCCTTTCCACGGTAGTCATGGACGCAGCCATCAGGTCATTCCCCACGACTCGATCTGCACATGCCTCACTAGGGAAGATGCCACAAAATCCCTGGTATGATGATGAGTGCAGAGAGATGAGAGCTCACCTCACACCCAAGTGATCCCTTGGCCACTTAACATCACCCGAGGCACAGCGGATTTCACAGCGACTGACATGTCATAAGCGAAGGGCCTTCCTTATCCATAGAATGGACGAGGTGATCAATTCATTTCGAGGGGGGGATCCCACCATTGGATGGGGGCTTCTATCGGAGGGGAAGCCACCTATACGCATCACAGACCCAGGTGTTTGGCACACTTATGCATGCTCTCTTTATGATGTCCCAATGCATGCACCACATGATATGTCCACTATGCCCCGGCCTACCACTTGCCACTTGCTCACTGCACAGAATGTGCAAGGCTGCACTCAGCTGGCTTCATAACCGGAGAGCACAGGACCATGAGGGACTACGGACTGAGCACTTTAATCATGGACAAGAGGTCTTGGCTCCGGTACTAGCACAGATGTTCAACCACGCCTTATGTCACGGCTTCCCACCCTCATGGAGTACCACCACCATAGTACCGATACAAAAGGCAGGCGACCCCATGGATACTGAAAACTATCGCACTCTCATGATTGACCACACGCTGGCCAAGATCTATGGATCAATACTGGAGAGGGAGATCAACAGTCATACAGAGGCACATGGGCAGCGTGCTCTAGGACAGCAGGCTTCCGAAGACAGCACTCCACTCTAGACCACATCTTCAGCTTGAGGGCTATCAGTGAGGAGGCGAGGTCGAGACGCCATGCGATCCCGCATGATCAAGAGACTAGAAGATATGCAAATTTCAGATGTTCTGATCTGGGAAGTGGTGAGCCTATACGAGTCCGTTAGAGGGAGAGTTCGTGCCCTAGGAGGCCTATCAGACTGAATTGAGAGCACGATCGGTGAAACCAGCCTCAACAACGTAAAGGGTGGTAGGATCCACGTAAATACAGCATATACAGTAAATAGACGAGTAAATTTGCAACACACCACAAATCACAAGGGAGCTAGAGCGCACCTACTCATAAACAATGACACCAATTGGCCCCAAACGCTCGCGCCCCTTGCGGTATTTATTTAACATTCATTTCAAGCCAAGAGGCTGATTACAAAGGTCTTTGGGAAGCTGCTCCACAGGCAAACCAACGCCCTCAAACTTCGCGTCCAACCCACCTTGTAATTCCCTGCTCAACTTCAAACGGTTAACGGCATCCAATCACTAGACAATCATGTATCCTCAGCCAACTAAAGCATGCAAAAAAGACCCCAATAGCATCCACTGTCTGAACCACTCCTGCAATTGCATATCCAAGTGCCTAACCAGCCAACACAGCTGAACAACTGCAAGAAAAAACCCTCAACAGCTGAACTCTGGTGCAATCAAACAACCAAACACTTCCCAGCAGGTTGCCTCAGTCTATAGCCTCCTTGGCCACTGCCCAACAGCATAAATCAACCCTTCTTCACGAGGAAAGAAACCCAAACGCAATAACTAGCCGGCAACCAGCTTGGGAACGGCAAAAGCAAACAAAGACAAGCCTTCTTCTATCTAGAATCCACAGAAGACAAGTCACCCTGGCTAGAAAACCCAAGATCCTACGGAGATAAGCTGATTCTGCTCTAGCACAGCCCCAAACACAACTTAGAAGTGAACACCCCCGCCTAGAAAGTTGCCAAAGTCAGCTAGCACAACCCGGAAGCCTCCAGAATCAAATCGCAATTTTCCTAGATACCCTGGACACTCCTGAAAACAAATCGCAATCCCTGTAGCAATCCGAAAATGCCTGGAAACAGTACCAGAACAGGACGCAGTCATCTGGCACAGCTCGGAGGTCCTGGATCGCAATGTGTAGCAGACACCCTTGGTAGAAATCGCAATCTGCAACAGGCCTGGATTTGGTGCGTTTTCCCCTGGCAAGTCCTAGATGTGCTGGTACACGCCCTGACTGGTGACATTTTTCCCTGGCAGGCTCCTGAAGCTCCTGGGAATTTGCGATTTTTGCTCTAGCAGCTCCTGGCACAGGCTCTAGCAGGTCACAACTGAGGATCTGGCTCCTTCTGAAACTGATTTGGCCAACTGAACAAAAAATAAGAGCTTTGGGTCTCTTTTATAGTCCTGTGCTAAAAATAGCAATTTTTAATTGCACCACTCTTTTGGCCCCCCTGTTGCACACTTTGGCCTAGGAATTAATTGCCTAGTAACTGGGCGCACATTCACTATTTCCAAGGGCCCACTAAGAATTTTAATTCCCCAAGTCCCGCCTCATGGCCGGACCCTCGCGTCCCAAAGGCTCAAGATAGTCACACACAAATTACAGGAGTCGCAAATCAAAAGTCCCATAATTTCACGTCCTCATGATTGACCCCCCCCCCCCCCCCCTTGAAAGAAGGCAAACATCCTCGGTTGCTTGCAAACCCAAAAAAAAAAAAAGTAGCAATGGAAAAATCAAAAGCAAATGAAATAACCAAAGCTGAAATAGCAAAATAACCAAATAACCGAATCTGAAAGACAACCAACAATGCTATCAACAGATCAACCAAGTCTAAAATGGGAGCGACTCAACAGACCAACCAAACCTAAAAGAACAACGTACCAATGCTGCCAACAGGTCAACCAACAATGAATATGTATCTGTAGAGCCATGGTAACAAATACATATACACATAAGATGCATCAAAACCAAGTGGCTAGGACACCAATCATAGAGGCCCTCATGACGAAGATACTGTCAGCAATCAATACCTCGAGTGAAACAAAAATGCAACACCAAGTGTCCTCTATGATACATGAGCGGGTGCGTACAACAAGAATGGAAGCTGTGCATCACGTAATGCTATAGACACCCGGCACTCTACTGAACCTGAATGAGAACCACGTAAAGTGGGCTCCAACTGGAAAGCCTCAACATAAAGCTGTAACACCTAGGGAGTATCTATCAACTCATCCTCCTCCATCCACTTCGCATGCAATGATGAATAGTTACAAAACTTCACCAAATAGCATCGTACAACTTTACCCTTTACCTTTCTTACCCTATGTGCTAGGATCTGCTCGAGTAGAAGGATCTCATCCAAGTCTTCCACCTCTGGCTGAATTTCCGAAGGCAAATTCGTAAAACAAGAATAGAAGCGCTAACTCCCTCCCTCTGCATCACGTAATGCTACAGACACCCGGCCCTCTGTTGAACCTGAATGAGTACCACGTAAAGTGAGCTCCAACTGGAAAGCCTCAAGATAAAGCTGTAACGCCTGAGGAGTATCTGCGAACTCATCCTCCTCCATCCACTTCGCATGCAATGATGAATAGTTACAAAACTTCACCAAATAGCGTCGTACAACTTTACCTTTTACCTTCCTTTCCCTATGTGCTAAGATCTGCTCGAGTACAAGGATCTCATCCAAGTCTTCCACCTCTGGCTGAATTTATGAAGGCAAATCTGTAGGCACATCACATTGAAAAGGCTTAAGGAGACTCACATGGAAAGCGTTGTGAATCTTCAAATAATCAAGTAACTGTAAGCAAAATGCTACATCATTAATCTGCTAAGTTACCTTGAAAGGCCCATAGTAGCTCATACTTAGCTTAGGGAATAGCCGAGTATGACCCCATGTACTTTTCGGCCTTGCTTTTTGAAAACGCAGCAAGACATAATCACCTTCCTTGATGACAACGTCACGCCTGTGCTTGTCTGTTGCCTTTTTCTGCTTCTCCTGTGACTTCTGCAAAGCTTGCTTCACCTTTTGATAAGCTATGTCGAAGCTTTCCACATACTTATCAGCCTCAAAATTCTTATCTTTTGTCTGCAAGATGGGTGGAATCTTACGTTGGCCTTCCACTATCTCAAATGGAGCCTTACCTGTGGAAGAATGTACCGTATTATTGTTAGCATACTCCACCAAGGGTAAGAACTTCTCCCACTGTGACTGGTGCTCCGAGACATAACATTTCAGTAAATCTAGAGCTGTGGAATTAGCCTCCTCTGATTGCCCATCAGTCTGTGGATGAAAAGCATAAGAAAATAGGAGAGTAGTGTCCATATTCTCAAAAACTCCCTGCCAAAACAAGCTAGTCATATGTGGGTCTCTATCACTGACAATGGACTTTGACATACCATGATACTTGAAGATATTCTCCATGAACAACTTGGTCATATGATATGCCCCAATCTTCTTCCGTATAGGAATGAAGGGCCCCTGCTTGCTGAGGCGATCAATGATCGTCCATATTCCATCATTACCTGTAGGGGTCCTCGACAAATCAAAAATAAAATCCATGGCTATGCTCTCCCATGGTCCATCGCGTATGGACAAAGGACGTAACAGTCCAGGAGTCTTCCTGTGATCATTCTTCGCTTTCTGACAGGTTAGGCATGTACAAACGTACTATCAACATCTTGACGCAACGTATGCCAATAAAAGAAATGCTCCAACGCCTTAACTATAGCATCCATACCTCGATATCCTGCATACGGTGGATCGTGACATTCTCTCATGACCTTCTGCCTTAGTTGCTTAGTTACACATAACCTGCCATAACCCATCCTTAAGCACATAATTGCCTTTGTCCATTAATAAGCTGGTCATAGATTTCAGCAAATTGCTCGTCTTCCGCATAGTAATCCTTCATTTCATCCAACTCATTGTGATTGGCAATTGTCACAGCTGAAACTTCTGGCTTCCTAGACAAGGCATCAACAACACATTCTCCTTGCCCTCAACATGAACAATCTGAAAATGAAACATTGACAAGAAGTTTTCCCACCTCATGTGCTTCTCGGAGAGCTTAGATTGCGTCAAGAAGTAGCGCAAAAACTGATGATCCATCTGTACTGTAAAATCAGCTCCCAATAAATAATGCTCCAAGTGGATAAAGCATGAAGTACAGCCAACATCTCTTCTCATAAATCTGTAAATGCAACTCAGCTGGCTGTAGAATGCGACTCTCATAAGCTACAGGATGCCCATCCTGTGTGAGAACAGCTCCAATACCATTTTTACCGCAAGCATCCGCATGTACATGAAAAGACTTCCTTAAGTCTGGTAAAATCAGCACCGGATCTGTTGTAAGCTTGCGCTTCAACTCCTCAAAATAGTCATTCTCCGCTTGTGTCCACTGGAAAAGCCTCTCCTTGGAAAGCGCATGCATAGGGGCTGCAATTTCTGCAGAGTGACGGATAAAACGACGGTAGTAGGAACACAAACCCAAGAAACTACGAACCTCGTGCAAATTCTTTGGTTGTGGCCAACTCCATATTGCTTCCACTTTAGTTGGATCCATACGAACCCCATCCTTGGAAACAATATGACCCAGAAAATGAATCTCAGCCATGAAAAACTCACTCTTCTTGGGGTTTATGAGAAACCTTTCCTTCCTGAGCTCAGCGAACACAATCGCGAGATGCTCCTGATGCTCCTCATCTTTCGAAAATACAAACATGTCATCAAAGAATGTATCCACGAAGGCTCTGTGGTTTCCAAAGATCATGTCCATCATACGATTGAAGGTGGCAGGAGCATTAGTGAGTCCAAAAGGCATAACCAAAAACTCATACAACCCAAAAGAAGTCTTGAATGTTGTCTTATGCACATCCTCTGGACGTATGCAAACCTGATGGTACCCACTCTTCAAATCAATGCGGCTGAAAACAGCTCCACCCGTCAACCTATCATGAATATCATCTATCTTGGGTATAGGGAAGCGATTCTTAATGGTGATCTTATTCAAGGCACGGTAATCAATACACATATGCCAAGAACCATCCTTCTTTTAAACCAATAGAACTGGAGAGCAATAAGGCGATGAACTTGGCTAAATCAGCCCCTTCTCCAAAAGTTCATTTACCTGACTCATGATCTCCTCCTGCTACTACCCCGCACTAACTCTATAAGGTGGTCTATTGGGTGGACTACTCCCATTGTCCTCTAGCCTTTTTCGTGGAAGCTCACTAGGCAACTCACTAGAAAAGCAATCTGAAAATTCAGTTAGAAAAACAGCCCTTTGCTTTTCTAAACGAGAAACAGTATGCTCTTCATTTATAGGGGGTATCTCTCAAGCAAAAACACCGTACGCAGAAATATGACTTTTCATTACAGAATTAATGGCAGAAGCCGTTACAACTAGGACAGAGTCCCCTTTAATTTCGTGTCAATTACATGGGTCTTCCCCTTATGCAAAACTGTAATTTTTCTCTTCTTGGCTTCGATTACCACATCCCAATGATGCATCCATGGCAAATCCAACAAAACGTCACAACCTGCAAGTGGCATAATGTAAAAATCTTCGTTGTCCACAAAAGTCTGGATATGTACACACAACTTCCCTATAATAGGTGTGACAAGAGTAGTGAACTCTGGGTCAGCCATGCCAGCTTCACAACTCGGTCCCATCTCCTCAGCTCGAATGCCCAATCTCGCTACCATCTCAGGAGAAATAAAATTGGCCTTTGCACCCAAATAAGGGCAGTTTGATCCCGAACCTTACCCCAAGCTCTGCATAACTCAGTTTCCTCACCCTGGGGCTCCTCACTGATCACATCAGCCATCAACCCAGCCATGGTCTTCTGTTTCTTCCCCTTCTGATCACCTTTGCTTGCCTCAGTCTTCTCCTCTTTCCACTTCGGGAAATCCCGAGATATATGACCTGGTTCTTTGCATTTGAAACACTTCTTTTCCTCAAAGAGAGTTCTCCGCTCCTCTTTACTCAAATACTCGGATGCCTTTTTATTGTTTTGTCGCCTCCCTGCAACAAATGCAGCCTTCTGACGATTGGCCTTCTTCTCTATTTTGAAAAATCGAAACCCAGTTTTCTTATCTGTGTCATCCTTCTTGGCTTCCTGCTTCTGTCCACCTTTGAACCCTGAAGTCTTCCCTTGCATCAAAGCACAAGCCGTGCTAGCATTCTCGATAAGCTGAGACATAATAGAGACCTGAGTCTTCGTGCAGTAGTCTCTCAACTCCTTAGGCAGCCCGCAACAATATTTCTCAACCTACTCAGTGAAAGGAACAAGCCGGTAGGAGCTAACGGGCAACAAAGCCGCCCAAAACTTGCTGTTATACTCCTCTAAATTGCAGCAATTAATGGAATTCAGCTCATGCCAAGCAGTGATAATGTCAACTTCAAAGGTCATGGTAAGCCACGCGGCGGAAACACCTGCTTGAAACCTACCCACGTGTTTGGTGCAATATTTTGCAAGCATAGTGGTCCACCACTGGAGTGCGTTCGCCTTTAGAAAACTAGCAGCCCAACGTATCTTAGATGACTCTGTGAAATTCCCTCTTGTGTAAGCTGCATCGAATTGCTGCAAAAAGGTCAAGGCCTTGAGTTTGTCCTACACCCCACTAAATGTCTCAAATTTCACGGCTGCACCTGCCTCCTTAAAGTCCTTCAACTTGCCCTGAGGTGCCAAATTGTCATAAACAGGTGCCCGGGCAAACGGCACAGCAGCACTCACTCTATCCCCCACACTACCAGCATTAGGAAAAGCTGTACTATTCAGACCAGCACCCAAATTTTGCATATTTCTCAAAGCAAGGTTACCTGTTGCTGCGTTGGGCATACCTGATTGCATCCCTAGGACTGCTCCAACATTTGCATACATCATGTTTTGTCCAATGGGCTGTAAATTAGGCTGAAACGCAACTGTTTGACTAGCAGGCATACCCGAAAATTGGGCTTGGGGGCTGACCATACCCTGAAACACTAACCCACCACTAAAATAGCCTGGCTGAACCGGCTTTGCCAAAACTCCCTGCTGTCCGGAAACCATGGACTGAAAATTATTACCTTGAGTCGGTCCCGGAATCGTGCTAGACTACTACTGACCATAAGGGATTTTAGAGGGCTGATCCTAGAAAGTGACATGTGGTCGCTTGTTAGCTTCAACATCCCTATCCCCATCATCAAGCTTCCTTTTCTTCGGTTGCACATCTGAGTTCATCATCTTCTGGAAGCGAGGATCTTGTGTGAATTGCGTGAAAGCACTCACAAAACTCTGCATCTGTGCCTTGAATAGCTCCACATCCTCCGCATCCATCTGATCATCCTGATGCTGTGCAACATGCTGGGTCTCCTCTCCTGCACCTTGGTCCCCTCCAAGAGACTGAGACATCTGCTCTTCCTCCTCAGTAAGGCTCACGGATCTCTCCCTGTGTGACATATTTACTGAATAGTATGTTGTCTTCTTCACCTAGTCGGCTGGACTTGCACCAAGCCAACCACAGGCTCCCCTCTTGAAGAAGTTAGGTGGATCCCGGCAATGGAACCACTGAAACCAGCCTCAACAACGTAAAGGGTGGTAGGATCCACGTAAATACAGCATATACAGTAAATAGACAAGTAAATTTGCAACACACCACAAATCACAAGGGAGCTAGAGCGCTCCTACTAAAAAACAAAGACACCGATTGGCCCCAAACACTAGCGCCCCTTGCGGTATTTATTTAACATTCATTTGAAGCCAACAGGCTGATTACAAAGGTCTTTGGGAAGCTGCTCCACAAGCAAACCAACGCCCTCAGACTTCCCGTCCAACCCACCCTGTAATTCCCTGCTCAACTTCAAACGGTTAATGGCATCCAATCACTAGACAATCCTGTATCCTCAGCCAACCAAAGCATGCAACAGAGACCCCAATAGCATCCACTATCTGAACCACTCCTGCAATCGCACATCCAAGTGCCCAACCAGCCAACACGGCTGAACAACTGCAAGAAAAAGCCCTCAACAACTGAACTCTGGTGCAATCAAACAACCAAACACTTCCCAACAGGTTGCCTCAGTCTATAGCCTCCCTGGCCACTGCCCAACAGCATAAATCAACCCTTCTTTGCAAGGAAAGAAACCCAAACACAATAAGTAGCCAGCAACCAACCTGGGAACGGCAAAAGCAGGCAAAGACAAGCCTTCTTCTACCTGGAATCCACCGAAGACAAGTCACCTTGGCTAGAAAACCCAAGATCCTGCGGAAATAAGCTGAATCTGCTCTGGCACAGCCCTAAACACAGCTTAGAAGCGAACACGCCCGCCTGGAAAGTTGCCAAAGTCAGCTAGCACAACCTGGAAGCCTCCAGAATCAAATCGCAATTAACTTGGACAGCTTGGACAGCTTGGATACTCCTGAAAACAAATCGAAATCCCTATAGGAGCCCGAAAATACCTGGAAACAGGACGTAGTCACTTGGCACAGCCTGGAGGACCTGGAAACTGGAATGCAATTTGCAGCAAACACCCCTGGCAAAAATCGCAATCCGCAACAGGCCTTGGATCTAGTGCATTTTCCCCTAGCAGGTCCTGGATGTGCTGGTACAAGCCCTGACTGGTGACGTTTTTCCCTGCCTGAAGCTCCTGGGAATTTGCGATTTTTGCTCTAGCAGCTCCTAGCAGGCTCTGGCAAGTCACAACTGATGATCTGGCTCCTTCTGAAACTGATTTGGCCAACTGAACCCAAAATAAGAGCTCTGGGCCCCTTTTGTAGTCCTATGCTAAAAATAGCAGTTTTTAATTGCACCACTCTTTTGACCCCCCTGTTACACACTTTGGCCCTAGGAATTAATTGCCTAGTAACTGGATGCACATTCACTATTTCCAAGGGCCCACTAGGAATTTTAATTCCCCAAGTCCCGCCCCATGGCTGGACCCTCGCGCCTTAGAGGCTCAAGGCAATCATGCGCAAGTTACGGGACTCGCAAATCAAAAGTCCCATAATTTCACATCCTCGTGACAATCGGAGTAAAGCAAGGGTGTCCTCTCTCACCGACTCTCTTCAGGCTCTACATTGATGAGATTACATCTTTCATAGCCGCCTAAGAGGCGAGGGAGCACCACTAGCAAACTTGATACAAATTCTACTATATGCGGATGACATAGTCCTCCTGTCATCTTCGGCAGAGGGACTACAGAGACAACTAGATGCCCTAGAGGTGTTCTGCACAGAGAGAGATCTGAGGTTAATCTTGGGAAGACCAAGGTCATGATCTTCAACACCTCCTACACAATGCTTCACTGACATAGCTTTACATACCAGAGTCAGCCAGTGGAGATTGCGCAGTCCTACACATACTTGGGTGCAGTTTTCACAGGGCCAGTTTTCACGATGACCAACGCAGCCAGAGCATGACTCACACGAGGGCATGGTGCCTTGGCTCGACTAGAGCGACAATGCTTCCAGGCGCACTTCTAGGATCCATCGACGAAGTGTGGGCTTTTCGACACTCTAGTGTGGAACAGATTCGAGCGGCTGCAGGTGCTTATGGGCTCCAGGATGATTCGAAGTAAGCCCTCAATCCCCCATCCGATAGTACGGGCAAAGTTTGCCATGACCCCTCTCCAGGTTGATGCCATCTTTCAGACAGTGACTTTCCTCCACAGAGTTTGGGACCTACCTCGTGAGAGACTTCCGAGACTGGCACTAGAGTCCTCCATACGACTCTCTGAGAGTGGGCATGGTGCCTTGGCTCGACTAGAGCGACAATGCTTCCAGACGCACTTCTAGGATCCATCGACGAAGTGTGGGCTTTTCGACACTCTAGTGTGGAAGAGATTCGAGCGGCTGCAGGTGCTTATGGGCTCCAGGATGATTCGGAGTAAGCCCTCAATCCCCCATCAGATAGTACGGGCAAAGTTTGCCATGACCCCTCTCCAGGTTGATGCCATCTTTCAGACAGTGACTTTCCTCCACAGAGTTTGGGACCTACCTCGTGAGAGACTTCCGAGACTGGCACTACAGTCCTCCATACGACTCTCTGAGAGTGGGCATGGTGCCTTGGCTCGACTAGAGCGACAATGCTTCCAGGCGCACTTCTAGGATCCATCGACGAAGTGTGGGCTTTTCGACACTCTAGAGTGGAAGAGATTCGAGCGGCTGCAGGTGCTTATGGGCTCCAGGATGATTTGGAGTAAGCCCTCAATCCCCCATCAGATAGTACGGGCAAAGTTTGCCATGACCCCTCTCCAGGTTGATGCCATCTTTCAGACAGTGACTTTCCTCCACAGAGTTTGGGACCTACCTCGTGAGAGACTTCTGAGACTGGCACTACAGTCCTCCATACGACTCTCTGAGAGTGGGGCAGGTATAGCATGGTTTGCACGCATCACCGCATGGTTCGCCAATCACGGGATTTAGATGGATCGACTTCCCCCGTTTCAGTATAGCATAGATGCACTGCCCGAGTCGATCCCACGAGATGAGATTAACCGCATCATACGGTTAGATCTCCTCCAGCTCCACACATCTCGCACTTGGGGGGGGGCCACCAAGAGTTCCCCACCAAGACCCAGCTCCATGGAGACACACCAGAGCCCAGAGCGTCCACTACCAATAGTCAGTGGCTACACATGAGAGTCAGCCTTCAGGGATGAGACGAGGGATACAGGAGGAGTCCGAGGATCAGGCGGGGTCGCAGTATTGTATAGGTCTTCCCTCGTTGGAGGACGCACACTCCTGATTCATGTGGATCCGAATCCGACGCACGGACACCCGTGACCTTTTCATAGCAATATGCTACTTCCCGCCAGACACATCCCACTTCGCCAGAGCTGCACAAGAGGAGGGTGAGACATTGCCATATGCACCCTTACATCAGGATATCCCAGACCTTTCGGCCCGTGAGAACGAGCACGTGCCAGGCACCACTCCTGGACTTTCGGGACGACTCTATCATGCTACCAGACATGGACCTAGATGGAGCAGGTATGACCTCCTACCTCATCGGACCGACACGGGCCTGTTACACCATATGGACACACGCTCCTTGATCTGGGCAAGATGCATGATCTCATCATCTACAACGGGCTCGCCCTATGGCCCTCCTCAGGTGGTTTTACTTGCTTCCCACACGGGGGGGGGCACTAGTGTAGTAGATTACATCATGGGATCCCCTATCTTCACTTCATGTATCACCGACTTCACCGTAGCCCCACTCCCTCCAAGAGCTAATCACACATACCTATTCTTCACTATCGCCACCCCACGCTTAGCCACACCACATAGGAAGCACGACACCTACCACGACATACACTTTGATCACAGCCTCTCACCAGCCTACTCTGGACGCCTAAACAAACTCCTAACCTACATTGATCACATACCACTTATAGAGGACCGCGCTGCCCTGATTAGTCGCACACTCCACGAGGCTGCCCTCCAAATCTTTCCCCACACCACACGGTCCACTAGACCACCACCTCTTGGTTCTGTACCCTGTAACAATTGGTACGATGCAGAGTGCAAGGCTTATCACCGACAGCTCCGATTTGAAACGAGATGTCACCTCCCGAACACACCAAACACGGTACGCAAGTACCGACGTCTCGTACATCGAAAGAAGCAAGCATTTCTTCGTCAAAATGAGGAGCTACTGCACATCTTGTATAGCGGCAACTCTAAGGATTTTTGGCGGAGATTCCTTGAGCGTAGGTCCCCATCACCCCTCACCAACACGAGAGTCCGGCACACGTATGCACACCATCTTTATGATGTCCCACACCAGCCCATTCCAGATCTCATACACACACCTCGCCCCACCACTTGCACGTTGTTCACCAGAGGGGGAGTCAAGGACACGACATTGAAACTGCACAATGGCCGAGTGAAGGATCACAAGGGGCTATGCACTGAGTTTATTGCATATGGGATCGACACGTTAGCCCCGATCCTAGCAAAGCTATTCAATGACGCTGTTTGCCTTGGCTTCCCCCGCATCTGGACACTCAACACCATCACCCGCATCTGTTTGCCTTGGCTTCCCCCGCATCTGGACACTCAACACCATCACAAGGGGCTATGCACTGAGTTTATTGCATATGGGATCGACACGTTAGCCCCGATCCTAGCAAAGCTATTCAATGACGCTGTTTGCCTTGGCTTCCCCCGCATCTGGACACTCAACACCATCACCCCCATCCACAAGGCAGGGGATCTCATGGACCCGAGTAACTACAGGACTATCATGATTGGACATGTGATATCCAAGATCTATGCAATTGTATTGGATGCATCGGTCAGCCTGTTCGCAGAGATGAGAGGGCTCATAGCAGAGGGTCAAGCCGGTTCAGGCGAGACCATGGGACTATGGATCACATACTCACACTCAGGGGTGTCATTGAGGAGGCCACATCACAGAAGGAGAGGGTATATTGTTGCTTTGTGGATCTCCGCAAAGCCTTTGACACAGTACCTCGAGCTCATCTCATCACACGCCTACAGACATTGGGATTTGATCAGGAGATCATCTGGGCAATCATGGCACTATATGAGAGTCTCACGCCGAGTTCGAACAGGCACAAGTTGGACAAATGAGATCCTGAGTACCATAGGTGGTCAAACAGGGTTGTCCCTTATCACCGACCCTGTTTGGACTTTACATCGATGAGCTTGACACAGTACCTCGAGCTCATCTCATCACACGCCTACAGACACTGGGATTTGATCAGGAGATCATCTGGGCAATCATGGCACTATATGAGAGAGTCTCACGCCGAGTTCGGACAGGCGCAAGTTAGACAAATGAGATCCTGAGTATCATAGGTGGTCAAACAGGGTTGTCCCTTATCACTGACCCTGTTTGGCCTTTACATCGATGAGCATGAGACTTTCATAGGGGCATTCGGAGGGACCGGTTGCTCACTTGCCGGGATCATCATCACGACTCTTCTTTATGCAGATGACGTGGCACTCTTGTCGTCCAACGACACCTGGATGCACTGTAGGGTTTTTGTTTATCCCATGATTTGGAGGTCAACCTTGGCAAGACCAAGGTCATGATCTTTAACACCTCTCGAGCAAACATGCAATGGAAGCAGGTTACTTTTACTTTCGGTGGGTCACCAATTGAGATCGTATCCTCATACACTTACTTGGGGGTCATCTTCTCCAGCCCGGTCTTCACGATGAGACCAGCGATGCAGACCAAACTGAGCAAGGGATACTCCTCACTGGCTCAGCTAGAGAGACAATGCTCTCACTCCCACTTCCGGGACCCTCGGACCAAGGCTCTTCTCTTCGACTCCTTGGTCCGACCAGCCGGTATGTATGGCAGCCCTTGTTGGGAGCCTGACATGTCAGAGATAGAGTGGACACGGGTGGAGCGCCTGCAGATCCTCCTGCTCTCACAGATGATCTTGGGGAAACCGTCTGTACCACATCACATCATTCAGGCCGAGTTTGGTGCTTCTTCACTCTAGCTAGATGCAGCCTTTCAGACCATCACATATCTACACCGGGTTAGATCATATGGGGACTCCACATCAGGGAGACAGAGGTTGCCATGGTTGGCTCTCAATTCTTCCATGAGGTTGGCAGTAGAGGGAGACGAGCGATGCTGGTGTGCACAGACTCACAAATGGTTTGTCAGACTAGGGTTCCACATCGATAGGATACCTCCTTTTCAGTACAGTTTAGATGCCCCTCCGGTACTCCCACCCACCATCCCGATTAGGCCACACACCAACCAGGTCATTCGAGAGGATCTCCTGCAGCTACACATCTTTAGGACCTGGTTGGAGCCGAGGGAGCTCCCAGTGAAGCTGAGTTTCTACAGAGATTACTGTCTTCGTATTTTGGAGGAGGGATTCATCACACCACCGGGGTACACTGAGCTTCATATGCCTCACTCACTACGGATCTCCATCGGACAGTTTCGGGTATCATCACACTGCCTCCGCATAGAGAGCGACAGAGCAGAGGGGATTCCTAGGGAGCATCGCTTATGCATATTGTGCCACTATCAGGAGGTTGAGTCGGAGGAGCATTTTATTTTCAGGTGCCCAGTGTACTACGAGATCCGAGGTCGCTACCACTGCCTCTTCAGAGACGGCTCAGATATATTAACGTCCACGGGAGGCCTCGCGGGCCTATGGGACAAAGTACGGAATCAAGTAACTCATACAGACCACTATGGGCCGGGGCAAAGGGCTCACTAAGGCCCTTGCTGAGTACTAAAATGCTATACTAGTACAAAATAGCAAAGTAGCAAAGTAGCAAAATGCAAAATGAGAGTGACATGAAGATATCAAGTACTTAGAGCTAGAGTTCCAAGTGCGTGGCCTTGCCCCATAGATCTTGGCCAATGTGTGATCAATCATGAGGGTGCAATAGTTCCCGGTGTCCATGAGGTCTCTTGCTTAGAGAGAGAGAGAGAGAGAGAGAGAGAGAGAGGCTCTCTCTCTCTCTCTCTCTCTCTCTCTCTCTCTCTCTCTCTCTCTATATATATATATATATATATATATATATATATATCCCTATCCATATGCATATGTATATGTATATGTATATGTATATGTGTAAGTATATGTATATGTGTATCTGTATATATATCTATATATTTATATGAGAGAAGGCATCAACACCCAAGACAAATACAACATCATCATAGATCTCCCTCTTCTCCCCTATCTTGTTCCCTCTCTAAGGGGGCATTAACATCAAAGACAAATACAACACAATGTCTGAGCCCATGGAGAGAGTGAAAACTATGATGTGGCTGGCATCACTGCATTGATCCTTTGGAAGCTAGCGAAAGGGACAAGCGAGGGGAAGCTTGGCAGTGTTAAGTCAATCCTGTGAATTCAATCAAACTAACAACAGGCAATGGCACTTTTAATTAGCATCAGCTATTCTCTACAACCAATCTCAATCACGTATGTTATCGCTTTTGGCTGTACAACCCCATTTCCCTTAAGATATCTAAATAATTTAAAAGGCCTATCTTTGAGGCCCCTTTTACCACTACTCTTTAGTTCACTTGCCCCTAGGAACATTTTCACAATCAGGTGCACGAGGCCTTTGGCCTTAGATCTATCTAGTCCAGTGCCATTCACCCACACCGACGACCTTGGCATTAACTTTTACTTTCAACCATTCTTGTTAAGGTCATCTCAATTCAGCTATTGACATGCTTTTCCTAATTCCTTCCAGGGCAAGCTTGTCCATACTTAGAGCTACCTTGTGCTGAAATCTGAGCAGCAATGGCTGCATATTGAAGGAGAAAACAGAGAAAAACCAGTCGACTTTGTTCAAGAAGGTGAAGGCGACCTGACGCATATTTTCGCCTCTTCTTCCCAGAGGATCTACTGTGGTATACCAGCTTTCTTTTGCCTCAGAAAGCCCCCTTTCTTTTGCTTTGAAGAGTGTGATATGAGCCCTCCAAGTTCAGCTCTCTAGTTTTGACAGTTTTGACATACTTTTGAAAATGATGCTACATAAAATGCTACTCTAGCATTTCTGGTCATTTGAAGTTTTCAATAACTTCACTATAAGTGTTGCTTCAGTTTTGTTTTGACTTGCTAGACCTGGTTGTGATTGGAAAGAGTTTATTTCATTCACTTCTATGAAGCATGCAAAAAGTAGCATCATTGTTTGAAAACTAGTCACTACTATTTGCTACATCAAGTGCCTATACTTTGGAAGTATTTCAGTTCTTTTTCACTTGTAAGAGAGAAGACACTACCCAATACTTGGGTTAGAGCCTCTCATGGCTTGCTTATGCAAAATATGTGAAAAGCCAAAACATAAAGCAATGTCTTGTTATGCTACAAAGGATGAAAATGCCAACCTGACTTCCTTGTTGAAGATTGCCAAAACAATGGTTGCCAAAAAGGAAGCAACTACAGAGATCTACCCTCTCATGGCACTTTTATTTGACTCCAAGTACAAGAAAAATATGAAGTTCAGATACCTAAGATATGCTTCTCTACACAACTATGGAGATGACAAGATAATTGTTCTCTTGAAGGATACGACTTTCAAATCCACTTGTTCTATCATAGCACCATCTTATAAGGCATTAGACACTGCCCATGTGGTAAGACCTTGCCTTGACATGGATATTTTGCCTCCACAAGATGAGGCATCCCATGAAGATTATGCATTTTAAATCATCTCTATGTATGCTCCAGATCTCTCTTTTTATGTCAAGGTACTCAGCCTGGATAGTCCTCCAAAATGAATGAAAATAAACTATTGTGTTTTGTTTTGTAAACACCTCTGGTCACCTTATGATGTAGGCCATGTGTATGTTTTGTTCCATGGTACCTCCTACAGACATTGTGTGCATGTACATGTAGGGGAGATAACCATTGGAAGGTCTGTTTTTATCCCTTTCTCTTTACCTTACACCCAAGGAAACCCTTGCTAGCATGAGAACCTAGCCATAGATTTATCCTTGACCACCATGAGATGGCATGAGAAATTATGAGACTAGATGTATCCTTGACATAGCCTGAGGCATTTCCTTGAGGGGGGGTTTGTTGGGATATCTCAAGGTGTATGCCTCAGGCACACCTTATGTTTCTATGTGTGAGTGCTAGAGGCACAGTTAGGTGCCCACAAGCACAGTTAGGTGGTGGAAAAGCCACATAGGATGATTGAGTGAATCTAGGAGCAGATTGAGGAGATGATTGTGGAGTTTTGAGGTCATCAGTGATGTCAGTGACCTTGATGAGGTGCCTACTTAAGGACCTCTTTCTTCTTCATTCTATAAGCAAGTATTCTGATTTTGTGTCAACTCTACTCTTTCCTTTCAGCATTCCAACACTTGGAACATGTGGACTTGTTAATCGTAATAGAGTGGTTTAAATAAAACCCACGATATTCGGATTGGATGGAAAGATCATACACTCTCTTTTTTGGACAAGGACACCCAATTTTGTATTCAATGTAATTATATTCCCTCTTCTCAGGGACTTATTGTATCTGCGATGCAACTTCAAAATATAATAAACACTTCTCGTTATGATATGTATCAGTGTCTCTTGATTCCGCTTTCTTCATTTGTTGCTCTCTGTTAATAACAAAAATCATGTAAGCCTGTTTGAACACTGTGAATTGAGAACGTTGTTAGATGATTTCATGGATGTATTTCCTGCACAACTGCCGGAAGGTTTACCTCCAAAACGGATAGTTGATCATCGCATAGATTTAGTACCTGGGGCTCAACCTATTAGTATTCCACCTTAAAGGATGAGCCAACTCGAGGAGGATGAGTTAGCTTCATGGCTACAAGACTATCTAAATCGGGCTATATTCGCCCAAGTAAATCACCTTGGGGTGCACCTGCCCTTTTTAGAAAGAAGAAAGATGGTTCATGGAGAATGTGTGTAGATTATAAATGATTGAATAAAGTGACAATTAAGAATAAATACCCTCTTCCTTGTTCGGATGATTTGACAGACCAATTGGCTGGAGCAAAGTACTTCACTAAGATTGATTTGCGTACGGGTTACCACCAAATCCGTATCTATGAAAAACACATACATAGAACCGCTTTCCGAACTAGCTATGGCCACTACGAGTTTCTTGTATTACCTTTTGGTTTGACCAATGCTCCTGCTACCTTCCAGCAAATGATGAACGACTTGTTCAGATATTATTTGGGCAAATTTGTTGTCATGTTCTTAGATGACGTCTTGATATATAGCCGATCGCTCGAGGATCACATTGGACACCTCCAATTTGTCTTAGTTATTTTAAGACAGCATAAGCTCTATGCCAAGATGAGTAAATGTGACTTCTTTATGAAAAAGATCATTTACTTAGGACACAAGATTGATCTAGGTTGTATCCAGAAGGTTTTGGAATGGCCCATCCCTCAGACAGTGAAACAACTTCGTTCTTTTCTAAGATTTACGATCTTTCTACAGAAGTCTATGCGTGATTATTCGCACATCACAGCACCCTTGACCACTATATTGATAGGTCGCGAACACAAATCTACCAAGCCGATCTCTTGGAATGATGCATTGAACAAAGCTTGTGAAACCTTGAAGCACACTATCAAGGAAGCGCATGTTCTTACATTAGCCGATCCTACCTGGCCTTATGTTCTAGAGGCCGATGCGAGTGATTTTACGATTGGGGCAGCTTTATTCCAAGAAGGCAGACCTGTAGCTTTTAAAAGTAAAAAGCTAGACGACACCCAATATCGTTGGGCCATACTAGAAAAAGAACTGTAAGCAGTTGTGTTTGCTCTAAAGGTTTGGAGACACTACTTGTATGGTTCCAAGTTTCTTGTATTGACATATCATCAGTCAATCAAGTATGTGCGTGACGGGTCGAAGTTAATGCAAGATTTTGATTTCGAAATACGTTCTTGAAAGGGTTCCATGAATAGTGTGACGGATGCCTTAAGTCGAATCAAGTTTGTAAATGCTATGTCATTTACGAAAATATCCTCGAACCTATTTCAATCCTTGAGAGGGCTTTGCACAACTATTAGTCATTTCAGTTCTTATTGGCAAAAAGTCCAAGATGGGATCCATGGTTGATCACGACTCAGGGATTTGTACCACCTACAGTATAGGCGGCGGAAGGTCAGTGCATGATTAGGAACAGCTGGCTGTTCCGAAATGGAAAGATATGTGTGCCAGATGTTTCGGATCTTCGATCCAAGATTCTCTGAGGGGTGTTATGATGCCCCTAGTGCTAGACATCCAAGTATATATCGGACTCTGTCTCTTGTGAAACATACCTTTTATTGGCCTAAGATGCGTGCATTTATTGAAAGCTATGTGGTAGGTTGCAGGGTTTGTCAGGTTACTAAGGCGGAATGCCTTAGAAGTGCGGGTTTATTACAGCCATTGCAAATCCCTGGTAATAATTGGGAAAGTATTTCCATGAACTTTATTACGGGTTTGCCTAGAACGTGCAAGGGTCATGACTCCATTTCGGTCGTAGTTGACCCTCTGACAAAGATGGCTAGATTCTTACCTACTAGATCAACCATATCAGCTATTCAGTTAGCTCACAAGTTTGTGGACCAATTGTTTAAACTGTATGGTTTGCCTTCCGACATAGTCAGTGACAAGGACTCAAAGTTTACAAGTAACTTTTGGACACTCAAAAAGTAAGAAACTACTCTAAGTATGAGTTCCTCAGATCATGCACAATCCGATGGCAGCACAGAGAAGGTTAACCAATTGGTTGCGATATGCTTTGGGCATATGTTTCTAAGAGACAGTCTTCAAGGGAAGATTATCTCCCCATGATAGAATTTGCTGACAACAGTGCAAAGCATTGGAGTACTGGTTACAGTCCATTTATGCTTACGTACGGTTTAAACCTAAGTCACTAGTTATGGTTAGGTTCAAGGGAATTTAAAATGATGCTGCAAGGACATTCTTGCAAGACATGCAAGAAATGTTGCAGTTTGCCAAGGTCGGGATAGATTTTATGCTAATAGACATCATTCACCCAGAGAGTACTCTGAAGGCACGATGGTATCTTTACATATTCCCAAGGAATCCAAGAGCCTAAGTACTGGTTTGGTTCCGAAATTATCCCCCAGATACTGCGGTCCGTTCAAGATTATTAAAAGAATTGGACCAGTTGCATATAAGCTAGAATTGCCTCCTGATGTTAAAGTACATCCAGTTTTTCATGTCAATAGAATGAAAGAGTTACTGGGTGCCGATGATCAGCTTGTTTCCTCTCAAGAAATCATAGAAGTTACAGATTTGACTTTCAATCCACACGAACCTGAGAGTATTCTTGAATTTCGTGAAAGACAAATTCGGAATAGAACTATCATGGAATACAAGATCAAGTGGAAGGATCGTGTTGAGGAGGACGCAACATGGGAGACATTACCTAACCTCCAGAGGACATTTACGGGTTTTCTTGCGAACTCAGGAGTGAGTTCTTAGAGTAGGGGAAGTATGTCATGTGAACGGATTAGTATCTAACGTGTACTAGAGTAGACTAGCCTAAGGAGGCTTAGGGCTAGGTAGGCTTGATTCTCGGGTTAACTGACAAGGGTACGAACCAGATAGAGGTCTCCGCTATTTTTGGCGCATTAGGCCCGAGTCTATAAAAGGGACCCAGAGGTTCAGTCTTCAGAGAGCCGATGGGAGCAAGTCTAGTTTCCTAGTGCTAGGTCTAATCCTCGATTGAGTTGCGGACTCGCGCCTACATCTTAGTGTAGCCCAAGGCCCAACAACAGATCCAAGGCCTCTAGGCACCACCTAGTGGTATGGGACACCAGGCGGATCATGATCTGGTTAGGAATTCGTGCCATCAGCTCAGCTCGTGGCTCGAAGGGGACATCTCCTTATTCGGGATCGTATCCCATAGATGTCATGGTTGGGTGGTGAGCAACCTGCATAGATTCCTCATGTTTGGTGTGTTTTTGTGTTTGCTTGCAGGTCAGAGGTTTCAGGAGTGCTGAGGTCGTGTCACTTGGATACCCAGGACTCAAGAGACCTATGTTCTCTCTGAAGGAGGAGGCCGTTTGGGAGAGGTGGCCAACAATGTCTGGGTGGCGTGTTGCATTGTAAGTGATGGGGGCGCAGTAGATTCAACCTGCAACCACCCTCGTCAACATTTGGCACAATATTATCTACATCCCCTCCGAGCCACATGAGAGCAAGGCACGGAGAGATCTAGAAAGCGAAAGGCGGGAGCACATCTGCAAGGCATGGCCTGCAAACATTGTATTCTCTCCAGAGGAAGGCATTTCCGAGATAGTGGACAGCATTACAGCCTGGAATATATGGGTAACACGTTGCAGTGTAGTGATAGGGGGCAACAAATTCAGCTTGCAGCCACCCCCTTCAACATATGCCATGATATCATCTACATCCTCCAAGTCACATGGAGCAAGTATATACCTAGATGAATCCAGGAACATTCCCAAACTCATCCTCTAAAAACACAACATAGTGCAGTTTCAATTTCACGAGAGTCACTCATAAGATTGAGAACCATAAACTCCATCATGCATAGCACGGACTAGCTACTATGACATCCCCACTGACGTCATCAGCGCCCAACAGTGGGTGTAGACCATAGTATAAAAGTATGCTCTCACACATACAAATCCACACACCCACACATACTTGAGTATCCATTATACAAAGTCTTCGTACTAAGTTTCTGTCAGCACTCCGAAGGTGAAGGGCAAACTCAGCCATGACGAAGGCTAGCACTAAACGAGAAGGCTAATCAAAAAGTAGTCCAAATCTCTTCATTCAAGCTACAACTGCTTGTGAAGTCTAAACGATTTCATTTTAGTCTCTCCCAAACGAGCATCTAAATCTAAATCTAAATCTAGCTCGTAGGGCAACGCACCATTTAAGATAGAAAGAATTATCGCAATACCAACAGGCCGCAACTTGGACGAAAACTGCAGAAAGGAGCAAGGCATAAAGAGATGTCGGAAGACATAAAGAAAGTCACATGGAGCAAGGCATAAAGAGATGTAGGAAGACTGCAGAAAGGCGGAAGCATTTATGCAAGGCATGGCTTGCAACCATTGCAAGGGCATGGCTTGCAACCATTGCAAGGCATGGCTTGCAGCCATTTTCTAATTTCTCACGGATCAAGGAATCAGCTGGTTGCATAGCCCATCACCCTAGCTTAGGCACCTGTTTCTAGGACACTATAGGCCATGAGCCATGGTCCTAAGAAGCAAGCGGCATAGTAGCCAGCTGCCCTCTGTTGATTGATCAAGCGTCCCATGGATTGCTGATCTGTACCGTTTTCTCATTTTTCTAATAGAAGGTTTGTTTCCTTTTTTTCCTCTTTTTAATTGTCACATGCATCCCTGCACTTGGGTGCGATGTGACACACTGGCTACATCGACAAGAGCGTAATAGTTCCCTAATAGGAGATTTTGTTGTATGCTGTGAGCCCTTGTCCAGGGACAGTCAGGCACAAACTACATAAGTCAATCTCTCAGCCTTAGGTAAAGTTAGACAGATCAGTCCTTGTTCACTAGTACCCACTGGAGAACAGTAGGGTAGTATTTCCATCTTAGGTTTAGAAATAGGTTTAGGTCCAGCCTAGGATAGGAGCCCTTTTGGGCCCCCTCAAGGCTGGAACAAGTGAAGGGAAATGGCAGGGGAAGGGTTGCCTTTATAGGCTACCCTGCACCCCTCCCTAGGCCACCTTTTATGGGGCCAAGGGTGGGGCCAAGGGCAGCCTTTACAGGGCCAAGGGACTAGCCAACCAGGCCCAAACAGCCAACTGAAAAGTCGGCCAGTTTGGGGAGGTTGGTTCAGCCCTCCAAGCCTATAAATAGGGGGGGCCCTGGCCCTCATTTCCCATCCAGCTACCCAAGCCTTCAGCACTCCAATAGCTCCCCAAGCCCTCATCTCCACACTTGATGGATTCCACCAAGATGCCAAGGAAGGGGAAACTCCATAGGGTAAAACCAGAACTTGAGAACATCAAGCTCTGCCCGCTAGGCTTAGGTTGCTTTCACCTCACAGTCAAACACTTAGACAAGGGGGTGCAGCCAAGAAAAGCATCTTTTTTTCTCCTTCTTGTTACTAGTTTGCTCTTATTTTCCACTCACTAGCAAAGCTATCTCCCTCCTCTCAACATGCCAAAAAAACAAAGAGATGATTTAAGTCTCAAACCAAGAGCGCAAATGCAATGGAGAAACAATTGCAAACCCTACTCAACGAAAAAACTCCAGTTGAAACGTACATATCCCTAAACTAATCAGCATGCATCCACTCTGCAACATCTCATTAACTACTCCATATTTCATATTGCAACCTTCTTTAAAATCTTGCCAGTGCTTCATAGCATGTTTCCCGACACATCTTTACCGCATCTCAACCAACTTAAGCTTTCTTAAGGTCACACAAAAAGCATCCTTGCCAATGGTTTTCAGCATATCCTCAACTATTCTTGGCCTCAGCATCAACTAGGAAATTGCTTTTAAAACACCTTTAGATCCTCCAACCATTCACACACATCATCATACAAGATACGGGAATTTAAAAATAATCACACGCTTCCTATCACTCTATTGATGCATTCCACAATAAAATCGTCCAACACAACTTATGACCTTTACAAAAAAGAAAGTTCATTAAGAACCTTGAACATTAAACTGAGGTTAGCCAGCTGACCTTTGCAATGAGCGGACGAGCCATTGATGTACCAAGCAAATACTTTCTTTCATATACTGCCCCTGCCCGCAAACACGGGAACACATAATCTTTCACAAACTCTTCCTTCAAATCTTTGATGAACAGTTGACTTGCCCCACTAGCCTTTGCTTTCTCTTCCAAACCTTGAGTTTCGCCAGTACCCTAAGAAAAGAAGAAGGATTAGTAACCTATCAAGTTAAGTACATTTCGAAACAATTGAGAATCCCCATTTGCTAAAAAGTATAGAAAGTTGTAATTCCTTTGTTTAGATGGAATATGATTTTACTTGAGATCGTGTATGTGCCCCTCCATGCACATGGGCTGAGGGTAGTGGGCAAGATGGGACGAGACGGGACCGCGCAGGGGGGGGGGGGGGGCACCAAGATCATCAACATGCACCAAATACATAATACATACTATCTCATTTTAGACAAATATTATTTTTTTATTTGTCTATAGGAGGCCTATTTCTTTAAAATATCATCGACGCATGAGGGAACCTGCTTTAGGAGATGCAATGCTTCTTAATATTATATAGAAAATATTATTTGCCTTTCACATCCTACTAGAGTGATGGTTTGCTCATTAGCAATACCTTTTTTGTCAATGACCCTTGTAACATTCCAAGATTCCATGAGCTTATATTTTACCTTTTAGACCCATTGCAAACCAACGGATTTCTCACCACCCGATGGTAGGTCCATGATTCTTTATGATTTCCTCACACTCCTCTTACATTGGTGTCCTCCATTCCTTGTAACGAGCAGCTTCCTCTTGCAATTCGTGGCTCTTAAATGGTCATACAGGACAAGAGTACAAGGTTTGCTATAACACAACCAATGGTCTCTCCCCTTAACTCATTACGTATTTCCTTTCTAGGATAGACTTTTTTGGGTTGGCTAGAAGCCAAACGACTTGGGTGTTTCCTTCAAGATGAGGGTGTCTCAGATTATGCCATCCTTCAATCATATCAGAGTTTCTATGTTTCATGCGTCTTGTAAAGTCATAGCCTATAGTTTGCATGTTAGGACACTTTCTCCAAAATTTGAAAATTGGACTGAGATTCCATTAACCCTTCCCCTTTCCCTCTCTAGAGTTCCTATTAGTAATTGCTTTCGTGACTTTACAAAACTCTTCTTGACCCTCAATAGCCTGCAACTATTGAGTCAGCAATTGTTGTAAGGCATCCTCTAAATTACCAATCAACAACCAACTTCCATGTGCCATGGGGTGCGATACTTGCTATATCGATCGGATTCCCAATCCTATAGGGTCCACATAGGAAGTTTCTCCCTCAACTTCCATTTTCTTATTAGAATATTTTTCCATGTTCATAGGCTTTTATAAAAATAATAATAATACACTCCCATTATGTAGAAATGTATATACAGACTCTTTCCAAATACTTGAACTCTTTCCAAATACTTGAACATTCACTACGAATCCAATATTGTAAATAACTTCAAGGCAAACTACCACACCGAAAGGAGAGCCCCTTGGTCCACTACACACTCTTGATTTTTGGTTTTCTTTATTTTGCCCTTGTGATCCACCAGGTTCTATACAATATGTACATAACGACAGAACTGCCTCTATGTCAGAGGTCATTTAGCGCGTTAACAACTCAAACTAACTTTCACAAATTGACCTGCAACTCTAACTAGGCCTTTGAACATACGTGCAAGTCACCTCCCAACCTAGCTCCTTGTAGCTACGCTTGTTCTTAACTTGACCATATTTTCATTCCAAGTAACCAACCAAAGCCTCGCGAAAGGAAAAAAAAATGAGGAGCGATGTTCAAATACTTAAACCGACTTTCGAGACCTCAACGCACAAGCAAGATATGATGCTAGCTTGCAAAGAATTCGGCCATGCCCCACATCTGTTGGAACTAGACTTTGTCGAAGACATACCCACTACGAAGACCCTAGAATATCAACCGTTCTACTGTAGGCCCCTTTTTCAATCCTCTCTGATCCCATTGACATGCCACTAAGAAGCTTTGCTTATGCAATCTCAAACGATGGACATAAACATCATCGAACTATTAAACACACACATGTTCCATCAACAACGTACCACAAATAAATCCGACATCTGTCTACAAGCAAGGACCCCTATCATAGCAAACCCTTAGATCAAGGACCCATGTCCATGATCTCCTTCAAAAGCAGATGCTCATGGTAGTCAATAATCAAAAGTAGATGAATCATCATCACAATTATACAAACAACCTACTTCTCACATCATGTCGATTAGCTATGATACCAAATGTCAAAGACTGAAAGCACAAAACTCCCTCATTTGATCACAACTTGTGCCATACGATCAGCTCCGCAATTTCTTTTGATCGATAGATTAAAAGATGTAGCTGTAGGCCATCTTTTGGTGGTTCTAGTGATGCCATATAGGCCATGGTATGTGCCTTGTAGGCATAGATATAGGCACTTATAGTTTTAGTGCCTTTTAGGCCACATAGGACACTTAGTCCTATGTGACACCTAGGACACTTAGTCCTAGGGTCTAGGTCTAGCTACAAGTACCATGTACTCTTTTTCTTTCACACTCTAGTTGACGTGATGGCTGAATCTATCGACTCTTTGTACCTTGCACTTGCTCTTTCATCTAACGATCCTACAGTGGTATCAAAGCCACGTTTAGACTCATCTCCTGCTCCAGGACTTGCACCAGCTCCCTTCAGCTGCTCTGCTCCTCCATCCGTACAGTCCATACAACTATATGGATGACCGTACTTGCAACCGTACAGAGCCGTATCTACATCGTCGTACAGCCGTACAACAAGCTTCGTACCCATTCTGTATTGCACTCCTTACTTGTCCGTACTGGGCCCCGTACTGCTCTCCGTACCCCCTCCGTACTTGCATCGCCGTACAGTCGTATGTTTTCGTACCTGAGCCGCCGTACAGTCACGTGACAACGTACCTGCTCCGTACAATTTTCGTACAACGTACCTGCACTGTACATGTTCAGTACACCATACTTGTCTCGTACTTACATCCGTGCAACCATACGTTGGATTCCGTACATCTGCTTTCATACAGCTTCCATACACCGTACACCGTACATCTAGTTTCGTACTTGTGCTGTACGTTGTACCTGCACCGTACTTGTTTTGGGATCTGGTACAGCCTTTGCACGTGTGAAGTTACATTTGCAAGACATTGAGTCAGAGTTTTTCAGACATTGAGTCTTTTCTACAGAACATTGAGTCAGATTCTCATACATTGGGTCACATTTGCAAAAATCTCAGCAAAATTTGGGGTTTTTTTGCATTTGCTCTCTTTTTGGCCTATTTTCTCTCATTAAATACGGGCTTTTGCCGGATTTGCTATTTTTGCAATAAACATTGCCTGACACGGTCACATTTGGGTCAAATCTGCATTTGTCCTTTGATTTGGGTTGGAAATTTGCAAAATATTCATTTGCAGATATTTGCTGTCATTTTTGGACAGCCAGCCCTTTGCAGTGATAGCCTTGAGGCTTTAAGGTTTTCAGGTCTTTTTCAAGGTATCCCATTTGCAATAGCTGGCCACAATCAAGATCTATTTGGCATTCTTTGTGAAGATGATAAGTTGGATGGCACCAACTATCCGATGTGGTCTTATCTCATGAAACATATTCTTGTTACAAAGCATTTGTGGAATGTTGTTTCTGGGGTTGATCTGAGGCCAGCCAATGCTACAATGGTTGCCTCTACTACTAGTTCCTCTGCAGGGAGTACTCCTCCTGATGCCTTATCTTCTAGCACTCTTGCTACTGCTCCCCCAACTCAGGAACAATCAAGATGGGATGCAAGAGATGCGAATGCACATTCCTGTATTGCTTTATCATGCAAGAGAATTATTATTCCACACATCCGGTCTTGCAGGACAGCAAAGGATGCTTGGGACAAATTGGCTTCTCTTTATCAAATTTGCAATGAGGTACGTGTTGCATTTTTAAGAAGACAGTTGCAAGAAGTCAGTATGAATGAAGGTGATTCTATGGATACATATGTGACAAAGGTAAAGGACCTCATGGAACAACTTGCCAATATTGATGAGGTGGTGCCAAATTCTCAGCTTGTCAATACCACATTGAATGGATTGCCAGATACATATCAAGGGTTTGCTACAACCCTTCGGTTAGTGGCCATGGGTAATCCAGATCACTACTCTTTTGATCAACTAGTTACTTTGCTTGCAAAGTCTAGCTAATAGGCAAGCCACTATTCATGATCATGCATTTGCTTCACAACAGACAAGAAGAAGCAAGGCTTCCAAGCCTATGGACAAGCCTAAATCTACGCATACCACCTGCAATTCCTCCCATGCATCTAAAAATACAGCAGATAAGTCAAAGAATAAAAGATGCAACTATTGTCGCAAGCTTGGACATGACATTTCAGAATGTAGGAAGCGCATTGCTTCGAAGAAAAAGAAAGCAAGATTGACAGTTAATGCCTCACATGCAATTGAATCCCACGAGCCAGCAGATGCTTCACATGCACATGCTCTCCAAGATGATTGGGCATGGGCTGTCCATTGCTCATTTGATCCCTCCAAAGCTGATGCACTCTTTACTGCTAATGATGCTCAGTCATGGTATTTTGATAGTGGTACTTCCAAGCACGTCACATCTTGCAGACAGTTGTTTCATTCTTTAGCTGATGCACCTCGAGGGGGGACTGTCACATGTGCTAATAATGCTTCCTATGCTGTAAAAGGAATTGGAGATGTGCAGCTCACATCTATTTCAAGCCATCCTGTGACTTTGACAAATGTTCTTTTTTTGCCTGGAATTGAAGTCAACTAGATTTCAATTTCAGCAATTCCCACTTCAGGTTTCCGAGTGATTTTTGATGGCTACAGATGCCTAGTTTATGATCTTCGTGATGACAATGCCATAGTTCTCACTGGCACTCTACAAAAGGGTCTTTATCACCTTGATCATCATTCAGCTGCACTTTCTATTGAAGCATTTGCTATTTTAGATTCACAGCTTGCTGCAACTCATCTTTGGTATGAGAGAATGGGTCATCTCAATTATAGAGCTCTTACAAAGCTACATTCATAGCAGATGGCAAATGATGTACCTCAAACTCACACAGTTTCCAAACATGTGTGTGAGGGTTGTCTTTTGGGTAAGATGCATCGCTTTCCTTTTCAAAAGAATTGTCCAAAACTCTCACAAAGGAAATTGCAGCTAGTACACACTGCTGTTTGTGGCCCAATGAAGACAACTTCCATTGGAGGGTACAAATATTTCATGACTCTCATTGATGATTTCACAAGATATTGCTGGGTATATCCTTTAAAAGCCAAATCTGAAGTGTTCTCCTACTTTCAGAAGTGGCTGAATATGGTTGAGAATGAATCAGGATACAAGCTTGTCGTTGCAAGTACCAAGGGGGGTTGAAAACCCAAGTGCTATGGACCTTAGCAAGCAACCAGGAGGTGCCCGCATGATCAAGTGCTACGAAGGCTCCAGAGTCTGCCCTTTGAGGCACGTGACTAAGTTTTAGTCTATTATGACATGTGGCATGTTGCCAAGAAAAGGAGTTGAGAGCTGTTGTAAATCTACGCATGTAAGATTTTTTTTTGGAGCAACCTGTGCCAGATTCTCTCAAGTAATAAAGACCTTGGGGGGGTGGGGGTCTAGCCCAACTGTTGCCCCTGGGCCCTAGTGTTGTGCACAGTAAGCAAAGAGGGATGGAGAGAGATTGAGAGAAAAGCTGAGAAAGAGAGAGCGCTTTGATTAGCCAGATATAATCAATCGCCAACGTGCAGCAATCTTGAAGAAAATTAATCGAAGACTTTTCATAATACATCTCTCTCTCTCTCTCTCTCTCTCTCTCTCTCTCTCTCTCTCTCGCTCTCGCTCTCGCTCTAATGGACAAATTGGTCGAGCTAGGCAAGTCACTATGGTAGGACAGGTCAACAAGCAACTAACAACTTATCAATTAACTGAAGATTTCAATAGGACGAGTGTAAAATTATGTGACACCCACGTCACGTCATTTGCCAGCACTTGACCATGCTGAATATGCAATTTCGGAGATCTATCTTTCTTGCATGAGCAATAATCATTGCTTGTAGCAAGAAGAGGCGTTAGGTAGAAAGTTACAGAAATTGATTTCGCACGATGAAAGACGTCAATTGGAGACTGAAGGCTGATTAAAAATAGCTGCATTATCTTCATCCGTGCCATGGGTGCTTGACAAACATGTAAAATTTTTGTGTTTTTCTCTTATATATAGAGCTCTAATCAAGATTGTCTAGAGAAGTACTAAAAGGGCATGCACCTCTAAAAACAAAAGTCAACCCAGTATCGCACTGGTTGTAACTTAAATAAACATTCACAAGTTCAACCGGCTATCCTCCTAAATATCGGGAACCATTGTACCTCTACATATATCTAGGAAGCTGCCTCAACTCACAATGTGGACCCATATATACAAAAGTACAATCTACATTTGTTACAAATGAAATCCAACCGAAGGGTATCCAACAGCGGCAAACTGATAGAGCATCCCCAAGAATTACACGCGGAAGTGTTTCACTACGAAATCAAATTTCTTTACTTCACAATCATAGATGCGTGTGTAAGCCAGAAATAGACAGTGCATCCAAGACAAATATAGAATCCAGAATGAATATACTTCTGTCTGTCACAATACAAAAGAGATGTGGAGTGTCACCAAACCGTGGTCCTCCGATCTTACCAAAGCTCTGCCACTACCTGTCCTCTGGATCTTTGAGCCAACGTGCTCCTCTGAGCTTATGTAGACTCTCTATCGAGTGATCCTTCCACCTTATTGCCTAAGTAGTCAACCTAGGTGGGCAGCTTCACAATTATAGATGTGTGTGCAAGCCAGTAAACAGACAGTGCATCCAAAACAAATATAGAATCTACAATAAATATATTTCCATCCGTCCAAAACTAGACACAATACAAAATAGATGTGGAGCGCCACCAAACCATGGTCCTCCGATCTTACCAAATCTCTGCTACTACCTGTCCTCTAGATCTCTGAGCCCGCATGTTCCTCTGAGCTTACGTAGACTCTCTATCCAGTGACCCTTCTTGCCCGGATAGTCAGCCTAGGTGGGAAACTTCACTTGAGCTAAGTCTGCACCCTTGTACATGCCCCCGTCCAAGGGAAGCCCTATCTGTTGCTCCTTTCTATTCTTGAACTATTGCTCCAAATGATGCCTTATGGAGGCCTCAAGGCCCCTTTCATAGGAGTTGAGCCTGTTGGGTGTTGGAAGCACTGCCAACTCAAAAATTGAAGCACAATGGAGAAAAAAGAGATGTTGTAATAGATTCCTGCAAAACTGAAGTGTGGAGGCCCAAGGGAGAGCCAACGTAACAAAACCCTAGGGCGAACTGCCCTAACTGGACTAAGCGTCCTAACTGACCTAGATGGTACATAAACTAACTGTACCAATAGTCCTAACTGACTGTAACTAGGCCTACAAGACTCATACCGAGGTACAAGTGGCATCTATGAATAGCCCATGAGATAGCCTACAACCCCCTCCATGGTATGGGCTGAAGTATCCTAGACATGGCTCGAGATACCTAAATATCTAGTGTCATGGTTGCACATGTTCATCCCGTAGGATATAGCAACCTATGACTGTATATGGAGTACATCAGATCAAATTACAAAAGGTACTAAGTTTAAAAAGCTTGCCGAAAAGCCTCAAAGTTTGATCGAGGTAAAGCCCTTGTAAAAAGATCTGCCAAGTTGTCTTCAGTGGGAACATAAGACAACTCAATATCACCTGTTGATAATCGCTCTCAAACATAGTGATAGTGAACCTCAATGTGCTTTGTGCAAGCATGGAAAACAGGATTTCGTGCAACAACCAAAGCACTCTGACTATCAGTGAAGATGACAATAGGAGCAATCTGACATGCGCAGAGATTTGCAAGTAGCTTTCGAAGCCAAACACACTCCACTGTAGCTGTCAAAGCCGCTCTGTACTCAGCTTCACAACTAGAAGTAGCAGTTGTACTCTACTTCTTACTGAACCAAGAAACACATGAAGTACCAAGCATAAAATAGTTGCCACTATGTGACACACGAGTGTTAGAACAACCAGCTCAATCACTATCAGTGAATCCATGCATGACAAGTGAAGTATCAGTCCCATAAAGAAGGCCTAAATGCTCAGTGCCTTTAAGATATCTAAAAACACGCTTCACGGCATGCCAATGGTGCATAGATGGGCTGTGCATATATCTACTCGACTATAAGACAGCATACTGTAGATCAGGTCTCCTATGGCATAGGTAAATCAAACAACCAACTGCCTGCTGATAGAGAGTGACATCACATGTACCGCTGCCATCCTCAAAAGAGAAGTGAAAACTAGTCTCTAATGGTGTGGATACTGGCTTGCAATCCTCAAACTGAAAACACTGCAAAAACTGTCCAATGTACTTGGATTGTGACATCAAAATGCCCCACTCACTGCTAGCAAATTGAACGCCCAGATAGTAGTGCAGAAGACCAATATCAAACATAGCAAATGTCTGCTGCAAATCGACTTTGTAATCTGCAATTTGCTGAGCATGTGTCCCAGTTACAAGCATGTCATCCACATAAAGGACTAAAATCAACAAATCTGTCCCACGCTTGCGGATGTAAAGGGCAGCCTCTGTAGGGCTGTTCTGAAAGCCAAGTGTAAGCAAATGAGAATGAATTCTCAAATACCAAGCCCGAGGTGCCTGCTTCAATCCATAGAGGGCCTTTTTCAAGCGACATACCTTGCTTTCAGAACCTTCAACCTCAAAGCCAGGAGGTTGGGAAACATAGACCTCTTCCTGCAAATGCCCATGAAGGAAAGCTGTCTTAATATCAAGCTGATGTATCTACCAATGAAAGTGGGCAGCAAAGGCAATAACAATGCGAATGGTAGTGATCCTGGAAGTGGGAGCAAAAGTCTCCTTAAAGTTAATGCCATGCTACTGAGCATAGCCCTTAGCAACAAGACGGGCTTTGTAACAGTCCACTGAACCATCAGCTTTCCGTTTGATCTTCTAAACCCACTTATCTTGCCATAAGGCAAATCACACAACTCCCAAGTGTCATTTTAATGGATAGAATCCAATTCAGCTTGCATGGCCTTCATCCAACAATCATTCTAAAAGGCATCTTGATGACATAATGGCCCTTCATTGCATGCTGTAACAACCAAAGCATAAGCAACAAAACTAGCATGCTCTTTCCGGACAGCTGCTCTGGTACGGGCTGGCATAAGGCAAATCACAACACTCCCAAGTGTCATTTTAATGGATAGAATCCAATTCAGCTTGCATGGCCTTCATCCAACAATCATTCTAAAAGGCATCTTGATGACATAATGGCCCTTCATTGCATGCTGTAACAACCAAAGCATAAGCAACAAAACTAGCATGCTCTTTCCGGACAGCTGCTCTGGTACGGGCTGGCAGAGGAGTGTCTTGTTTGCTATCTTTTAATGTGTCAAGGAGCCAACGGGATACCTTTTTAGGCTCCTGAATTTCTGCTCTGTCCTGGTCAAGAGCCCAATGCAAATGATCCTGTACAATGATAGGCATATCAAGCTGAATTTCTGCATGCACATGGAGCTATAAATGACCAACAGCTTTCCGTTTGATCTTGTAAACCCACTTATCTTGCCATAAGGCAAATCACACAACTCCCAAGTGTCATTTTAATGGATAGAATCCAATTCAGCTTGCATGGCCTTCATCCAACAATCATTCTAAAAGGCATCTTGATGACATAATGGCTCTTCATTGCATGCTGTAGCAACCAAAGCATAAGCAACAAAACTAGCATGCTCTTTCCGAACAGTCCACTGAACCATCAGCTTTCCGTTTGATCTTGTAAACCCACTTATCTTGCCATAAGGCAAATCACACAACTCCCAAGTGTCATTTTAATGGATAGAATCCAATTCAGCTTGCATGGCCTTCATCCAACAATCATTCTAAAAGGCTTCTTGATGACATAATGCAATCAATAGCAAAGGCATGTGTATCAACAAGTGCAGCATCATCATCTGAACATCTGTCATAAGCATCAAGTCTGTAAAGATTGCTAGGCAATGTGCCAGTCAAAACCAGGGTAGAGGCAACATCATACACTGCACACCTCACACCATCAAAAATAACCTGAAAGCCACATGTAGCAATGGCTGAAATAGAAATGAGGTTCTTACGAATGCCTCGAACATAAAGCACCTGCTCTAGAGTGACAATACCACCAAAGACAGAAGTAAGAGCAACTTGCCCAATACCTTTCGCGGTATATGATGCATTATTGGCACGTGTGACACTGCCCCCCTTAGATGTAAGCTCCAATGAGCTGAATAACTTCCTGCAGGAGGTGATGTGCTTGCTAGCACCACTATCAAAGAACCAAGCATCATGAACATCTAAAACTGCCATACAAGCATCATGAACATCAGGATTATACTGACATGTAACCAAGAAAGCCCAATGGTGGTCTTGTGCGAAATTAGCAGACTCATGTCGATCTTCTGCGCTAGAAGAACCACATACTGCAAGACTAGACTCTTTCTTTTTCTTTTCAGATGCTATGCAATAATTACATCTTTTCTTTTCTTTTCCTGCAAGACTAGACTCTTTTTCTTTTCTTTTCCTGCAATAATTACATCTCTTCTTCTTTTTGTCATTCCCTGAAGAAGAGGTACCATGTGAATGATCAGCATGGGAATGAGAGGGCTTTCCACCTGAAACCTTGCCTTTACCTTTTTGTTTGTGATGGGCAACAAATGCCTGATCATTTGCCATAGTAACATTGCGATTCACACGACTTTGCTCCTCCTGAAGAAGAAGAGCAACAAGCTGGTCAAATGAGAAATGACTGGCATCACCCCCTGCAACCAATTTCAATGTAGTTGATATGAATCAGGCAACCCATCAAGGGTATTAGAAACCAGCTGAGAATCAAGCATAATCTCATCAATGTTGGCCAACTACTCTTTCAAATCCTTCACATTAGTGAGATAGGCATTTGCTCGCGTGTGGTCGTTTTTTGCTGCAGCAAGCTGAAAAATGCATCGAAAAACAGTTCCCTTCGTGAGAGTTGCTCCAAAGTGTGGTCGTCTCACGACAAAATGAGGTTTTTCGCGACAGAAGTGCTTGGAAAGGTCTCAAACACTCATGGGAGTTTGAAAACCAGCAAGACCAGCAAGAATGAGAGCTCCAGAGGCTGCCAAACAGCTTGGGAAAGCTGTCAATGGCTAAGGGAATGGATTCCCGACCTGCTCTGATACCACTGTTGGGTGTTGGAAGCAATGGAAGCACAATGAAGAAAAACGAGATGCTGTAATAGATTGCTGCAAAACTGAAGTGTGGAGGCTCAAGGGAGAGCCAACATAACAAAACCCTAGGGCTAACTGTCCTAACTAGACTAAGTGTCCTAACTGACCTAGATGGTACATAAACTAACTATACCAATAGTCCTAACTGACTATAACTAGGCCTACAAGGCTGATACCAAGGTGTAAGTGGCATCTCTGGATAGCCCAAGAGAGAGCCTACAGAGCCCACTGACTAGCCAACCCACTAGGGGCGACTGTAATCTGCCCTACCAGCCGACTGAAGGGGAGCTCTATAAATGCCCTACTGGGCCCCATTTGCAGGCTCTTGCTGGCCTGCCTGGCCGCGTGGCATCCAGCTACTGGCCCAGGCTGTTAGGGGCCTAGATCTGCCCCTATACTGCCCTGCCAAACAGTCGTGGTATGTGCACCTCTTCTTCCAACTGGTTCCGCCTCTGGTCAGCCCTAGCTTCGAGTCCTACTGGTTCCGCCTCTGCTCAGTCCTAGTTCAGGTCCGTACAGCATGCATAACCTCTCCATACACATGCTGATGTCGCTGTGCCTGTTCCATACTGCTGCTGAGTTCATCCCCTTGGTCACGCAGCCCTTGCTTGCTGGAAACCCTGCACAGATCTGTCCCTTCCAAGCATGGATAGCCTCTGGACATCTGTATCTCAGATCTGCCCTCCATGGTGGCTTCTTTCTGCAAGGTACTTCCCTTCTTTCTGTGGCAGCCCCTTGAACCTTTCTATTATCCTATGGTCCACCCCCCCGATGCACTACTCATTTGGGGGCTCAGAGGTGGGGAGGTGACCAACCCTAATCCAACATCATCTCATAATTTCAAGATACATTAAGCATCAATAGCAACCAAGCCTCTCAAGAAAGTTGACCTTAGAAAGAAGAATTTTTACCTGTCCAACGTCAGCTGTAAAGCATACAACTTCGCAGCCATAATTCTCCCTGCGAGAAGGCAGAAGCACAAAAATCCATCATAGACAAAAACTTGAAGTTGAACTCCAAAATACATATTTGAATTTTGGTCTTAACACATCATTCCAAAAATCATGATGTCAACACCCAAAGGTCACTCAACGAATATGCATACATGTGTGCCAACGTGCGTGTGTGTCGTAACAAAGGGGGAGCAGGGGTATAATGTAGGAATATTCTAGTGAGAGAGGACTGTGGACCAAACCCATCACTCCTATATTCACTTTTTTATGTAACCTCTCTCTCTCTCTCTCTCTCTCTCTCTCTCTCTCTCTCTCTCTCCATTCCTTCGAACTCCCATTTCCTTTTCCCTTTCCACTCTCCCTTTTGCTAGTTCTATCCCCTTTCTCTAAATTAGCCCTCTTTCGTTTCCACGTTGGTATTAACCACGCTTCTCGCACCTTTGCTTCCCAGATCTCTCCTGTAAACCTTCATCCTGAATGTGACCACACATCATAGCTCGCATCAAGCAAAAGAAGACAGACACAAGAATCAGCATGCAACAACAAACACACCCTAGATGCACTTGGGATTTTGCCTAGGATGGCCCAAAACCAGAAGCAAGGAGTAATCAATGCCTCGATGAATCTTTTGTTGCCCTTACAACAAATTGCAAAGGGACTCTTTGATTCTGTGGAGCGTCTCTCATTCTTCAATGGGGCCATCAATGACTTCGTTTGTGACATATAGCAAGCAGCCCACTTTCATATTGTGTGTCCAAAGCTCGACAACCACTATGTTGCATCCTAGGAGGACAAAAATCTCGAACGTAAGACGCACTTCCACAGTTCACACAGAGCATGGTACCTGTGGCGAGGAGAGCAAGGGGGCAGCGGGGCTGAACCAAAGGCAAGCCACCACCACGACTAAATGGATCACAGATCCACTCTTCTCACACCTTGGGCAGTATTTGGGCTCATACCATTCACACTTTGATGGCCAGTTCGGCAAGCATGCAAAGATCCTCTCAAGCAACCTCTGCCAAGAGGGTTCTATTCCTTACGGAATGGAGGGGCTCCCCCTTTTTCTCAGAGACTACAGCAGGGTTGAGGGTGGCATTTTCAGACTCAACCTTGGTTTCTTTTCAGCTTATTTTGAGTTTTATTTACTCCTCTAGAGTGTTTATTTTCCTCATGCCCAGCATGATGTATTCCGCTTCGAGCCTACTCACGCGGGTTTCTTTCATACTTAATTAAAGTCTTTCATGTTTAAAAAAAAGAGAGCGGATTACTCAGCTTGGAGGTGCCCATCATATACACAAGGTTCACGGGGACAGCCAAACTTAGCATGATCATAGAGCTCTATGATGATGGGGAGTTGGTGGATGCTCCTGAGATCCTTGATATCGCTCTCGAGCAGGAAAATTTCTAGATGCTAGAATTGGGAGTGGTTCTGCGTCTCCCTTTAATCAAGGCCGTACTACTCAGCTTGGAGGGCACATGCCCATCACATACACAAGGTTCAGCCCAACTAGGTTAGCCATGTCGTACTCCTAGAGTTGCTTTTGTTGAGCATCATGCAGCTATGCCATTCCATGCACGAAATGATGATGATGATGGAAATACCCCTTTAGATTAGCCAGTACTTACTCAATATCTTTTGATGCATTCGTGGGTGCCAAGAGTGCCGAGACACTCAGATTGAAAGGGGACATTCAGGACAGGACTGTTCATATAGTTGTCGACAGCAAGAGCGCACACAGTTTCATCAACACCACGACCTTGTAGAAGATGGGGCTTGTTGCCACAAAGATTGCCATGGGCTGAGAGCTGAGGTTGCTAATGGACAGCAAAAGATTAGCAAGCGCCAGGATGCACAGATCCAACTCTCTCATGATTATGAATTTGCAGAAGATCTATTGCATTAGACATGGGTCCAATTGACATTTTCTTAGGATGTGATTGGATGAAATCCCTAGGGGAGTTCAGTATTGACTTGAATGCCATGAATCTCCCCTTTGCACATAAGGACAAAATAGTGGTTCTGCAGGGTTTGACAGCCCCAAAAATGCAGATTATTTCAACAAGGCAAGGCAGTTGGCGCGACAGCTCAATAAAGAGCATGCCATTTATGCATTGCATGTGCAAATGACTCAAAACGGAAAGCATCCCAGGTTTAAAAAAATGTGGAAATGCAGCATCTGCTCTCAGATTTTGCTGATAGACCATGTCAGTTACCTCCAAAGAGAGGAGTTGTTCATGCCATAGTTTTGGATCCTAGCAATAAACCAATAAGCAAGGCTCCATACCATCTCTCTAAAGTGAAGTAGTAAGTCTGCGGGAGTTGCTTGAGAAGAATTTCATTTCTCATAGCATTTCTCCCTTAGCCTCCCCAGAGCTCCTTGTGAAAAAGAAAGATGGTTCATACCATATGTGCATTGATTATAGAGGTCTCAACAATGCCGCTATAAATTATAGATTTCCAATTCCAAGGATTGATGATTTGTTGGATGAACTAAAGGGGGCTAAATTCTTCACAAAGATACATACATTTGAGATATGGCTATCATCAAATTAGAGTGAAAGAGGGTGATGAGCACAAAACAACCTTCCACACACAAAGAGTTTGTATGAGTTCTGCCATTTAGGTTGACTAATGCACCAACACCTTTCAAGCGCTCATTTAGGTTGACTAATGCACCGACCACCTTTCAGGTGCTCATTTACAGCAAAAGCAAACACAAGCACATTGAGCATGTCGAATAAGTGCTGAAATTTGTGAGGTTGGATCAACTCCACGCAAAAGCTAGTACATTTGAGTTTTATGGCAGCAGAGGTTGAATACTTGGGGCAATTGTGAGCAAAAGTGTGAGGGAAAGACTACAAAGACACACACACACACACACACATATATATACATATACAAAGACATATGCATATACTGTATGTATACATATGTATATGTTGGAATATGGAAGCAAGAACTAGAACTAGAAACTGGAAATGAAATAACAAGACTGAAAGACTAGAAATACCTTGAGAAGAGTGTAGACAAGACACAAGCTAGACTGATAGATTAGAATGATGTGACCCATTGAATATATGGGCCAAAGTACAAGACATAATGCAAGAGTGTTTATGGGATAATTGTAGAAGTGCCACATGGCACACACTCAAGACATAAAGACTAGACTTAGACTTAGACTAGGAAATAGTACACTTAGTGTGCACTTATCTCCAACACCCTCCTTAAGTGGACACTAGGAGTAAGACAGAAAGACAAGACTAGAGGACAGACATAAAGACTGATAGACTGAGAGACATGACAGACAAAAGATCCTGAGACACCCCTCCTCAAGTGATATCCTCATATGGGTCCACAAGGGTAGGGACAAGATGGATCTAAAACATAGTCAGATTGATAGACAATTAGACAGACAGACAAGACTAGATAGACAGAAGACTGACTGTAGACAATCAGAAAGACCAAGACACTAGAACCCCTTGACCTACATCATCGGTGGTCAAGGTGGTAGACAAGACATAGAAGTAATCAGAAAGCCCACTTCTCATCATGTGAGGAAGGAACAGCAGGATCAGCTGATGGAGATGTTGTAGCAACATGGGCTGAGGTAGATGCAAGGGTTGATGTAGAAGTTTTGGAGTAGCAGTCCCTCTCCCGGTGATTATCACGGCCACAAATGGTGCATGGATGAGCCTTGAAACAGTCCTTCTCCATATGATTAGTTTTGCCACAATGGGTGCAAGGCTTTCTTACCTTAGAACTTCCTTTCTTTGCTAAAAATGCAGTGTCAGTTACCTTTCGTTGTTGAGTTCTTTCTTCCTCTTGGAGAGCATTGATGATACCCTCAAGAGAAGGATTATTATGATACTTGAAGGTAGTGACAAGAGTATCATAGGAGTCAGGTAAGCTTTTGAGAAGCACAGCAATAGCAATATCTTCGGAGATGGGAGACTTAACTGACGCAAGCTGAACCATAAGACTGCGAAGATAATTAACATGAGAGGCTATAGTAGCTCCGTCCTGCATATGTAGATCAAAGAATGAGATCATAAGTGCAATTTTAGAGTTTTTAGATCGGGCTCCAAAAAGAGTATCCAGAGTGATCCATGCTTGAGGAGCAGATTGTATGTCGGAGATGTGATGAATGTAATCATCTCCAACGCCGAGCAATATGATAGCATAGGCTTTGTCGTTCTTGGCAGCAACAACTTGCTCAGATGGACCTTCGGGAGCATCACGGTGAACAATGTCCCAAAGGCCTTCTTTCATAAGATGGCACTTGATTTTGATCTGCCAAGTATGAAAGTTGGACCCATTGAATTTGTCGATAGATATGAGAGAATGAGAGGAGGATGCCATGTGGGAAGGTCTTACCTCTTGCTAGGATGCAAGGGCAGTGTCTATTCCCTTACAATATTGTAGAAATAAATGAGAAGAAGAGATCCCAGAAGCCAGTTCTCTCACCACTTTGTCAGGGCCATAGCATATGACAGCCCATCGAAGCAGGAGGAACCAGCAGTTTGCAGATATGAGGATTAACAAAGACTGCTCAGCAAACTGAAAGAGACAATGTACAGTACCTTAGCAAGAACTGAATGCAGAACTGAATGCAGGTTGGGCAGAGATAAAAAAGCTTCAGCTCCTCCTTTATTTCGAACAGAAAAGGTACGGGCAGCAGCTTCAGAAAGTCGTGGGCAGCTCCTTCAGCTCACGAAATCAGGGCAGAAAGGCAGGCAGATCTGCAGCAGTAGAGGCCACCTGAACTGGGACAACGGGTGCAGGTACAGCACTGGTACAACGGGCGAAGTCGAAGTACAGGCGGCGTACGGTCAGCGGGGTACGGACGCCTGTACGGACGGCGCTGATCTGTCAGGAGCGACAGCAGGAGCGGGTGCAGACTTGACAGCAGGTTTGCACAGATCTGGAGCTCAGATCTGGCAGAAATGATGCGCAGATCTGGCGCAGATCTGGAGCAGAAACACGCAGATCTGTCGCGTAGATCTGGAGCGCAATGGCGGGGCAGAAAGAGGGGAAAATGTGAAGAGGGAGCGCAGATCTGCAGCGGGAGAGAGATCTGAGAAAAGGCAGACTGAGGGGAGAGAAGAGGAAGAAGAGGGATCAACCTAGCTCTGATACCATGTTGGAATATGGAAGCAAGAACTAGAACTAGAAACTGGAAATGAAATAACAAGACTGAAAGACTAGAAATACCTTGAGAAGAGTGTAGACAAGACACAAGCTAGACTGATAGATTAGAATGATGTGACCCATTGAATATATGGGCCAAAGTACAAGACATAATGCAAGAGTGTTTATGGGATAATTGTAGAAGTGCCACATGGCACACACTCAAGACATAAAGACTAGACTTAGACTTAGACTAGGAAATAGTACACTTAGTGTGCACTTATCTCCAACAGTATACACACGCATAAGGGTGCTTAGGCCATATCCATTCCTTTAAAACAATAAAGCTTCTTACGAGTTTAGCAAGCAGCCTACCTTAACCAAGGAACAATCACAGAAGTGTCCAAACCACCACTGTAGGCCAGCACAACTTTCCTCAGCTTGCCACGGAGTCCACCATTGGTCTTCAAGGACAAGGTTTTCCCTTCATTTTCGGCCAAAACCATCCTAGTACCTGCAATCAGCTTACAAAATCAGCCCAACCATGCTCTCCTTTCCATACATCTCTCTCGCACACGAAATTGATGAAGTAATGAGGATACATTGGTTTTACCATGAGAAATTACGCTAAAAAGGCACAATAAAGCTGAGCCCTGAAATGAGAAAGATGGTCAGTCTTGGCTTGTAACTATAGCCAGGCATTCCTTGGAAAATCTCAGGCTGATTTTCAACTTATTACTGTTACAGCCTTGCATAAGGCATATGATGATAACCGTGAAGATGAACCTTAGGATCAGACCTGCTGTGTCAAATATCATAACATTGAAAAAGCAAGATATGCGAAACAAATATCACAACAGAATTCCAGCACCACAGTTACATTAAAATACTGAGTCCAAGACCAGACATCTACAAGAGAATGACTGCCTCTCCTTGCCTATATCCATCACGAACCCGTCACTTTAGGCAACCATTGCATTCTGCATAGTGAATGTGAAGTTAACCTCTCCACCTCCCTATTTGGCCACTGCCGCTCTTTTCCATTTCCCTTGCTTTCTCTCTAGGCAGCACCCTCCCCTCTACTCTATGCTCCCCTAGCCTTGCCACTAGCACCAGTTTAAATTAATATATTGAGTCCACCACTTGACCTTTACAAGAGAATCACTAGCTCTCCTTGCCTATATTCACCATGAGTCCTTCACTTTAGGAAACCATTGCATTCTGCATAGTGAATAAATGCAAAGTTCAACTTGACCACTCGACTTCCCTCCTTAGCCATTGCCACCCTTTCCCATCTCCCTTGCTTTCTCTCTGGGCAGAGCCATGAGTCCTTCACTTTAGGAAACCATTGCATTCTGCATAGTGAATGAATGTGAAGTTCAACTTAAACTCTCAACTTCCCACCTTGGCCACTGCCACCCTTTCCCATCTCCTTTGCTTTCTCCTTGCCTATATTCGCCACCATGACTCCTTCACTATAGGAAACCATTGCATTCTGTATAGTGAATGAATGTGAAGTTCAATTTAACCTCTCAACTTCCCTCCTTGGCCACTGCCACCCTTTCCCATCTCCCTTCCTTTCTCTCTGGGCAGCACAGTCCCCTCTATTCCATGCTCCCCTAGTTTTGCCACTTTGATGACTATCCATGCCTTCATCATAGTTTTCAATTTTGGGGCGAATTTTAGAAAATTTGGCGCTCCTTTCAGTTTGGGGAAAAAAAGTGGCCAACCATGGCATTCAAAAAAACCAAAAAAAAGAGGAAAATTAGTATATTGATCGCAAAAAGAAAGCCACTCTTTGGCAACCCGTGTCTTTTGATTGCCAAATTCAAATGGGGTCATGTTATATATCAAATTAAATGGCAAGGCATGATTTACATGCATTTATACTTTATCAAGTTATAGCTACTTCCTCCACCAAATTTAGAGCAAGGTCACCCACTTTAGGCTATCATTTCTCAAGGGTTGGAATGGTGGATAGCCTGCTTTGGCTATCCTTTTTCAAGGAGGGTATTTCCACACAAAAACACTGCTTCATCCCGGCAAGAAGCAACCTACCCGACACACAACAACACCTACCACCACTTTGACTCCTAACATTCCCACTCTATTGAATTGCCTCACATTGCCAACCTCTCTTTCAATTTATTATTGGAGCCAGCTTTCTTCTATGCTCATATTGAATCATTCCTAAGTGGAAAAGAAAAGAAAATGGACAAGGGAACCGCAGGCTAGGTGATGAAAAACTAGCCTAGAAAGGCTCATAACAAGTCCTAAACCAAATTCATGCTCTCTCTATGGAAAAGCATTCATAAAATATTTTACAAACTCTCTCTCTCTATGGAAAACCAAATTCATGCTCTCTCTCTCTCTCTCTCTCTCTCTCTCTCTCTCTCTCTGCGGTGAGCGTGGGAACAAGGCACGAGATTCAAGAGTGATAAGCCGTCACGTCAACTGTACTAGAGAAAAGAAAGTACAAGGTATTTGAAAGGTAGACCCTAGGACTAAGTGTCCTAGCTATCACATAGGACTAAATGTCCTATGTGGCATAAAAGGCACTAAAACACTAGAGCGCCCATAACTATGCCTACAAGGCACATACCAGGGCCCATAGGGCATCATTAGAACCGGGAGAAGATGACCTACAAACCCCCCTCCATGGTATGGGCGGAAGTATTCTGGAAACGTCTCAGAATACCTAGTATTGGATATAGCCACCTATGAATGTACAAGATGTTCATCCAAAAGGATATAGCCACCTATGAATGTACAAGATATGTCAGATCATGTAACAAAGGGAACCAAGTGTAAAGCTTGTCGGAAGACTTCCAACTTGGGACGACGAAGTGCCTTTGTAAACATATCTGCTATATTGTCCTCTGTGTTAAGGTAGGACAACTCTATGTCTCCTGCCTGCCAATGCTGTGAACTGGGCATGTGCATGAACCAACTGAGCTGAGATACTGCATACTGTAAGTCAGGTTTGGTGCGACATAAGTAAATGAGACATGCAACAGCCTGCTGGTAAAGGGTGATATCACATGGTGGGCTCCCATCATGAGCTGAAAATTTTTAGCCAGGGTCCACTGGAGTAGGATTGGCTTGCAATCCTCAAACTGAAAACGATCAAGGAGCTGTCCGATATACTTGGACTGTGACATCATGATAACCCCCTCAACATGAGCAAACTGAATGCCCAAATAATAGTGTAGCTGCCCCATGTCTGACATTCCAAAAGCTTGCTGCAAATCAGCCTTGAAAGCTGCAATATGCTGAGTATCTGGGCCCGTGATTAGCATATCATCCACATATAGAATCAGCACTAAAAAATCAGATCCACTCCCACGGACATAAAGAGTGGGTTCTGTGGGGCTATTCTGAAAACCAAGGGATAGTAAGTGCATGAATTTTGGCATACCATGCCCTGGGTGCCTGCTTCAAACCATAAAGGGCTTTTCTAAGCCGGCATACCTTGTTTTCAGAATTAACAACCTCAAAGCTAGGAGGTTGTTTCACATAAACTTCTTCCTGCAAATCCCCATGAAGAAAAGCAGTCTTGATGTCAAGCTAAATCAGACCCACTCCCACGGACATAAAGAGTGGGTCCTGTGGGGCTATTCTGAAAACCAAGCGATAGTAAGTGTGCATGAATTTTGGCATACCATGCCCTGGGTGCCTGCTTCAAACCATAAAGGGCTTTTCTAAGCCAGCATACCTTCTTTTCAAAATTAACAACCTCAAAGCCAGGAGGTTGTGTCACATAAACTTCTTCCTGCAGATCCCCATAAAGAAAAGCAGTCTTGATGTCAAGCTGGTGCACTTGCCAATGGTGATGGGCTGCAATGGCAATGAAACATCTAATAGTAGTAATCCTGGATGTGGGAGCAAAGGTCTCCTCAAAGTCAATGCCTTGTTGTTGGGCATACCCTTTTGCAACAAGACGAGCTTTGTGTCGATCTATACTGCCATCAGATTTCCTTTTTAATTTGTAGACCCACCGGGTACCAATGCCATGCTTGCCGGGAGCTAGATCTACTAATTCCCATGTGTCATTTTTGGCAACGGATTGTAACTCAGCTCTCATTGCATCCATCCACTCTTTCCTGTCAAAAGCATCTTTATGGCACAAGGGCTCTTCATTGCAAGCTGCAGCAAGGAGTGCAAACTCAAGAAAGTGACCATGCATCTGTCTATTCCCTGATCTTGTCCGGGCAGCAAAAGGTTAATCTTGTTTGCTGTCCCTCAATGTATCAAGAAGCCATCTGGGAACTTGCCTTTGCTGTCTATTGACAGCTCTTTCTTCAATCACTGCATCATGAATAGTGGGATCATTTTGTGCTGGAAGAGAAACCTGCAAATCAGCATGGGGTACTCGCTGATCATTGCTTGTTGGAGGGCCCGCAGGAGGCTCATGTTGCTGTTCAAAGTCCCCCTCTGAGGAAGGCAGAGGTAACCAAGAGTCAAAGGCATCAAACATGTCAACTTCTGGGTTAGTTTTGCAGTCCACAAGAGGGGAAGCCGAATGTTCAGCGAAGATTACATCTCTACTGACAATAATCTTCCCAGTATTTGGTTGGTATAACCTATACCCTCTGCTCTCCTGGCTGTAACCCATAAATATGCATTTGATTGCCTTGTCATCAAGCTTATGTCTCAGCTAAGATGGTACATAAACATATGCAAGAGACCCAAAAATCTCATGTGTGAAAGTGAAGGCTTCCTGCCTTTACATGCTTCATAAGGTGTAACAGTCTTCAATGCCCTTGTAGGTGATCTATTCATATACCTAGATGAATCCAGGAACATTCCAGAACTCATCCTCTAAAAACACGACATAGTGCAGTAACAATCTCACGAGAGTCACTCATAAGATTGAAAACCATAAACTCCATCACGCATAGCAAGGACTAGCTACTATGACATCCCCATTGACGTCATCAGCACCCAACACTGGGTGTAGACCATAGTATAAAAGTATGCTCTCACACATACAAATCCACACACCCACACATACTTGAGCATCCATTTATACAAAGTCTTCGTACTGAGTTTCTGTCGGCACCCCTAAGGTGAAGGGCAAACTCAGCCATGACGAAGGCTAGTACTAAAGGTGATCTATTCATCTGACCATCTCCATAGTGGACCTGTTCTTCCTTTCAGGAACAGGATTATGCTAAGGAGTGTAAGGAGTGGTGCATGAGTGAACAATGCCCCGTGAAGACAAAAATGGATCAAACTCATTTGACATATAGTCTCCCCCCCTATCTATGTTGAGGGTGACAAGCTTGCATCCTAATTCATTCTCAACCATATTCAGCCATCTCTGAAAGCAGGAGAATACTTAAGATTTGGCCAATAATCAAAGGGTTGTAGCAAACCCTTGATATGTATCTGGCAATCCATTCAACGTGGTACTGACAAGCTGAGAATTTGGCACCACCTCATCAATATTCGCAAGTTGTTCCATGAGGTCCTTGACCTTTGTCAGGTATGCATCCATAAAGTCACCTTCATTCATATTGACTTCTTGCAATTGCCTTCTTAAATATGCAACACGTGCCTCATTGCGAATTTGATAAAGAGAAGCCAATTTGTCCCAAGCATCCTTTGCTGTCCTTCAAGACCGGATGTGTGGAATAATGATTCCCTTACATGATAAAGCAATACAGGAATGTGCATTTGCATCTCTTGCATCCCATCTTGATTGTTCCTGAGTTGGGGGGGCAGTAGTAGGGGTGCTAGAGGATAAGGCATGAGGAGTAGTACCCTCTGCAGAGTGACCGGCAGTAGGGGCAGCCACTGTAGCATTGGCTGGCCTCAGATCAATCCCAGAAACAATATTCCAAAAATGCCTTGCAACAAGAATGTGTTTCATGAGATAAGACCACATCGGATAGTTGGTGCCATCCAACTTATCATCTTCACGAAGAATACCAAATAGATCATGATTGTTACCAGCCATTGCAAATAGTACAAGTAAAAATGCACTGACCAAGTGACCAAAGGATAGCCTCAATGCTTTGAACTGCAAAAATATGTCTTACTGTCCCAAATACCTCTGAGCCAACAACAGATATTTCCAGGAGGCTGCACTGGGCCTCAAGGCAACACAATGCCTTTTCTTGCTTAGATGATAAAATAGTGAGAGCAAATAGACTGAAAATATGTGCAGCAAGGTATAGGAACAGAGTAACCAGCTGAAATTGAGCTCCCAACACAAAAGCCCCAAATTTGGTTGGCCTGAGTGATGACGCGGCACAATGTGACAGTCCTAAACCTGAATTTGACTGAAAACTTCAATTTTTGGAATGATCTCAGTTGTCAACCTTGTCCAAAGTGTTGTATTGACGAGTTGAAGGTCCAAATGTCAAAAGCCCTAAATTTTCCTGTCGAAAATTAGGGTTTGACAGTCAAATACTGTCAGAAAACAGTAAAAGACAGCAAATGTTGCTTGTAAATCAGCTTCTGGTCCCCTGAAATGAATGCTGAGACCAAAAATACCTCTGTAGGTAGAATATGACAGACCAAGGAGCTGCTGCAGCGAGTTGAAGTGCAAAAGGCGGCTGGAGCAGAGCTGGAACAGCCCTCAGACACCTCGAAATGTGTGTGTGGCTGCAAATGTCTCTTGTGGAGGGCTCTGGACAGGTCACGACAGCAGGACGCCTCCTGCAGATGGCTCTGGAGAGGTCGCGGGAGCTGGGCGCCTGGACCTGAGGCTGGTTGAAGTGATCTGCAGCACAAAAAATGGTGACAGATGGCCACAGGTGCTGTAGGAGACCTCGAAAAGGCTGCAGCAGGACCTAGAAGCAGTCGGAAGCCTTGGACAGCAGCTGAAGAGCCTCGAACAGGCTGGAAATGTGACGACCAGCAAGGCAGCAAACTCCCAATGAGCGACGGAGGACTCGGGGAGGCTGAGAAGAGCTGGAAGACAAATGCAAGACCTGCTCTGATACCACTGAAGGTGCGGTGAGCGTGGGAGCAAGGCACAAGATTCAAGAATGATAAGCCGTCACGTCAACTGTACTAGAGAAAAGAAAGTACAAGGTACTTGAAAGGTAGACCCTAGGACTAAGTGTCCTAGGTGTCACATAGGACTCAATGTCCTATGTAGCATAAAAGGCACTAAAACACTAGAGTGCCTATAACTATGCCTACAAGGCACATACCAGGGCCCATAGGGCATCACTAGAACCGGGAGAAGATGACCTACTCTCTCTCTCTCTCTCTCTCTCTCTCTCTCTCTCTCTCTCTCTCACCGTGTATAAGCCATCCTTCCCCATCAAGTTTAGTAAAACCCGCGTGGGTCTTGGTGGTTGAGGCTCTGGTTCATGTCGTTGTGTGTGTGTGTTCGATCCTTGTGGTTGACTTCGGATACGCCTACTGTGTGCGTCTTGGGTTTGTTCCTACGAAGTAAAACTCTCTCTCTCTCTCTCTCTCTCTCTCTCTCTCTCTCTCTCTCTCTCGTCGTAGTCCACCTGCCCTCCCGTCGTAGCCCTAGCCCTAGCCGCCGTCAGTGCTGTGAACCCTCGCCGCCACTAGCGCCATCAACCCCAACCGCCGCCAACCCTAGCTGACGCCCTAGCATTAGTCGGCCCTCAGCCATCCCGTCGTCTCCTAGGCTGGGCTGAATCCCAAGCCCAATCTGGGGGTTAGCTTCAAGTTTGCAGGTAATCACATATGGCCAGCATGTAATGGCCAACTCTTTTCCCGAAATCCCCCTCAACACCAGCAACCTCAACGATCTTTGTTTGCACGCAACTACCAACAAGAAGGTTCAAAAGTACCCATCATTGGGCAACATGAACACATTTGTTATTTGCAGCAAACAGTGAGAAAGTTAAGGTTGGAGCAAGCAGAAACTAAGGCTCTAGTTCACGTTCTAGAAGGGCCTACCAAACAAGCAATGATTGATGAGGTTGTGAAGTCTTATAAGACTTCCCCCCTTACCCCCCAGTTACTCTCCACAGTCAAGGATTTAGTTCATAATGAAATACGGACGGCCAAACAAGAGGTCGTTGTGGCGTTTGAAGCAAAAGTCAACAAAGTTGATATTCAATAGGAGATCAAGGAACATGAAGTGAGATGGGATAACGCACTTAGAATCAAAATTGGGATATCCCAGAAGGATGGTACAAGGAGGACAACTCGTCCAGACAACATTGATTGGATACCTAACGAGGATGACAAGCCTGATACTTATGATGATGGTGAAGCTAGAACAGTCTTTATCGACCATAGTAAAGGTCATGCTATCCTTAAGTTTATTTAATTCACGAGATTTACATCTCAAGATTTTACAACAATCCTATAAGCTGAAAGGTACCTTAGCTATGGATAGCCGAGAAACTCACAAAGGCTCAGCTAAAAGATAAAGCAACGGGATTAGCCAAAGTTAGGGCTGCCAGGAAGGATGGTAAATGGGCAGTGTATAGTGGAGGAATAGCAACCATTAAGGAGTTCAAATCAAAACCAAAAGACTCTCAGTCTTAAAATTATGTAAGGCCAACTTTATGTTTTTTTCCAGGACATAATCTAGGTACTCTAAATAATGGAGTTGCTTTATGCACATTTAGGGAGCTCCCTCCCTAAACTGATGTATTGGATGGTCTATTGTCCCATAGACCTTTAATCTTCCGTGGACATTAATAGACTCTCTCTCTCTCTCTCTCTCTCTCTCTCTCTCTCTCTCCTACAGCTTCCTCCCTCCATTGCCTTTGCCTCCCCTAATGCTATCCATGCCTTCCTAGCATGATCAATCGTGCCATTCAAGCTTACATATACCTAGATGAATCTAGGAACATTCCCAAACTCATCCTCTAAAAACACAACATAGTGCAGTTTCAATCTCATGAGAGTCACTCATCATATTTAAAACCATAAACTCCATCACGCATAGCAGAGACTAGCTACTATGACATCCCCACTGACGTCATCAGCGCCCAACACTGGGTGTAGACCATAGTATAAAAGTATGATCTCACACATACAAATCCACACACCCACACATACTTGAGCATCCATTTATACAAAGTCTTCGTACTAAGTTTCTGTCGGCACTCTGGAGGTGAAGGGCAAACTCAGCCATGACGAAGGCTAGCACTAAAGAAGAAGGCTAATCAAAAAGTAGTCCAAATCTCTTCATTCAAGCTACAACTGCTTGTGAAGTCTAAACGATTTCATTTTAGTCTCTCCCAAACGAGCATCTAAATCTAAATCTAGCTGATAGGGCAACGCACCACTTAAGATAGAAAGAATTATCGCAATACCACTTGGACGAAAACTTCGCAAGGTGAAATTTGCATGTCCGCTAATACGATAGAAGCATATACCTAGATGAATCCAGGAACATTCCCAAACTCATCCTCTAAAAACACAACATAGTGCACTTTCAATCTCACGAGAGTCACTCATCAGATTGAAAACCATAAACTCCATCACGCGTAGCAGGGACTAGCTACTATGACATCCCCACTGACGTCATCAACACCCAACACTGGGTGTAGACCATAGTATAAAAGTATGCTCTCACACATACAAATCCACACACCCACACATACTTGAGCATCCATTTATACAAAGTCTTCGTACTAAATTTATGTCGGCACTCCAGAGGTGAAGGGCAAACTCAGCCATGACGAAGGCTAGCACTAAAGGAGAAGGCTAATCAAAAAGTAGTCCAAATCTCTTCATTCAAGCTACAACTGCTTGTGAAGTCTAAACGATTTCATTTTAGTCTCTCCCAAACGAGCATCTAAATCTAAATCTAGCTGATAGGGCAACGCACCATTTAAGATAGAAAGAATTATCACAATACCAGCAGGCCGCAACTTGGACGAAAACTTCACAAGGTGAAATTTGCATGTCCACTAATACAGCAGAAGCTTACAGCCTAGGCTTTTTGGGTTATGTACTTTTGACATATATGAAGTTTACAGCCTAGGCTTTTTGGGTTCTGTACTTTTGACATATATGAAGTTTGAATCATATATTGGCATTTTGTCAATCTTTAGCCTTTCTCATTTATTTCAGATTTGTCATTTATAAAGTATTCGTGATTGCTAACTTCTACGTTCTAAGTTATAAGTGTATATACCATAGTTAGGGGAAACGGAAACAGGGAAACGAAAACACTTCAAGATTTCCAAGAGGGCTGAACGGGGAAACACGCGTCATCAAGGAGGGTTTAGAAAAGGGGGTTTTGAGCTGAGCACACACACATTTAGAATGCTACAGCCCTAAAACCTACCTGTAACTTAAAACATAGTCCATAACACATACCAATTACAAAAGAATCAAGATTGATTAATGATCATATCATTATTATGATTAAAGTTTGAACTTTGAAGATAATACATACACTTAGAGCTTAGAACTTGGAAGTTAGCAATGAGGAATAATTTATAAATGACATATCTGAAATCAATGAGAAAGGCTTTATAAAGAATTGACAAGTTACAAATTCCAATACATGCTTCAAACTTCATATATGTCAAAAGTACGAAACCCAAAAAACCTAGGCTGTAAGCCTTAAGGCCAACCATTACATCAATGATGATATGATCAACATGTAGAATCTAGATAGCTCAAGCCTTAACCTCCTCCTCCCCCTCCCCTCCTCCTCATCATCATCTGTTGCCTCCTCCTCATCATCATCATCATCATCATCATTAATAAGGTGTCATCAAGCTTATGAAAACCAATAAAGTTGTCATGCACGTACTCATGTCTCATCTTGTTAAGCAAACGCAAGTTTGCATTAATACAGTTAAAATCATTCACCCTTTGTGCTTTGAGACGCATCCTCTTCTTTGTATGGATGTGGACAAAGCTGCTCCACATGCGCTCACAAGAGAAGGAGCTACAACCTTGGCTAAGAATCCGAATGGCAAGCAATTGCAGCTCAAGGGAATCAGCTCCATAATCCTCCCACCATGTAACAGCTCCGACTTGAAATCTGAAATTGCAAAGCTCATAGAATTCAAATGTATGCCAAAGCTCATAAAATCTGAAAACTATGAATCACTAAAATCTGAAAATTGACACAAGTTAAGATGACCTACCATGCTGGGCATCTAGGCATCCAATTATGCCCTCCTTATTGTGATATTGCCGAGCTGGTCCTTCACTTTCTACCAGCATCCGGAGTTGGCACCATCTTTTGAAGAGTGGGGTTCCAACCACGGACCACCTCTTTAGCACTCTGTTGTGCACTTACCTTGTGTTGAAAATCTAGGTCCAACACAAACGCAGACACATGAATGGGAGAGAAATCCTGCTCACGCCCAAGTTCTCCAACTCTCTAAACTTGTGGGGATCTTTCTCTAACACTCTGATATTTTCTATCATGCGACCCATCCCCTCATATACCTTGCCAATATAAGGCTTGGCTCCATCAACATTTCTCAGCAACAACACAATTGGTTTACACAAAGCATACACGTGTGATGCACCAGCCCAAAAGTCATCATTGCCTATACAGAAGTATTAGACCAAAGGCCTGCTTAGAAGTGTGCCATGCATCCCACTCTGGACCTACCACAACCTGCTTAAATGCAGATCTCATTTCAATGAGTCTTCGAAGCATCAAATAATAGTATGCAAACCTTGTCTTTCAATACTTCAAAAGCTCCTTGCTTGCCACCTTATGGTACAAAAAGAGAGGAAAATGATGGTGTGTGATAAACCCAACTCTCTCTCTTCCATTGTCAATAAAAAATCTTACCCAAGGCAATTTGCCAATGTCTTTCAACACATTATTTAAACAATGGGCAACACAAGAACTCCACTGAAACGAGGATACCTTTGCTCCAATAACGCACCTGCAGCCTTGGTATTTCCACCATCTAAAACAAGCTACACAACACTGGATGGGCCCACATATTCCACACATCTGCCCACATCTGATAAGGAGATAGTGCAACATTGAAACTAATCCCATTCGAGTAAAATAGACAGGCCAAGACCGCATCTATTTGTGCCTTCCTTTGTGGATGTCATGTAGTCTATAGGGTCCTTTACCTTCGTGGGGATGAGAGAGGTGAAGGAGATGCACTAGGAGTAGAACCTGTAGCTCCAAGACCATGTGCACTCCCAGAAGAAGAAATTATAGTAGCAACAACATAGGGTCCCTTTTGCAATAGCCACATGAGAACCTTAAGTAACTCCTCCATAAGTGGATGCAATAGTCTTTGCTCTCTTCGCGCGAGGAAATGCCTCGACCTCTCATGCCAACCTTGCTTTCTCTGCCTCGAAGATGACGTTGCAAGTTGTATTCCCCTCTCTTTTAATGCAAAGAAGATGGACCTTCAACCTATCAGGGATCCCACCTCTTTTCAATCCACACCACCTACACATGTACTTGCGAGTGCCTCCTTTCTTGGTGTTGTAGCTATCCAACAGATTAACTTGACTCCACCAAAAATCTAATTGGGTGAGCTCCGCCTTGGGATGAGACTAAGGGATATGACTTCTTGAAGCCATAGAAGCTTGAAAGAGGCAGAAATTGGAAAGAAGAAATTATAGTACCAACAACATAGGGTCCCTTTTGCAATAGCCACATGAGAACCTTAAGTAACTCCTCCATAAGTGGATGCAATAGTCTTTGCTCTCTTCGCGCGAGGAAATGCCTCGACCTCTCATGCCAACCTTGCTTTCTCTGCCTCGAAGATGACGTTGCAAGTTGTATTCCCCTCTCTTTTAATGCAAAGAAGATGGACCTTCAACCTATCAGGGATCCCACCTCTTTTCAATCCACACCACCTACACATGTACTTGCGAGTGCCTCCTTTCTTGGTGTTGTAGCTACCCAACAGATTAACTTGACTCCACCAAAAATCTAATTGGATGAGCTCCGCCTTGGGATGAGACTAAGGGATATGACTTCTTGAAGCCATAGAAGCTTGAAAGAGGCAGAAATTGGAAAGAAGAAATTATAGTACCAACAACATAGGGTCCCTTTTGCAATAGCCACATGAGAACCTTAAGTAACTCCTCCATAAGTGGATGCGATAGTCTTTGCTCTCTTCGCGCGAGGAAATGCCTCGACCTCTCATGCCAACCTTGCTTTCTCTGCCTCGAAGATGACGTTGCAAGTTGTATTCCCCTCTCTTTTAATGCAAAGAAGATGGACCTTCAAGCTATCAAGGATCCCACCTCTTTTCAATCCACACCACCTACACATGTACTTGCGAGTGCCTCCTTTCTTGGTGTTGTAGCTACCCAACATATTAACTTGACTCCACCAAAAATCTAATTGGGTGAGCTCCGCCTTGGGATGAGACTAAGGGATATGACTTCTTGAAGCCATAGAAGCTTGAAAGAGGCAGAAATTGGAAAGAAGAAATTATAGTACCAACAACATAGGGTCCCTTTTGCAATAGCCACATGAGAACCTTAAGTAACTCCTCCATAAGTGGATGCAATAGTCTTTGCTCTCTTCGCGCGAGGAAATGCCTCGACCTCTCATGCCAACCTTGCTTTCTCTGCCTCGAAGATGACGTTGCAAGTTGTATTTCCCTCTCTTTTAATGCAAAGAAGATGGACCTTCAACCTATCAGGGATCCCACCTCTTTTCAATCCACACCACCTTACTTGCGAGTGCCTCCTTTCTTGGTGTTGTAGCTACCCAACAGATTAACTTGACTCCACCAAAAATCTAATTGGATGAGCTCCGCCTTGGGATGAGACTAAGGGATATGACTTCTTGAAGCCATAGAAGCTTGAAAGAGGCAGAAATTGGAAAGAAGAAATTATAGTACCAACAACATAGGGTCCCTTTTGCAATAGCCACATGAGAACCTTAAGTAACTCCTCCATAAGTGGATGCGATAGTCTTTGCTCTCTTCGCGCGAGGAAATGCCTCGACCTCTCATGCCAACCTTGCTTTCTCTGCCTCGAAGATGACGTTGCAAGTTGTATTCCCCTCTCTTTTAATGCAAAGAAGATGGACCTTCAACCTATCAGGGATCCCACCTCTTTTCAATCCACACCACCTACACATGTACTTGCGAGTGCCTCCTTTCTTGGTGTTGTAGCTACCCAACATATTAACTTGACTCCACCAAAAATCTAATTGGGTGAGCTCCGCCTTGGGATGAGACTAAGGGATATGACTTCTTGAAGCCATAGAAGCTTGAAAGAGGCAGAAATTGGAAAGAAGAAATTATAGTACCAACAACATAGGGTCCCTTTTGCAATAGCCACATGAGAACCTTAAGTAACTCCTCCATAAGTGGATGCAATAGTCTTTGCTCTCTTCGCGCGAGGAAATGCCTCGACCTCTCATGCCAACCTTGCTTTCTCTGCCTCGAAGATGACGTTGCAAGTTGTATTTCCCTCTCTTTTAATGCAAAGAAGATGGACCTTCAACCTATCAGGGATCCCACCTCTTTTCAATCCACACCACCTACACATGTACTTGCGAGTGCCTCCTTTCTTGGTGTTGTAGCTACCCAACAGATTAACTTGACTCCACCAAAAATCTAATTGGGTGAGCTCCGCCTTGGGATGAGACTAAGGGATATGACTTCTTGAAGCCATAGAAGCTTGAAAGAGGCAGAAATTGGAAAGAAGAAATTATAGTACCAACAACATAGGGTCCCTTTTGCAATAGCCACATGAGAACCTTAAGTAACTCCTCCATAAGTGGATGCAATAGTCTTTGCTCTCTTCGCGCGAGGAAATGCCTCGACCTCTCATGCCAACCTTGCTTTCTCTGCCTCGAAGATGACGTTGCAAGTTGTATTCCCCTCTCTTTTAATGCAAAGAAGATGGACCTTCAACCTATCAGGGATCCCACCTCTTTTCAATCCACACCACCTACACATGTACTTGCGAGTGCCTCCTTTCTTGGTGTTGTAGCTACCCAACAGATTAACTTGACTCCACCAAAAATCTAATTGGGTGAGCTCCGCCTTGGGATGAGACTAAGGGATATGACTTCTTGAAGCCATAGAAGCTTGAAAGAGGCAGAAATTGGAAAGAAGAAATTATAGTACCAACAACATAGGGTCCCTTTTGCAATAGCCACATGAGAACCTTAAGTAACTCCTCCATAAGTGGATGTGATAGTCTTTGCTCTCTTCGCGCGAGGAAATGCCTCGACCTCTCATGCCAACCTTGCTTTCTTTGCCTCGAAGATGACGTTGCAAGTTGTATTCCCCTCTCTTTTAATGCAAAGAAGATGGACCTTCAACCTATCAGGGATCCCACCTCTTTTCAATCCACACCACCTACACATGTACTTGCGAGTGCCTCCTTTCTTGGTGTTGTAGCTACCCAACAGATGAACTTGACTCCACCAAAAATCTAATTGGGTGAGCTCCGCCTTGGGATGAGACTAAGGGATATGACTTCTTGAAACCATAGAAGCTTGAAAGAGGCAGAAATTGGAAAGAGGGCTGAAGGGCTGAAAGAGAGAGCCGAAACTTCAAAGTGGGGCCTGAAAGAGGACATAAGAGAGGGCTGAAAGAGGGGGCTGAAGATTGCAAAACCACAACTAGTTTACATGATCTAGAGGTGGAGAAGGGCAAGTCGGCAAGACCCAAGATCCCCAAAAAGAAAAGGACCTGCAAAATCTACCCCATAGGGGAGGTAGAAAATGAGCAGCATGTACTCCTAAGATGCAGATTCTACGCACACATTAGAGGAGGGTATGGGGTCAGCACAGATAAACTGAAAAATCTATTGGAGCAACCAGCCAAAAAGCTAGGAAACACTTTGTTGGGTGTTGGAAGTGATGGAAGCTCAAAAATGAAAGCACAATGGAGAAAAACCAGATGCTGTAATAGATTTCTGCAAAACTAAAGAGTGGAGGGTCAAGGGAGAGCCAACATAACAAAACCCTAGGGCGAACTGCCCTAACTGGACTTAGTGATACACTCCAATCTATTTTCTTCCTGCTTGTCATCAAATCACGGGCACGGGCACTTGGTTTATCCTCCCAGCCAACCTCGTTCATTGCAAGCGTCTCTGTAATAAAATCCCAAAAAGATTTATTTCGTCAAAGCTCTCTGCTTGCTTAATTCCAACGAGCCCCAAACTCCCTAGATGGATCTAGTATGCCACATGTCCTCAATTTAGGGTCCTTCCTTAATGCATCATTTACCCCTCTCTTGAGATATCTTTAAATTCATCTGCCCCTAGGCACATTTAATGCATTAAAGTCCCTTAGCCTTAGATCCACCTAGTCTAGTGCCATCTCACCCACACCAAGGACATTGACCTTATTCCTTTTTTATCTTTTACATGAAGCCCAAACAAATATAATACAAACATTGATCCTTTAAAGAAAAATGTCGACTGATCCTTCCGAGATCATGTTACCTCGACTTGAGCGTAACATTCCTTCCCTCTTCAGCATCAGCGTCCTCAATGATAGAGTCTGGGAACACTCTCCGTAACTGGTATACGGATTTCCAAGTAGCTTCTGATAGAGGTAGACCATGCCATGCAACCAACATCGTGGGTATCTTCCGATTGCGCACTTGCATTGTTCCTCGGTCCAGGATTCCTGTTGGTTTGCGTCTTACATTGTCCTCTATCTCCTAAAACAAAATAACACCCTCAATTAGTGAGTCACCTTTATGCAAAAATTTCTTTAAACGAGAAACATGAAACACTGGGTGCACCTTACAACCCTGTGGCAATTCTAATTTATAGGCCACCTTGCCTATTCTTTTTAGAATTAACCATGGCCTACAATATCAAGGTGATAACTTAGCACACTCTCCTGCAGTCAAAGACTTAGAGTGTGAAGGAACTCTAAGAAAAAAATTTTCTCCTTCCTTAAATTCTCTAGTGGATTGATTTTCATCCGCATACGCCTTAGCTCTATCCATAGCTTGGCGGATGTTAGCTCTCGCAAGTGCTAGCATCTCCCGCATCTGAACCACAAAGTTCGCGGCACTAGGCACTTTCTGAGGTATTCCAACTATAGTTGGATTCGCTGGTCTATAACCATAGTTCAGCTCAAACGGACTGAACCCTGTAGAGGAATGTTTTCTATCATTGTAGGCAAACTCTAACAATGGCAACCACTTGTCCCATGTATGTTGCCTCAATGACACATATGCTCTAAGCATATCCTCTAAAATTTGGTTGACTCTTTCCGTCTGACCATCCATTTTTGGATGATCCCCACTACTCAATCCCAACTCAGTCCTTAGTGTTTCAAATACCGCAGTCCAAAAATGACCGGTAAATTTGACATCCCTGTCTGACACTATGGATTTAGGTCATCCATGCAAACGAAATATATATCTAATAAACAAATCCGCCACTTGCAGGGCACTTACAGACTCTCTAGTTGGAATGAAGTGAGCCATCTTGGTAAGACGATCAACCACCACAAGGATAGAATCATATCCACCTTGTGTCGTACGTAGTCCTACAATAAAGTCCATGGAAATGCTCTCCCACTTACTTAGTGGTATCTCCAAGGGCTGTAAAGTCCGGGTGGCTTTACCCCCTCTGCCTTACTTACCTGACACGAAAATCAACGTCTCACATATTCATGAATATGCTTTTTCATCTTTGGCCAAAAGAAATCTCGCTTCATGAGATCATATGTCTTCTCAACTCCTGAATGTCTCGCACATGGGCTATCATGGCATTGTAGAATGACTCTTTAACTGAGATCATTCTGATTAGATACTACTACCTTGCCATTTCTTTTCAGCCCCTTATGGCATATCTTGCATAAGTTTGGTCTTTTCTGGATGCAAGGTCATCCTTTTTCCCCGGTTTGAACACATGAGCCTTAGGCCAAAGGCTCTGGACGAACTCCTCCACCTTTTGAGTTTCTCTAATCTCGGTCATTAGAGCACTCTCTAATACCGTGAAACTCATGTTATGCATAATGTGTGACATTGCATCAGCAACTTTATTATCCTTCTCTCTTCGGTACAAATGATGTCTCCATGTTTTCAAAGCATGGACGACAGCATACAACTCTAATTCATGAGTTGGCCAATTTCGTTGAGAGGAAGAAAGCTTCCTCCTTTCAAAGGCTACTAGCCTTCCATCTTGGAGGAGAACTGCTCCTACCGCAATGCCACTTGCATCAATTTCAAGGAAAAACGGTTTCTGGGGATCAACTATTTTTAACACCGGTCCTGAGACCACAACTTATTTTATGGTGTTAAAACTTTCCTGTTGATTCTGTCCCCATATAAAAGATACTTTATCTGAGGTCAGATTAGTCAATGGCGATACTATTTCGGAATATCCTTTGATATGCCTTCGATAAAATTGGACAAATCCCAAGAATGATCCCAAAGCGGTCAAACTCTGAGGGATTGGCCAAGTCAGTATCGCAGCCACTTTCTTTGAATCCATTTCTACCCCATCAAGAGTAATTATGAATCCTAAATATTCAAGTCTTACCATACATAGTATAGTTTTCTTTTTCTTTACATAAAGACTGGCTTTCCTCAAAGTACTGAACACTATTCTTAAGTGTTCATGATGCTCAGTAATACTTTTACTGAATACCAGAATATCGTCAATAAAGTGTACTATAAACTTTCCGATATATGGACGTAGTAAATCGTTCATAAGCATAAGTCCAAAGGGCATTACCAAAAACTCATAATGTCCAAACCTACTTCTAAAAGCGGTTTTATGCACATCCTCGGCTCTAATACGGATCTGATGGTAGTCACACTTAAGATCTATCTTACTGAAAATCATGGCCCCATGTAATGCATCTAGCAAATCATCGATCCGAGCCATCGGATACCTGTGCTTCATAGTGATATTATTCAATGCTCTATAATCTATACAGAGACGAAAAGTATCATCTTTCTTCTTCTTTAATATCACTGGCGAAGCAAAAGGTCAGAAACTTGGTTAAATCTACCCCAACTTGAGATATTCTTTCACTTGTCTTCGCACCTCTATCTCTTCAGTAAAACTCAACCTATAGGGAGGTCTATTTACAAGTTCGGCCCCCGGGATTAGTTCAATCTTATGCTGAACATTCCGCTCTGGATGTAATCCATAAGGTAGCTCATCCCTAAAACAATCAAAGAACTCCTCTGTTATTCTATCAGCCAGCTTGGCCATCTCTCCATTTTGAGCAACATCAGTGCTAGCCGAAGAATCATCAACCGGCTCTACCGATGTTGTACAAAGAAACAAAAACTCCTCTTAAGCTTTTCGGATTTCCATCACGATAAGGTAGCTCATCCCCAAAACAATCAGAGAACTCCTTTGTTATTTGATCAGCCAGCTTGGCCATCTCTCCATTTTGAGCAACATCAGTGCTAGTCGAAGAATCATCAATCGGCTCTACCGATGCTGTACAAAGAAACAAAAACTCCTCTTAAGCTTTTCGGATTTCCATCATGGAAACCAACGGTCCTTCAGGTATATCCTTCTCACCTTGTAAGACATACAGCACATCATTCATCTTGAATTGATAAATGTGCTTTTTCCAATCTATGGCTGGATTCTTGCTAGAATACCAAGCCTTACCCAGGGCTATATCTGCACGGGCAAGCTTAGTCATTTCAAAATCAAGCTTCTCAGCATAGTCCTGAATTCGAAGCTCCAACTGGGTAACCCTTTGGTCTCATACTTCAGTTGAATTTCCATCTGCCATCCTGACTGTATATGCATAGTCAGATGGGCTAGTCTTTAGTTTCAGCCTCTTTACGAGCTAAACAACATAATGACCTAATGATTAGCTACTTGCCCTTTCATCTTAATGAACTCCGTATCATTAAAGGCTGTATACCCCGTTGCTGCGGGCTTTGACAAGATATTATCAGGTGCACTAGTTACTAACCTAGCAACAGACACACATAACAAAAAAGGTACTGACCTTTGAGAAGATCCCGCTAGCTGAATCTGCATCTGTTCTGCTATGAGACTTTCCTCCATTTCCACGTCGCATTCTGAGACCATCATCTCAGCCCTCCGGTGATCTTTGTTCCGTGCACAATCTTTCCACTGATGAGGCTGAAGGCAACCAAAACACAAGTCTTCTCTCCTCGCTTTTTCCCTTTAAAGAGGACTTCGACCAAGCCCGGGCTGCCATTGGTGTTACTTTTCTTTTCATTCCAATGGTGGTACTTGATTTAGGAGTCTCAACTGGTTTCGCTTGCTTGGCTTGACTACTCGACTGTGAGGCACCCCTTTGCTAATCCACTTCTTCTTAAACCCAGTTTTCTTCGAGTACCCATACTGAGTCCCAACCTGCATAAACCCACTTGGTCTGTTCCCTTTTGCATCTTCATAGTTCAAGGCTATGGCAATTGCTTCATCTAGCGTGTTCGCATACTTAGCTTGAACTTCCATCTTTATCCGATCATTCAATCCAAAGATAAAATCTTTTACTCAGATTGACTGAGGTAGGGGTTCATCAACCTTCATTACACTTTCTCTAAACTTATCAGTGTATTCTGCCACTGATAAATTTCTCTGACGAAGACCCACTTGGTCTGTTCCCTTTTGCATCTTCATAGTTCAGGGCTATGGCAATTGCTTCATCTAGCGTGTTCGCATACTTAGCTTGAACTTCCATCTTTATCCGATCATTCAATCCAAAGATAAAATCTTTTACTCAGATTGACTGAGGTAGGGGTTCATCAACCTTCATTACACTTTCTCTAAACTTATCAGTGTATTCTGCCACTGATAAATTTCTCTGACGAAGGTTTCGATACTGATCCCAAGCTCGGGATGCTTCGTCAGGAGGTAGGAAGTGTTTTCTAAATTCCTTTTTAAACCCCTCCTAGGTAGTGGATGCTACTTCATCTTTCTGCTGTTTTATCCACCACCTATCCGCTGCCTCATTAAACATATGGGTGGCCTCGCGGATTTTCTTCATATCATTCCTGATTTCACAAATGGCGAATGCATCGTCCCATTTGTGTAACCAGGTATCAATGATATCAGAGAGCCAGTATTCTTGCAGAACTGGATGCACATATTAGCCAACATAGATGTCCCAGAAAGAGTAGGGCTTCAGATCACCACCCCAGAGCTCGAGGGTTTGAGATTTACCTTTCTCCTCACGAGATGGTCTAGCAGATATACTATGCACCATTTTTCTGAGTTCAGATTGCCCCACATTTGTTTGTAACTGCTGCGCTAAAATCTGTTGCAAGGCATCCTCTAACATTGCAATTCTGCCAGATAGTGTATGGCCTGTTGGGCGCGACACCTGCGGGGTCGGCCGGACTCCCGACTCTACGGGATCCATCCTGAAAGCTTCTTCTTCTACTTCCATTCAGGTCAATGGGTGTTTTTTTTTTTTTAATAAATAAAACACCGCTTGAAACTGTAATTACAAATCGAAAGTCCAACTTCCAACTTTACAGCTAACAAAGCATATATCACACTGTAACCGAACCCGCTTTTCCCTACACTAGGGAAACTCCTGCAATCTAAGAAACCTCAAGCCCTTAATCCAAAGGCGTAAATCTGTTCCCAATCCAACTCACATACCTCAAACCTTCAGAAATTTAACCAAATAAAATAGAGGGAATAAAGAGTCGAAAGCCCCCTGGTATATCTTTGCTGCATGAAGAAGTCAACTAGTTCCCGTAAGCCACTCCCACACACATTTATGACCTGCCTTATAATCACTAACATGCTGTACGGTCATAACGTCAGACCCTTACATTAAAGGATCACCTCCAACCAGCCTATACTCCTAGGCTCCTGTAGTTCCGTCATGACAGCTCAACGATCTACAACCTTAGTCTTTCTCTGATCCCGTAAAACAAAATCCCAGCTCCCCGAATGGCTTCACGATCCTAGTTCATTAAAGCTAACGAAGAACACGAGCAACACACCGTCGCTCCGCCAACCATTCCTACACCTTCACAAATCGATTGGCTCTGCAAGCTGAATACAAGAGCCCACCCACGTATCGCTTTTTTTGAATTACAGACTCCTGGCAATTCCTTTACATGCGCCGCTCGTATGCCTTCCGAGATACCTACGTGAACCGTACGCTCCTGCGACAGCTAGTCCCGTGACCTGCCTACGTGAACCGTACGCTCCTGCGACAACTAGTCCCGTGACCACCCGATAGCCATCATCACCTGCGGCAGCTAATCCCGTGACCACCCGATAGCACACGTCACGTGCCGTTCATCCACGCTACCCAGACTTATGTGAACCGTATCATCGTCGTACGCTCCAAACAACCTACGCTCTAATACCAAATGATACACTCCAATCTATTTTCTTCCTGCTTGTCGTCAAATCACGGGCACGGGCACTTGGTTTATCCTCCCAGCCAACCTCGTTGGTTGCAAGCTTCTCTGTTATAAAATCCCAAAAAGATTTATTTCGTCAAAGCTCTCTGCTTGCTTAATTCCAACGAGCCCCAAACTCCCTAGATGGATCTAGTATGCCACATGTCTTCAATTTAGGGTCCTTCCTTAATGCATCATTCACCCCTCTCTTGGGATATCTTTAAATTCATCTGCCCCTAGGCACTTTGAATGCATTAAAGTCCCTTAGCCTTAGATCCACCTAGTCTAGTGCCATGTCACCCACACCAAGGACCTTAACCTTATTCCTTTTTTATCTTTTACATGAAGCCCAAACAAATATAATACAAACATTGATCCTTTAAAGAAAAATGTCGATTGACCCTTCCGAGGTCATCTTACCTCGACTTGAGCATAACACTAAGTGTCCTAACTGACCTAGATGGTACATAAACTAACTGTACCAATAGTCCTAACTGACTATAAGTAGGCCTACAAGGCTCATACCGAGGTACAAGTGGCATCTATGAGTAGCCCATCAGATAGCCTACAAACCCCCCTCCATGGTATGGGCTGAAGTATCCTGGACATGGCTCAGGATACCTAAATATCTAGTGTCATAGTTACACATGTTTGTCCCGTAGGATATAGCAACCTATAACTAAATAGAGTACAATAGATCGAGTTACAAAAGGTACTAAGTTTAAAAAGCTTGCCGAAAAGCCTCAAACTTAGGTCGAGGTAAAGCCTTTGTAAAAAGATATGCCAAGTTGTCTTTAGTGGGAACATACGACAACTCAATATCACCTGCTAATAATCGCTCTCTGACATAGTGATAGTGAACCTCAATGTGCTTTATGCAAGCATGGAAAACAGGATTCCGTGCAACAACCAAAGCACTCTGACTATCAGTGAAGATGACAATAAGAGCAGTCTGACATGCACAAAAATTTGCAAGTAGCTTCCAAAGCCAAACACACTCCACTGTAGCTGTAAAAGCCGCTCTGTACTCAGCTTCACAGCTAGAAGTAGCAGTTGTACTCTGCTTCTTGCTAAACCAAGAAACACATGAAATACCAAGCATAAAATAGTTGCCACTATGTGACACAAGAGTGTCAGAACAACCAGCCCAATCACTATCAATGAATCCATGCATGACAAGTGAAGTATTATCAGCCCCATAAATGTTGAGTGCCTTTAAGATATCTAAAAACACGCTTCACGGCATGCCAATGGTGCATAGATGGGCTGTGCATATATCTGCTCGACTGTGAGACAGCATATTGTAGATCAGGTCTCGTATGGCATAGGTAAATCAAACAACCAAATGCCTGCTGATAGAGAGTGCTGCCATCCTCAAAAGAGAAGTGAAAACTAGTCTCTAATGGTGTGGATACTGGCTTGCAATCCTCAAACTGAAAACGCTACAAAAGATGTCCAATGCACTTGGATTGTGACATCAAAATGCCCCCCTCACTCCTAGCAAATTGAATGCCAAACATAGCAAATGTTTGCTGCAAATCAACTTTAAAATCTGCAATTTGCTGAGCATGTGTCCCAGTTACAAGCATGTCATCCACATAAAGGACTAAAATCAACAAATCTGTCCCACGCTTGCGGATGTAAAGGGTAGCCTCTGTAGGGCTGTTCTGAAAGCCAAGTGTGAGCAAATGAGAATAAATTCTCAAATACCAAGCCCGAGGTGCCTGCTTCAATCCATAGAGGGCCTTTTTCAAGCGACATACCTTGCTTTCAGAACCTTCAACCTCAAAGCCACGAGGTTGGGAAACATAGACCTCTTCCTACAAATGCCCATGAAGCAAAGCTGTCTTAATATCAAGCTGATGTATCTACCAATGAAAGTGGGCAGCAAAGGCAATAACAATGTGAATGGTAGTGATCCTGGAAGTGGGAGCAAAAGTCTCCTCAAAGTTAATGCCATGCTACTGAGCATAGCCCTTAGCAACAAGACGGGCTTTGTAACAGTCCACTGAACCATCAGCTTTCCGTTTGATCTTCTAAACCCACTTATCTTGCCATAAGGCAAATCACACAACTCCCGAGTGTCATTTTAATGGATAGAATCCAATTCAGCTTGCATGGCCTTCATCCAACAATTCCAAAATGCAAATGAGGCAGAAATTGAAAAAAGCCAATGCAACAATGGCTTACCCAATGATGTACAGCAGTGACACGCTCTGAAAGCGAGCAAATGAGAACTGGAAATGAGAATTACAACAAAAGAATGGCTTACCCAATGATGTACAGCAGTGACACGCTTTGAAAGCGAGCAAATGAGAACTGGAAATGAGAATTACAACAAAAGAAGTGCTCCCACGAGGAGGAGAGTATGTAGAAATGAAGAGAGAGATCCAATGGAGAGAAGCTCGCAGCCCGAGGCAAAGGGATGCCAAATGAGGAAGGAAGGGCTCAAACAGAAGTCTACCAAATCAATTCAGTAGCTCCAAATGGCTCCAAACGCTGACATGCTGACACACAACTAGGGGTGCTGAAATACAAGGCAAATGCACCAACTGGCAAAGCAAATGAGAGAAAGGCAACCTCTCAGAATCAGGTGCCAAAAATCTGCCCAAGCTTCAAAGCTTATGCCTGCAAAAGACTCTGCTGTCCCAAGGTGTACCTGTTGCAAGAAAAATCCCCAAAGGCAACACAAGGCCTTTCCAAAATGCAAATGAAGCAGAAATTGGAAAAAGCCAATGCAACAATGGCTTACCCAATGATGTACAGTAGTGACACGCTCTGAAAGTGAGCAAATGAGAATTACAACAAAAGAAGTGCTCCCACGAGGAGGAGAGTACGTAGAAATGAAGAGAGAGATCCAATGGAGAGAAGCTCGCAGCCCGAGGCAAAGGGATGCCAAATGAGGAGTGAAGGGCTTAAACAGAAGTCTCCAAATCAATTCAGTAGCTCCAAATGGCTCCAAACGCCGACACGCAGCTCGAGGCAGCTCCAAAATGTTGACACGCAGCTCGAGGCAGCTCCGAAATGCTAGCACACAGCTCGAGGCGGCTCCGAAGTGCTAACACACAACTAGAGGCAACAATGTGTGGATTTCTAACAATGTACAGATTTCTGACAGTGTGCGAATTTTCGTACATGTGTACGGAATTTTTGACAGTCCGTACAATTGTACGAGATTTCTAACAAGGCCATATGGTTGTACGGAGTTTCTAACGCCGGTACAGTTTTTCGTACAGATGAGGTTTTGCTGCAAAAAGTGCTCAAATTTGCTCCAAAATGCGTCTCCTTCGCGGTAGCTACTCCAAAATGCGATCTTCTCGCGTCAAAATGAGATCTTTCGCGACAGAATTGCTTGGAAAGGTCTCAAACACTCGTGGGAGTGTGAAAACCAGCAAGCCCAGCAAGAATGAGGGCTCCAAAGGCTGCCAAACAGCTTGGGAAAGCTGTCAATGGCTGAGGGAATGGATTCCCAACCTGCTCTAATGTAGCATGCAACGGTTATCTGATCATGTAATTCACAGCAAGACCTTCTTCAAACCTTTAGCGAGGAATGAGCGTTGTTCACCATAGAGAGAGAAAGGAGATGAGGGTAGAGAGAGAGTAGAGTTGACAACCGATTGGGTCCCTGTACCCACTGAGGGCCTCAGAATTTGCTTTATACTTGGAGAACTGAGAAATTCTTTGAGAGAGCACGGAACGCGCTTCTGAAGAGCTCACTGTGCACACGTATAGCAGACCCAAGGACCTGAGAGGCAACGCCGACCGATACCAAGACCTTGATGCTGTCCACACTGACGATGTAGGATGCTTCTGCGAGGCAAGGAAGAGGCTTGTGCTGTCTACCAGTATGCAAGGTTACTGCATGAGTGAGAGAGTGAAAACTAGAAGTGATAGATCCTATAAGAGAACTGAGAGATGACTGAAATATAGAGCTGAGAGTGAGCTGTGTAAACTGTAAAAGAGAGCTGAGAAAGCTGAGGAAACAGTGAAAACTAGAAGTGATAGATCCTATAAGAGAACTGAGAGATGACTGAAATATAGAGCTGAGAGTGAGCTGTGTAAACTGTAAAAGAGAGCTGAGAAAGCTGAGGAAACAGTGTCCAAACCTCTCTCCGTTTGCTGGTCCAAACCTCCGACTGTCGTGCTGCGTGGTCACCTTCAGATCAGGCTGAACTGATGGCCAAGGGACAAAGGCTAGAGCAGGGCCAGATCTGAGGATCTCAGGGGCTGCACAGGAGGCTGAAGTGGGAGCTGTAGTAGGACTGAAGGCAGGAGCAAACTGAATGAGAAAACAGGGCAGCCAAGGGGCCCTTTTATAGGGCTGGACTGAGCCAACCCAGTCTGTAAACAGACCAACTCAGTCTGTTTTACGGACTGACTGGCCTACAACCAGCCTATAAAAAGCCCTCCCTGGCTCATTTGCCAGGGGAGTTTTTGGGCAGCACAGGAGACTGAAGTGGAGCTGTAGGAGGACTGAAGCATAGTTACCGAAGAACGGCGTTCCGCCTTCCTGGAACGCCGGAACGCCGGTCCGGAGCTGCAGGCGTGCCCGGAACGGACGAAACGGCAGCGAAACGTGTCTATCAGGCGGAACGTTCCGGAACGTGGCGGAACGTTCCGGAACATGGCGGAACGTGCCGGAACGTAGGGCGGAACGTGCCGGAACGTCCAGAAGGCAAATGACCTTGTATTTGTTAATGCGAACTTGTGTTTGCTTAACAAGTTCAGGGCTGAGTATACTCCAAAGCCATTTATTGGATTTTCCCTTGATCTTGGTGACAATGATGGTAAGGATTAGCCAAAGGGAGAGGATGATGTGGAGCAGCATGAGGATGAGCAGATTGAGGGATAGCCTGGACAGGAGGATGAGATCCCACTTGCTGATGACTAGTCTTTGACTCACCAGTTACCTTGGCCCTTGAGGCTAGTTTTGTACTTGTCATACTTGATACTTTTGTCATATGTACATTGTACTCAGCAGCCAGCTTTTTGTATTTTCAGCTATTATATATCCTCATGCAATGTACTTTCTTTTCAATTTCCATTTGGAGTCTGGACTCTGGAGTCTTTAAATTTTTAATGTTTAAGACTTTAAAGTTTAATCTTGGATATTTTAAATGTTTTGTCATTTTATGTCATATGATGTGGCGTTCCCCGACGTTCCCAATCCGCTCCCGTTCCCGTTCCTGCTCCCGTTCTAGCATCCGACGTTCCCGGAACGTTCCCGTTCCGCGGTAACTATGGACTGAAGGTAGGAGCAAACTGAATGAGAAAACAGGGCAGCCAAGGGGCCCTTTTATAGGGCTGGACTGAGCCAACCCAGTCTGTAAACAGACCGACTCAGTCTGTTTTATGGACTGACTGGCCTACAACCAGCCTATAAAAAGCCCTCCCTGGCTCATTTGCCAGGGGAGTTTTTGGGCAGCACAGGAGGCTGAAGTGGAGCTGTAGGAGGACTGAAGGCAGGAGCAAACTGAATGAGAAAACAGGGCAGCCAAGGGGCCCTTTTATAGGGCTGGACTGAGCCAACCCAGTCTGTTTTACAGACTGGCTGGCCTACAACCAGCCTATAAAAAGCCCTCCCTGGCTCATTTGCCCGGGGAGTTTTTGGGGAACCTAAAGGGACTCCTAACCTAGGCTAAGACCTAAACCATAAGATGGAAACACTTAACCTGCTGTTCTCCAGTGGGTACTAGTGAACAAGAACTGACTACTGACTTGACCTAAGGCTGAGAGACTGACCTACATAGCTTGTGCCTGACTGTCCTTGGACAAGGGGTCACAGCATACGACAAAATCTCCTATCTGGGAACTATAATGCACTTGTCGACAAATCCTCGGTGGTACCTCTCTTTCGACTGCCCAGGTCATGGCCGACATCTGGAGTGAGATTATACACACACTCAGAGGCCAGTGGGACCAGATACAGGGAGATTCCCGGGCTGGCCGGGAGAAGCAGAGACGTTTCCTCCGAGATTGGGATACGCAGGGCCTCGTCTTCAAGCATACTTCTCAGGGCCTTCAGTGGCGCTATTCACCACCTCTCTGGCTGTTTACTCACACCCGCCTGATCCCTCCGTGAGAGAGAGCTTTTGTTTCCATTTAGGGCTGCGTCCAATTTGTGAACGCAGCCCCGTCAGCTGCAAAACTGACCTCATGTATCTTGTTTTTTCGAAGTAATATAATCAGAGACGTTTCCTCCGAGATTGGGATACGCAGGGCCTCGTCTTCAAGCATACTTCTCAGGGCCTTCAGTGGCGCTATTCACCACCTCTCTGGCTGTTTACTCACACCCGCCTGATCCCTCCGTGAGAGAGAGCTTTTGTTTCCATTTAGGGCTGCGTCCAATTTGTAAACGCAGCCCCGTCAGCTGCAAAACTGACCTTATGTATCTTGTTTTTTCGAAGTAATATAATCAGCACTGTTTTTTCGGCAAAAAAATAATGCACTTGTCGATGTAGCCAGTGTGTCACCTTGCACCCAAGTGCAGGGGTGCATGTGACATCTAATACCACTACTAGGTGTTGGAAGCAATGGAAGCTCAAAAATGGAAGCACAATGGAGCAAAACGAGATGCTGTAATAGATTGTTGCAAAACTGAAGTGTGGAGGCTCAAGGGTGAGCCAACATAACAAAACCCTAGGGCTAACTATCCTAACTGGACTAAGTGTCCTAGCTGACCTAGATGGTACATAAACTAACTGTACCAATAGTCCTAACTGACTATAACTAGGCCTACAAGGCTCATACCAAGGTATAAGTGGCATCTATGGATAGCCCATGAGATAGCCTACATACTTAAAAGAGGTTTTGGACCACCGCAAGAAAGTACTAGGACTAGCACACAAATTAGCCCAACAGTACTCGCTACAGAGCAAGTGTGTAATATTTTCTTCCACTAATTGTAAGGGATCATTATTAGTTAATAGTAATTGCCAGTCCCATAGATCATGAGGAGTCTCGTGCGGACTTTAATTCATACTCTCTCTCTCTCTCTCTCTCTCTCTCTCTCTCTCTCTCTCTCACACACAACTTGGGAGAAGAGATGCACTCCACATATCATTATCTTGACCAAGGGTACACAAAGACTACCTTGGAGAGCTCTCTCATTACCTATGCAGCTTGCATCTAAGTGAAACGAGCCATGTCAAATCTGCATAGGCCACCAAATGGCTCTTATAGCAAGGCGTGTCAATCAATCATTCACCTCCATAGCAGTTCTCACTAGATGCCGTTCCTCTTGTGTCTGACACGAGGAGGTCCATCAGGTCATCCGAGATGAACGATGGTCAGTTTAATGCACACGACTTTTGTATCCCCTCCACAACCACATGCGACCAAAATGGCCTTCTACCAAAAACACTTCCTCCACCAGTATGAGGATAGTTCATCTAAGCTCCTCCAAGGTACCTATAAAACCATCTATCTCACATGGTATGGATCAATGTGGGCCAGCCCAAGACCTTATCCCATAGATTCCATATCAAGGTCGGATGCGAGATTTCAGCCACATGGCATCATAGAGACTGGAGACTATGCACTCTCTATGGCACACGAGAGATAAAGAAAGAGGAGCATGTCTTAATACAATATGAGATTCGAGGAAAGATGCCACTACCTTTCCAAACACAGATACGAGGATACGAGCAAAGTCATTGACAATTCATATCAGAGATTGACAGTAGGAGATCATGGACTACTAGTTTGCAAAGGAAGATGGGATTGGGAGACGTTACGATCATGACCTTGAGTTTGATATTCATGCACCATTATAATTGCAATATTATATTCATGCACCGTTAAGATCATGACCTTGAGTTTGATATTCATGCACCATTATAATTGCAATATTAACATCAAGCTGCCACAGGTCATCTACGGATATCACACTCAGCGAGGAGCCGATTGCACCACCAATAGATCTCAAATATGTTCCAAAGACAACTAGAACTCCAAGTTGGATCCACGTTCTACCCACAAAGAGCTCAGGATACTCTTGGCTAACACATGACTAACACATAGAACGTGAGCTAGTATGAACCACTAGAGCTTTTCAAAGGTGTGATAAACACCTCTAGTTTCCGCCATGAGGATGTACTATCATGATGTTCTTCGGCTTTTTTGAGCTTCTACCAACGTTAATAAATGTCTGTCTCTCTCTCTCTCTCTCTCTCTCTCTCTCTCTCTCTCTCTCTCTCTCTCTCTCTCGTGAACAGAGCACGCACTATCGAGGTCCGGTCTATCTCAGCTCTCCTCACAGAAGACCGCCAGAGATGAGGCACTATTGACATAGCCCATTAAATACAGAGGTTGAGGAGACCACGTCATCCGCCACAGTGAGAGACAACTCGGCAAATGTAGGTCCAAGACATCTTTGCAGCCCACCACAGAGCCACAATGGTGCCGGCATTTGAATCTTGAGTTTTTCAGTTTTGAAGTTTGAGTTTGAGCTCTTTAGCTTAGCACAGCACATAGCAAGGACCCTAGCACGCCCTTTGCTTCAGCCCACAAGCTTGTACAGTTTTGAAGTTTGAGTTTGAGCTCTTTAGCTTAGCATAGCACGTAGCAAGGACCCTAGCGCGCCCTTTGCTTCAGCCCACAAGCTTGTATAAGTTTCTTCTCTTGATGTACTTTGTCCCATGGGCCCGTGAGATCTTCCGAGGAAATCTCTCTCTCTCTCTCTCGTGTCCCTAGGGCTTCATGGAAGAGGTCAACAAACAAACACACAAACCCATAAGAGTGGTGACTGGAGAGAGAGACTTCAGAGTCCTCAACAAAAATGTGACTGCATTACCATTGAGTGACAACCACAGGACAAGATACCCAGGCCTTACCACACGTAGTGACCAGAGCAGCAAGAGTTTGGACACCAGCCCTGCGATTTCTCATCCCATTTGTCGCAAGCCTGCCAATGACGGGCTGCCTTACGTCGTTTATGATTCCACCCAAACAAGCGAGCAGAGGTAGAAAGTAGTACATGTTTGGGAGACATCATGACTCCTAGTAGGATTTCAGCCAAGCACGAGCACCAACTTGCCTTGACCATGGCCAAGCTATCAAAGGATCAACCACCAAAGGATCATGGTATACACATCCAAAATGTGTTTTTCTATTGCTCCACATTATCGGGGGCGGGGCGGGGGCGTCCAACACCTCTAATTGCCACAAGCCTTGAAGTCGTCATCAAGCTCACCGCCATCACCTACTTAGATGTGGCACTTCTTGCAATACCTCGCTAGTTATCATGGAAACATTTTCATGTTGCCCATTGAGCATTTAGACAAGGAAAGCTGAATTGAGGTAGTTGTTACGACGCAATGGTGATGAGAAAGCTTGACCATCGAAACATTTCTTTATGTTGCATGCAGGTCAACGAGTGATGTTTATAAAAAGGCTCGTATCCACCGTGTTACACTTTTGAAGTGGAACATATAGACGTCTTCACCACTATGCAATAAACATGAAGCACCCAAAAAGGAGTGTAAAAGAACAACCTGGATTGAGTGGACGCCTACGAAGAAGGCATGTCTGTTCGCAAATCTGCATTGCTGTGCCAAAAAACTGGTTTGGCAAAGGCCGACACGCTCTCTGTTGTTACATATAAAATCAGTCACTAAAACTAAAGGTACACTGATGCTGACTGAAATCGATAATTATAGGACAGATTACAGACACCAACTAGCAATAATTTACACTCGCGAGACAAAAGTTGGGGGGAATTCCATTCTGGGTGCTTACTGGTGAGCTCAAATATACGTCACGCATTCCCCCTTCTTGCAACATTGCCGGATCGTGGATCACGTTCTTGCTCACTACGGACGAAAGAAGCATACTGCCCATTCTCGTGGGAAGTCGGGGCAAAGCAAAGCAAAATCGCTGGGGAAGGAAGGAGTGCAGGAGGGGGATGCAATGAGGGCGTTGACGAGGGACTGACAGAGAAAGGGAGGAGGGTAATAATCCGAGGGAGGAAGGGGTAACGAAGAAACGGGAGATGCGGCGGGATGAGAGATGAAGTGTTCAAAATATCGGCGAGGGTGGCGGGGGATCATCAGCCGCCAGCTGCCTAATATTAGAACGTGAAAATGCAGCCAAGGTACTTGGACAGAAAAAGCTTATTCCGTAGCATCGTAATGCGCCGCACAAAAGAACCCAATTCTTGGAGCTCAATTTTTGTTGCAGATCCAAAAGAGGGCTCTAGCATCACACAGACTCCATAGCCAAATCGCCCAAGCTCAGTTCCTTCACAGAAGCAAAAGGAGAGCAAGAGAGAGAGAGAGAGAGAGATGCCGCCAAGCACTTACACATACAGATCCTATTTATTACCTTCGTTCTTAAGCCCTATAAACCCTAATGCCTTGTTCAATCTAGAGAGCCGTTTGGAAATTGCCATCCCATCATTCCATCTCACCTTCACATGATTTCATTGCAATCACCCTCGTGTCATTGCCCCCGTCTCACATGATGTCATCGCAACAAACACTATGTGTCGGTTCCAACAGGGCGGTTTCCTAGGGTTTGCGGCGACAGACTGCTTCTACGTGAATTGAAGATTATTGGCACGTACGGCCCAATTGGTAACTCGTACTTTGGGCACGGCGGGTGTATGCCGGACACACTTTTTCTTCCGATGGATAGGAAATACTCCCAGCCCCTTTCTCATGGATGTGTTTACACAATAGCACGCTATAAAGCATGATGTCATTGCAAGCACCATTGAATGGGCGTTATATATAACCTGTAAACTACATACAATGAACCTGTAACATTTTCAATTTCACCTGTAATAAATGTTTTCTCAATTTTGTAAAATCTACAAATTTTAAGCAATTCAGTTATTTAAAATCTACAAATTCTCAAGAAAACCCTTCAAATTTTAGAAACCCCAAGTTTACTGATTTGTTGAGAAAATTATTTTCTATGAACACTAGTGCCATTGTAAACACCATTGAATGCTCACTCCTTGGCTGCCTAGAAATATATAAATAATACCCACTCTTAACAATAATACTTAAAAGAAAATAGTACTGGTACTTGGCAAATAATAGTACCACTAAGCACTACTGGTTAGCAAATACATAGTTAGAAAATAGCACTATTGATTTGCATTGTTTGTTTACGGCAAGCAGCCTAGGGAGATGTTTGGGATTTCTCACACCTCCTTGAGCTACATGTCATGAATGTAAGCCCTTGATTTAGTTGAGATGTTTGGGGTTTCTCACACCTCCTTCAGCCACTTGTCATGAATGTAAGCCCTTGATTTAGTTGATTTAGGCCCTTGATTTAATGGTAAGCTAAACTATATAAACATTTAAACTGTGATTGCAAGAAGCAAATGGTCTACTCAATTTTCGATGCAAGGTGCAACGTGCAATCTTCAACGAACAGCTAAAAGAAAACCACGAATCTAAGTATTCCTTGATTTAGTTGAGTTAGGCCCTTGATTTAGTGAAAAACTAAACTATATAAACGAACGAACAGCTAAAAGAAAACCATGAATCTATTCCTGTAAGTAACAACTACGACTAACCAAATGTCTAAGTCTATGATGTTTGATACTCATGAGAGAATTCTTTCAATTCATTTTTTGTTTGTCTAATCAACAGTATAGAATTCTTGACCATGTCTCACGAATCCCACCGCAAGGAAATGCTTTCAACATGGCTTCAGAATAGCTTTGTATCTTTTCACTGTCATAGACACTATGCTACGGTGATCATCGTCAGGGCTAGGCAAGCTCTTTTATGAGCTGAGTGCATGCCTCTTATACACCTTTTTCGTTGAAGTACGCTTGCTACCTTGTTGGTGCCAATCCACTCACCTTGGTTGTCACCTTCTTCTCAAAACCCACCAACTCTACCTTGGCTGCCCTCCTATAATTTGGGCATCAGTTCTCACACACCAATGCAACAGGATTGACAGAAAGTGAAGCTGTGATCGATAAGAAGAGGCTGCGAAGAGAGACGACATCTCGGTCAATTCTACAAGCTGAGATTTTGAGGAAGGCTATGGAATCCATTACCGAGTTCCAATCGCCTACTGATTCATGCGCTTGCACTTGGGGTTGAGCGCATTGATTAGTTCTCCTTTATTTTTGGATCAGAGCGTGGTTCTCAAACCCACGTAACAAGCTTTTGCACAACTCTGATTGCAGAACGATTTTCAATAGACTCGGTGTCAGATCCGTTGCAAGGCTGAGCTTGAATTCACTGGAATACTTTTTCATGTGGTTGAAAAGATCGCTGGCATAGATCCTTACCGCTTCCTTGACATAGTCCACTACAGTTTGGAGAACTGGAGGAGTGGCCGTTACATCCTCGTAGGAGCCTGTCTCTACCATGTTTGCTAGGTGAACTTCTCAATCTACTGTGTTAAAGCCTTATTGCACTGCTCTAGCCGTTGCATGTTAGTATATTGGTGTTGCAGTAGCTGGTGGTAGTGTTGTTCTCCAATTCATTCATCAGAATGTGTTCTATTTGACCCTCTTTCCTCGTGACCTCAAAATGGCGCTGTTATTTTCCTGGCTATCTTCGTGGTGCTTGACCTTATCATGCTGGTCAACTACAGATTCAATGCCCTCAGACTTGCATCCTAGCGTACTTTGACCTTGTGCACGGCTTTCTTTCACTCCTGAGGCACGGTGGCTTACTTCATTGGGCCTGTTATGTTCCTTCGGTGGCGTTTGATGTAGTGTGTCCTTTGGTGCCTTGTGAATATACTCGCTCCATTAGCTCGCAGAATGGATGCTTCTTCTTTGTATGAACCGCGGATAGCTTGTATGGTTGAGGGTTGATTGAATGAGGATAGCTTGTATGGTCTGATTTATAGAGATGGCGAAATGAAAAACGTCTCACAACTGAGCTTTGCCTTTGTATTTTGAATAGCGTACACTTGGTTTGGAAGTATGTCTACGATGGAATGGGAATGCTTTTGGAAATACTTTTGTCCCTTTTGACTGTGTGCGGTGCCACACACAGTCTAAATTACTTTGTGATGAAGAGACTTAGGATATCTGCATGCAAAAGTGCTATCCAAAAGCAAGATACTTATACGAAAGAGTCAAAAGGGAAGTATGCGGGGAGTGAAATGAAGAGAATCAATGCAAAGAGTTGTGCACTCTATGGGAGATTACCTGCATAGGATTAATGTATTAGAACACAAGCAATCAGGTTGTGAAGATCGACCATAAACTGTTTCAACAATAGCCAAAAAAGCATATAGGAAGCGGATGATGATACATTACTTATGCAAAAAGCAACGGAACTCAATCTAGATCGAAGGTGTCTCTTTGAACCCTAAAGCATTACTTATGCGAAAAAGTCAAGAGAATTTCACAGAGAGAGTGGAGAAGCCGCGGCAAAAATCTCAAAGAGGAAATTACTTATGCAAAAAGCAATGGAATTCACACTAATCTAGAGCAAAAAGTCACTTTTGACTGTGTGTGGGTCTAAGGGTAGCTTGATCAAAGGATCAGCGGGAATGAAAATATAACTGGCTCTAGCAGCTTGATCAAAGGCATTGGAGAACAACCGCAACACAACTGAAAACCAAGAGAATCTATATCAGTGGAGTGTTGGAATTTGGAAATCCTCGAGCAAGCAAGCTAGTGAGAGCAATCGTATGAAGGACAAAGCTCTGCAAATATGCGCTTCTTTTCTTCTTGGTTTTTTAAATTAATGGTAGGCAGCCTAAGGAGAAGTTTGAGGTTTTTTGAGCTCTCCTTGAGCCACTTGTCACAATCATGGGCATTTATTTCAAGAAAATCTAACGGTGTGAAATGCAAGGTGCAAAAGCATAGTTAAGCTTTTAATCAAAAGGATGGGAGAAAAGCATAGCAGTGCTTTTGTCATAAATCTGTTAGCATTGTCTATGTCTTCAAGCAATAGTGGAGAGGTCTAGTTGCTTGCAATGTCTTCAACCAAGGTTCTGAGGTAAGATTCTCGCCCAATTGATGTCCGTTCGGTATTTTTTGTATATAGATTTGAGGTTGCAAGACAATTGAATGATTGTAGCTCTATGCTAATCTATCTATCACTCCACGTGCCACGTTAGCTACATTGGATACACTGTGGTGAGGTTGTTGGAAGCCCGCCAGCCTCTAGGTTAAGCAGCTGCAAGCAGCCAAGATGGGTTTGTGTGTAAGCAGGTGCTAGCACATGAGCGTAGCAAGGGCCTTGAAAAGATGAAGCCCAGCGTGGCATAGCCTTAGCATGTGAAGCTTTGGAGAGTCTCATGATGACCTTATGCTCTACTCTCACAAGCCTAAAAGCTCGACTTATTACAGTGTTCAAACTCCCATTTTTCCGAGGTTGGAGAGACACGTAATGTTGGCTAAGTGGAGAGTGAGAATGTTATGTGCTCTTCCTCTAATGATAGTTGTCTTTTTGTGGTGTCTAGAGTCTACACAAATCCTCTTAGGCTCACATCTGGCAAATTTTCAGGATATTGTCTCTCGGTGTTTTGACTACGATTACGACTATTGACATTCAGGTAATATGCCAGTTTCTTATCCATTCACGAGACTTATCCTCGGCGCTAGTACTCTCGGCGTTATCTCGGCACTGGAAGGGCCCGTTCCCTCGGATTATAACTCTTTAGGGAAGGAAGCACGCCGCCTCCCCACACTATGTGGTTATAATAATTATATATTATAATATAAATATTCTCAATTACTCGTCCATTCAAAATATCTTGTTTTTAATCCGAATTCTTACAACATTCCTCTCGTTTAATGCATGTTATCGATGCAAGGGAGCAAGGAAATCCAAGATGGATGCAAGATTGAAGGATGACTATGCCTTTATTCATATGGTTGTAGTCAATCTGATAATATTGTATAAACTGCAATGAGGATTAGTTATTGTATCGCCTTATTCATGTATTTGTTGGACTTTAGCTCCCAAAATATGGACATCACAAAATCAATAATAAATCACCCCCCCTGACGTTTGTAGGGAGGATCGGGTCCTAATGGACCCTGTGTCACGTTTCATGTCCACTATTTTACTCATTCACTTTTTTCCTAAAAATGTCGATAAAATAGTAGGATTCAACTTCAATTTTGAGTCCGTAGTTACGTGCTCCATGATGAAAAGGCTGCCTGCCGCAAATCTAGTTATTTTCATATAGATAGTTGTACTAGTTATCAAAGAGCATTGTGTTTCAATAAGAGCTAATCAATTACTAGTGCCGTCACCATGGATATAGTAGCACCCAATATTTACTCAAAGTTAACTAGAACATAAGAACATGACTTGTCTAATTGGTCAAAAATAGCTTAATAATCTTCCCCATGCCAAAAAAGTAATTTCCTGATTTCCTATAAACAGGTATATCACTAAGCTAGTTACTTGTGTCCTTTGATTCCTTTGTTATTTTTATAACCTAAAGGGTAGTTTAGCACATCTTTTCATAGTAGTCTTTTTGACTTAGTTGAGCTAGCTGCACTTACTTGCATGCTTTGTCTCAACCCAAGGTAGTTGAGATAACCTGAGGTCAAAAGTGATCATCATGTGTTTCTTCTCATCTCCAATTTGTTGTGTAAGTTGCTTTGTAGGTGGTTGTAGCATTCTTGGATGTAGTTGGAGACCTTGATTCATAGTTTTGTAGAGTTTTATGTGGTCTCATTTTACAATGTAATCCAAGAACTACAAAGCACTTCAATGCATATAGTCCTACCTTCCTTCTCTCTTTTTTCAATTTATTGGAAAGAGTTTGTGGCATTTGTCTCTTTGTTGTGGAGGGCTTCTTGTCTTTACCAAATCTTGCACTCCTTCACAATTTGTTCTTTCTGCAAAAACCCTCAAGGTTAGATTGCTACCACAACCTAATGGAGCCTACCTTTACACCATCGTCAAATATTATTCCACATGCTCTCCTCCTTATGTCTTTTTCTTGCTTCAGCTCCATTGGGATTCACTTTGTCCCTTATTTTGGTGCATGCATTCAAAAACCTAGGTCTTGGCCATTCTCCTACTTTGGTACATGCCTCCCTCCCTCAACACCGATAGTTGAAGTAGTGTGACTCCAAGTAATAGGAAAGGCCAACTTAGGCTGACAAAGGGAAACCAATTGGTAGCAACGGTCCAACAAATTCCAAGGTCTAGAATAGGAAGGTGGCATATCTTAGCTGCTTGAGTCTATAGGTACTTAGAAAGTGATTCTGAGTTAGCACGGACTCACTCACTAGCTTGCTTGGATCCTCGTATTTTATCTTGTTAGGATTGGCATAGGCTAGAAGGATTCGAGTCTAGTGATTGACAATGAGTGGTGAGCCTCAGCTGAGGCGAGCAACAAAATGTATAAGCATTGAGTCTACAGCAGCTAATGGTGACTATTGTAACTATATTAATACAAGTATTATTTTTCTCATCGTATTGCTTTTTCATTATTGCATACTTGTACACATGGTATACGCTTAATCACTTGTCTCCATACAATTTTGCCCCACCTCACCAACCCCTACGTTGTGCTTTCCTTGATGTCTTGTTTTGCAACCCGAGCATAGTGAAAATATTGCACACCAAGTAGCCAACTTCCGGAGTGCAACAGAGGGCATCTTCCCAAAAGTGTTGTGCACACACATCAATCCAAGCGTTGGGTCATTGGAACATGAGGATTGAGGAAAAGACCGTCAATATTTGGTGATCCTTCTCAGGAGTGACATGCTGAAAGTGTGAACGAGGGATGGAGTGGATTGAGCTTAGTGATCCTTAGTACCGAGTGCACAAACATTGAGAGTAGCAATTTATGTTGTCTGGCAAGGTGGGGTGTAACAACAAACATCGAGTTTGGTTTAACCATGCTATCATTGATGGTGACTTTGGATCCAGCAGTGGCAGTGACCTCGCAGGTTTGGATTAGGATGAATCTTGAGAGATTTGACTCTTGAGAGTCGAAAGTTTCCTTTCAATTATATGTATTGAGATGCATCTTTCATTCATGTCACATGTAATTCACAGACTATTGCCATGATATTTAACTGTATTGATTAATGATGTTGGTATATAATCTATGTAGCCCTCTAGGCTCTTGTTAAGTCATTTATCTAGATTTTTGAATATCAAGATTCAATTGTTAGTTTAAATCTTTAAAGCTGTGAGTCTGACTTGCAAGCTCTTGAGTCGTGACTCTTAACTTGCAAGATCTTGAGTCGTGAGTCTTAACTTTAACTTTTAAGTCTTGAATACATTGTACAAGTGCATTGTTACTTCTTACATTGTTTAAGTGTAGCTTATTTTACTTCTAGAATCTAGCAACTAGCTATGCTAGTAAGTTGTACACTTGTGTACTTATACATATATTAATTAAATATTTATTATTACAATGACATGTCTTACTTATTATAAGACACTTTAGACACTCATGTCGTAAGCATGTCTGAAGTGTCATGTCTGTGTTAAATTACACGGCGCAGCGGAAGAGAAACTGAACAAAGAATAGAGAGTACACAACAAACTGGAGAGGAACAAAATTTTCCTTCAATACTGATGTAGTATAGATGATGGCTCTGTCCACCTGTGCGCTCCCACAGTGGAGCTTAGATGGCGATCTAGACAGATACTAGGTGAAGAGCTACTAGCTGGAAGATCTGATCTGATCTGAACTGATATGATACAATGGACTGGGAAGGTCGCCTCTTTGTAGCTATGAGGCGGTAGTCGGGTCAACGTAGTCGGCTCCACCGACTAGTCAACCTAGTTGGTGGAACCGACTAGTCATCCATGGAATATTCAGGGAATATTCCCTATACCATCACCTCGGGGGCTCTTGCCCCCGAACCCCCACCAGGGGGGCCAGCGACCCCGCAGCTGGGGGCCAACTAGCCCCCAGAGCCCAACAAGAATAAGGGGCTCCCACACAATCACCTTTCTACCATCAACGGTCTCATTGATAGACCTCATTTGACATGCAAGTCAAGATCCATCCAGTGTCCCGGGCTCACACATGGCTTCTCCTCGTATGGGGGCCTTACAACTTAAGCACCTTGGACCACTGGTGGTTACCAGGAGGGTGGGGCATTGAGCATATCTAACAGTCTTAACGTGTCTTACAACCATGGTCATCCCAATGAAAGGAAATGCGAACACTATTGCTATCTGGGTAAACATTGGTTGAAGCGTGCTAAGGCCTTGCAATGATTGGGGTGCTAAAATAATGATTATCAAGACTAGAGACAAGGAGGTGAAAATCCCTACCAACGCGAGTAAGGTCCCAAGTAGCTATCACCCTAGGTTCCATAGAATGTTGAAACTCGGCTTTGATGGAAATGCAAATCTTGCTTGTGGGAGAGATTAACATATTTCAAGTGGCAGCATAACTCAAGTTTGGCAGAACAATAGCACTTGTTTCATGAGAATTTCACTGAAGATGTCACGTAAGAGTGCCAGATAACTGAGCCATAAGCTACAATCACTTGGCTCATAATAGAGCATTTGATGCATGAGCCAACTAAGAACTTAATTTTAAAACACTCAATGAGCCATGAATAGAGCATTTGATGCATGAGCCAACTAAGAACTTAATTTTAAAACACTCAATGGTGGTAAGTGCTTACTTATTGGCTGATTAACTTCAAGCTGTTAAAACTCTATTTTTGTAATACAAAGACGTGTTTGCATGGATTTGTAAAGATTTGCAAGGAGTTCCAACATAGAATTCCATTGGTACCAAATGCTAAACCTATGCGTATAATGAATCCTAGTTATGCCAAGCAGGTAAACATTGTGCTTGATCAGCTCATATGATCAAGATTCATTTATGAAATAGATCATAGTGATTGGTTGTTTCCAATCGTAGTGGTGCCCAAAAAGAATGGAAAACTCTAATTCTATGTGGACTATAGGGATTTGAATTCTCAAACAATGCCACATCGATTCCCAATTCTACTCACAGATGGGATACTTGATCAAGTTGCAAGCCATGCATAAGATGTCCTTGTTCATGGTCATCCCCTCCTCCTCCTTCTTCTAAATCCAAAGAGTAACCCGCCAAGCATCGCAAGATTGCTCTGAAGACATCAGTTCCTCACCTCATTGAATGTCTTTTAGAGCAATTTTGTGATGCTTGGCGGGTCGCTCTTTTTGCAAAACAATGACCTGTGCACATTTGAAGCTTACCTTAGTAAAAAGTTTGGGATGACGAGGTCACATAATAGCTACTAGAGGCTACAATGTAGATACATACAACATCTCCATCAAAAACAAGTATGTTCATCTCAATAAGTGGCTTTATGCTGAAGTATTTAGGATTTCTCTCATATCAATGGGTAGTTCCAAATCTACACCAGTGCTGAGTAATGCCCATGGAGACAAGTTTTTTGAGCCAAAGAGATTCTCTTTGTCATAGAGGTACCTTATTAGCAAAGCCATCCATGATGATATGCAACCCTTCTTCAAACTTTTGTTGGAATACATCAGTTTGAAGAAGATCACAGAAAATATCCCTAGAGCCTATGTTGCAAAGGCCCTCTCTACATACAAAGACCAAGTCAACATTGGCTCGCTTAGGGTTTTTAAAAAAGGATTGATGCGTAACTTTAAGCAGTTTGCAAGAGTGGATAGTCACACTGTAAGCTTGGACTGCATATGTGCATGATTAGGCATAGACTACTTTTTAGAGAAGTGAAGTGGCCAACACTGCAATTGGAGGGACAAATACCAAGGCTCTTGCTAAAAGAATCGGATGAGCCACCTAAAGGCTAGGGCCTGGACTCTAATGAGCAGCACATACATGAAGTTTTGAGTATTGTGAATTCAACCTGTATGCCCAAGCCCCCTCCACCCAAATCTAGTTAAATTTTTACGAGGACTAGATCCTATGTGGATCATCCCAAAAGGCAACCCCTTCCAACCAAGAGCCCCATCAGCCCTCTCCTCCTATCAATGAGCCACATTCTCTTGCTCGCGGGGAATGGCTCTCCCCATTTACCTCTTGTTCCCAACCCGCTTCCACTGCCACCACTCGAGTTCAACTAGTTTCCTCTCCTCCCCACAAGAAGCAATTCTCTCCAATGTGCTCTATTGAAGAGTAACAATTAACAGGCAAGCAAGGCACCAAGCTAAGCAGCTAAGCAATGAAAAGCCAAAAGAGAAGCCCCCAACCAATTAGATAGCCACCCAGATAGCTGATAAGGAAGGCCCTAATAGTGAAGCAATGGGTATAGAACCCATTATAAAGAAGGGGTAGTCAAAGGGGAGTGAGCACGATGATGCTACAGAATAGTCCCTTCTGTAGAACACCAACCAGGATGCTATAACGACACAACAGGATGAGGATGGCCAATCATCCTAGCAAGAAGAAGCTGTCAGCATCATGGACCTAAAGGGGTAGACCTATTTCATAAGATTTACCCAGTTTGAGTGTTTCACCAACTGTGCCAGAGGATGAAATGACAATAATCCCTCCCGAGATGATAACTGTGTCACAGAGTCTCAATTTACAAGGCACACATTCAATTGACCTAACCATGATTACAACTCTTAACAAACTCTACAAGCCAACACTAATAAGTGTTGGGGCTACATTGATGTAGATTAAATAGCTGCCCATGGAACATAAACACGTCCTTGACCCTACACAAGAAGTACCTTTTCTTTTAGCCCTCAGGCATGTCATTCCAGTGAGGGCATATATCCCTTATTTTAATTTTGGAGACCCCATGCCTCAGGTTGTTATCTCTGCCAATTGACAACAACTTCTAAAGGTCAGCTTGGAAGCTGTATAGATAGTACCACATCTTATGACACATTGGGTTCCATCCCAAGGACCACATATTGTGATACATTGGGTTCCATCCCAAGTACGGCTCCATGTGTTAACCGATTGGTTAACAATATGCCATCGCTGGTTAGTGATGTGATTTAATGGTCAGTGGCAAGTCCGTAGAGCCAAGATTGTGTCTTGGAGCTAGATGGGCCCAAGAGGATGGTAAAAGAATGAGAAGAGAGAGTGGTATAAAGAGATTAGGGTTGGCCCTCCCTTCAAAAGGTGACATGTATAAAAGACCAAGTGGTCAACTTTGGTCTTCATTGTTGGATGCACAAGTTTGGAATACAAGCTCCCTCTTCTTTTCCAAGAGTGTTTTTGGGTGTTCTTTTGTTTCCTTTGTAGTGCCTTTGTGTTTGCCACTTCATCCCCATTCATTCTCCTCCCCTTCTCCCTCTCTTCTCCCATCTCCCCTTTCCCTCCTTCTCCCATCTCCTCTTTCCCTCTTTCTCTCGTGAAAACACATTGCAACAATCCGAGAGCCGCTTGAGTGACACCTACGCAGACGGCTTGTGCTTTGCATTGCTCTCACAAGGAGTAGCTTGGAGTGGAGGCTCCATTAGCATTCCTTCAAGATCCACACGGCACGTGAGTCACCATCGAGACTACACATCTTTGGCACCGTTGCCAAGGAGTTTAAGGTATGCTTTTGCATTGCACTTGCTTTCTCTCGTCATCTACCCATTGCACATCAGTTCAAGCTTAACTTGGAGCTTTGTTAGTGGAGTTGTAGGAGTGGAGTGAGTGAAGAAGTATGAGTTTTGGAAGGAAAAAGAAGAAGCTATCATTTTCTGTAGGAAAGCGTTTTGGATAATTTGAGGCTTACTTTTTATGTTTTTTAGTAATTTGAGTTGATAGCAAGATAGTTTGGAAGATTGATAAGGAGTGTATGGTGTCAAAACTCACAAAAAACAACCAAGAATGATAAATCATGTTGAAAATGGAACTGGTTTTCAGTGTTGACAGTCACCTCTACAAGAAATCTCTCATTTTGCATTTAAATGTTGTTTTTCTTTCTTGTTTTTTGCATTGAGTCCTATTACAAAAAAACCTGAACGGAACCTTCAAAATCATCAAAAACTAGTTGGCAAAATTGTGAGTTCCTATCCCCTCGACCCGTCGCCTTATGTCGCTATCCCCACGACCTGACACATGTCAGTACCTAACCCATCGCCCTAATTAATTACTGTCAGTCAGTTATCTTGTTGGTTGAATAAGCATTGACTCGGTGCATTAACTCTATCCCACCGGTCAAACAGGCATTGACTCATTGCTTTAGCTCTACCCTACCAATCGTTGCTTTATCTCTATCCCGCTGGTCAAATGGGTGTTGACTTGTTGCTTTAGCTCTATCCCACCGGTCGTTGCTTTAACTCTATCCTATCTCATTGCTTTTGCTCTATCCCACCGGTCAAATAGGCATTGACTCATTGTGTTAACTCTATCCTACCAACCTTCTATCCCGTCGATCAAATAGGTGTTGACTTGTTGCTTTAGCTCTATCCCGCCAGTTGTTGCTTTAAATCTATCTTGCCGATCGTTGCCTTAGCTCTATCCCCATGGGCCGTTGCTTTAGCTCTATCCCCATGAGTCGTTGCCTTAGCTCTATCCCGTTGGCCTACTATCCCCACGGGTCGTTGCCTTAGCTCTATTCCACCAGTCGGTGCCATAGCTCTGAGAACACAAAAATTAGAAAAAAAGCAGGGATATAAGTGCAATCTAGCACGTGAAAATTGGGACCACGAGCATCAATAAATGATGAAATTTGCATGCAAATCGCATTGAAAAAAACCCTGCTAGGATGCTGTTCCTGGACCTTGCCCTACTGTGGCACAGGGAAGCCACAAGGGGCTACCACCCCTTGACCCCGCATCAAGGCGGACTCAACCTAGAATTGGGGCCTCAACTGTGCTAATGAACACATGATCTTGAGATCAAGAAGAGTCCTACAAGCTCACCTTTAGCCTAAAGACATTGCCTCAAATACCATCTTTTCAACCTCCATACCTAGCTTGGCATCCTCAGGGTCAGCAAGTTCAAAAGTCGGTTCTCAATCCTTGCAAGAATCACCGCCAGGTGAATTATCTACTCGGAACAGTCCATGAGTTAGGACGGAGATATGGGTGACCCTCTAATGTTAGAGCCTCATTGGCTCTGAACTCCATCCCCGATGATCTCCACTCTCCTACCTCATCTACAGCAGCAACTAGGATTAGGAAAGCCTTTTCCAATATCATGGGAAGGTTTGGATAGACAGACCCAATAGAATTGCTAAACCCATTTGCTTGGTAGACTAGAGCTCCTAAAGAGCCTCAAGTGTCAGCCCCCAACTGCCAGTGTTAGAAGCAATGCTTTGAGAACCAAGTCCGACTATACCTATGGGCAATCAACCCCCATTGTACCAATTCTTTAATGATAGACAATCCTATGGGGATGGATTTGGACCCAGATTCTCACAAGGGTCCCAAATGCGAGAGCAAAGGGGGAAAAGGAGTAACCCAATCCCTAGAGGACCTCCAGTCCAACGTGTTAGGCCCAACCCAATCTAAGTCACAATGCAAATGTCTGGTGGGCCTAGATCCTCCCATCCCAACCTTGTGCCATCAAATCCATGGAACCCTTCATCAGGACCACCAAAGTATGGGACATCGCCCACCATTCTGGACACAAGCTCCCACTGTATCACAAATGGTCCTTCTGGATGAAGCTATGAGAATCCTAGTGCGAGCACTAGGAATGGGGGCCACAACACCACCTCCAGCTTTTCTAAGAAAGGGAAACCAACCCCTCAAGGTGCAAGCCTGTCACAATCTTGAAGCTAATCACCAAGTTTGTAGGAGAAGGAGACCCAGTCTCCCATGTTGAGAGATTTGAATAAATTTGTGAGACATTTGGTGACATTTGAGATCTAGACAAGGCCAATGCTTTTGGCTTGAGTCTTTATGGCAAGGCTAGACAATGGTTTAGAGCCTTAAGCCCTGAGGAAAAAATAAATTGGGACATGTTGCATAAATCTTTTATTGTGGGGCTTGCCCCCAGTGGTCCTAGGTGGAGCCCGATTAACCAGCTTTATGAGGTGAGGCAAAAGGAGACTGAGTCCTTAAGAGACTATATTGCTAGGATTAAACATCTAAACTTGCGATTCAAACCCCACGAGAGGATGAGTGATGTGCAGCTTCTGCTAAGCTTCCTCATAGGGCTAGGGGATGCTAAGCTACACGATCATCTATTTACTATGAATCCCACATCATTTGAGCTATGTAGCAAGCCGGCGATATGCCTAGGGGATAACATGAGGGAGAAGCCCCAAAAGGATAAATCCTTAGCTTCCTTTGATATGTCCCAAACAACAAAAGATTTGACCTCAGAAGCAACTAAGGATGCAAGCATGACACTCGAGGTGCCAAACATGGAAGAGTTGGCCACCGATCTATTAAACAAATTGAGCCAACAATGGAAGATAGAAGCACCAAAAGATGCTCCTAGAAACCCCCATCTATTTCCACAAAGAGATAACATATGGTGTGGGGTATCCAATGGAAATCATCCCACTAAGGATTGCCCTCATCTTAAGGCGAGGCCAGCACTCTACCGAGCCCATTGTGTTCGTTGGGAAAATCACGACACATCCCATTGTCGTTATCCTAGGGTGATTTCGCAATCCATGTATCAACAATCTGCCGCTGCTACCATTGCCTGCACCACCCAATCTGTCCAATTAGGCACAATTGGCAATACAAGGAGCCACATCAGCTAATCAAGGGCAATTTAGGGCTAAAAATATTCCATTACCCTCACCAGTACTGGGACCTCAACCACCACCACCACGAATTACTTCCTTGAAAGAGCTACCTAGTGATTGGGGTGACCCCAAACCTACCTTTAGTGGAAATGAGTACCCCCAATATGGTGACAATGCAAATCGATCCATCATTATAAGTCACTACATTATACAAGATGACCAATACATTTCGGTCTACCAAACGACACCAATTCCTCAAACAATGGGAGATAGGAACAATTTCACCAACACACAACCTGCCCTATGTGTCAAGGGCCCCGCTGATCCAATGAGTGTCCCCTCAAGGGAGCAATGAATCAGCCGGTCACATGTGCACCAACGTCTAATACACCACCACCATCATGCATTGGGTGTGGTGTGGACCATCTTTTTAAGGATTGATCGATGAGAAGGCCATCTAAGACCTTAACTTGTTAAGCTTGAAAGAGGCCAAGTGTCAGGAGTATCCTTGAATGTAATCACGAGGTTGCAAGCTAAAGACCTTAATAAAGAGCTTTGCAAACAAGCCAAAAGGGATAAAGCTAAAACGTCACAGCCTAGGGAGGCAACTGAAGTAGCACGAGTAAGCACCAAGGGCACAACAAAGATTGGGAAGGGACAAAATAAGGTCATCATCCAAGATGGGTCGGATGAAGACACGGCCTCCCTAGCAACATACTCCTCCTTTGGTGGTACCTTATCAAACGGTAGCATCAATAAGCACTTGCATGAGGCAAATGAGGCAATGATAAGGGCTTCAACCCATGGCCAAGCCATAACACCTAAGGGTCACGGTGAATATCCCAACCCATGGGTGGGGAAACAATGTCTCATCGAGGCACAGAAATTGGTATGCAAGTGCTAAGAGGAATGTGAGAAGGGGCTCAAGGCAAGCAAGAGTGTTGATACAATTCATCCAAGACATGAGATAACCACTTGAGCCTCAAAAGCCGTGCAAATACCATCCATAGTCTTCATTTTAGGGGTTTGTGTGGTGTATTCTCAGACTCCTCTCGATTTGATGACTCAGACAAATAAAGCTACAGACGGTGCCACAACCTTATTGGCCTCAAATACTTCCAAGCAAAGCTCTCAATGAAATATAATCCATAAAATGGATTTTAAAGGAACTTCAATGCAGAGAAGCATGATAAAATGTCATGCACAACTCCGGACTCAAAGACATAGTCTGATGAGAATCCATTAGAATTCCCACTCAAATCAAATATGGGACTTAAGAGGAGCATGAGAGTGCACTTTACTTACTCTGCTAACACTAACACAACTAGGATCTTACATCAACCCCTACTAACAATCTTTTCCTAATAACTTACCCCTTAAATTTTTTTTTTTTCTTCTTCCTTCTTTGAATGGTCACAAGTATTCAACTCGGCTCACTCAAACCCTGAGGTGCCAGTCATAGAAGAATCACTCATCCATACTTCGAGCAACAATTCCATAACAAGGATTCACTACATCCCTCTGTTGCAATGTAACAAAAGAAGATTCAGCCCAGTGCACACGAAAGACTACTTTGCATGATCTTCATTTGACAACACTCCAACAACCATGAACATTGCACGATCTAGAGGATTGCAGGAAGGGGGGCATGTTAACCAATTGGTTACCAATATGACACCATTGGTTAGTGATGTGATTTAATGGATAGTGGCAAGTCCATAGAGCCAAGATTGTGTCTTGGAGCTACATGGGCCCAAGAGGATGGTAAAAGAATGAGAAGAGAGAGTGGTATAAAGAGATTAGGATTGGCCCTCCCTTCAAAAGGTGAGATGTATGAATGGCCAAGTGGTTGACTTTGGTCTTCATTGTTGGATGCACAAGTTTAGCTCCCTCTTCTCTTCCAAGAGTGTTTTTGGGTGTTATCTTGTTGCCTTTGTAGTGCCTTTGTGTTTGCCTGTGTGCGCATTTTATCCTAACATTGATCGCTTACATGTCACTCCTTGCATTAATTTTTCACAGTTTTTGGATTGGAGAAATGATGCCACATTGTTGTCTTGTTATGCAAGTATTGACTTATGTAAATTTTAATACCTTGTAGATTGGGGCAATGATTTGATGTTGTTCTAAGTGTTGAGCTATCAAAAATTTGACGCCTTTTATATTGAGCAATGTTGTGATGTTGTTCTCTAGTTACACAAGGAGCCATTGAGCTATCTAATATTCATGCTTACAACAATACGATATCAAATGGATTGATTTCTCATGTTTCGTGTGGATGATCAATATAATATTGATGTTTAACCATAGTTTTCTTTTTTAGGTGAATACTAGCAACATACTTGGCTAGTTGAATTTTAGATGTAAAGCTGGGTGACGATGGCATTCAACTTTTTTTGGGAAAAATCTATGTTAATCGCCAAGAACTACCAAACTTTGACAACTTATTATTGACAAGGTGTAATGTTCAAACATGATGAATTTCTAAATCATGTCTTGCCATTTGATTTGACATGCTACATGTCCCAATTTGGAGGGGTACTCCTCAATGAGACTGATTTATTTCAACCATTGTTGCAAATAATAATGTTTGAAAACAATTTACAATAAATGACATTTATTGCAACAAACTAATAGCAGTGCTGATAAATGATAGTGCATGGTAGTATAAGATAATAATTGACAAAACATCATAATATGTGAGATGAAATAATAGAAAATCCCCAATAGATTTTAGTTCTGGCATTGGCATCAGATGTCATCTCATATTAGGACATGGCAACTAAGATTTAAAAAATATTGTTACATACTACTTTGGATGAGGGTTTTTTTAGTATAGAGTATCCAAAAACTAAAATCATATACACTTATACCTACATAACAAAGGTAGGAGGGGTAATCCACATCCATAGTGTCCACCTTCCATTTATAGCTATTTGTAAATTATGATGAGACCCACACCCAAAATCATAGAGTTGAACAAGTATAACACAAATCAAGGAAAGATAAAAGATAAGGGGAATATAGCAATGATTCCCTATACAAAATGGTTTAGGAAAAATAACCAAAAATTTGCAAAACAAAAGGCTTGACGGAGTTATTATCTTAAGATCTGAATCATGCCAAGGGGTGGTTCAATCTCAATAAGCTACAAATTGGTGCCATAATAGATAATAGTATTATTTAAAATTTTAAATCAAGAAAGTAAAAGCATGATAAGAGGCATCCCATACCCATCATACACCTAGGATACTACCAAATCTTCTAGCCAAGTCATACGTATAATCTACCCTAACTAGCTATGTAGCCCTAATCAGTTACATCATCAAACATATGTTAGGGGGGCTCTCAATCCCACTTTCTAAACTAGAACAACTTAATTAGGGAAAGAAACCTTGGAATTAAAAAAGGTGCTATGATAATCTTATGTCTACAAATCATGATTATATCAAATCATTCAAGAGGTTATTTTAATTATGTATAAAGCTATTTTCACAATAAATGCAAAAAAATTTAAGAGTCCGTCTCCACATGTTGGGTGAAACCAAAGTAGCAACAAAATAGCTGAGATGAACAAATTCAGCTTAGCACATTCCATTTTGATGTAGGGTACATGCACATCTCCCCACAAGTTCCATATGTCTTTAGTAATACGGAGGTGTTCAAGGCCATGCCCTTCTTGAGATTCTCTGTGATCTTTTCAATGAGGCCATCACACTATTTGATTTAGAAATTTTGTGCCTGCATGCAAAAGCCACTGAGAGGTGAGTAGAATTGCATCCACAAAAACCTTATTGAAAACCATAGCATTTCATTGTAACCATGTGAACCACAAGACCTGACTCCTAAGCTCAAACTAATCCCTCGGGGACCTATAGGGGAGTACTACCCGACAAAATAGAATTGTAGATGAAGGAGGAAAGTCCTCCCAGCTATCTGACCCTATCCCACACTTTATAAGAAACATATAAATACATAAGTACACACGCATGCATGCATACATACATACATACATACATACATACATGCATGCATATATATGTATGTATGTAAGTATATAAACTAATTTTACATATTTTAATTTTATAATTTAATTATATAATTTATTTATTAAATTAAAATGTTATGACACTCCTCTTCTTACTTTCTTCCTTCTACTTAGCTTTCCTCTCTTACTATATTCTCATGATATTCTTTATTCCCTAGATACAACTCTTATACATTCTCAAGTCATTCTCATGGCTTTCTTTCTTTCCACGTACAAGGATATTTCGCCCCTCCCTTCCCTCCCCTTCATTCTGTTACCTTTCCTCTTGTCCCTCTCCTCCCTTCCCTTACCTTTCATCTCTTCCCTCCATCCCTTGAGTCAAGATGACTTTTCCTTGCCTTCCCTCCCCTCCCTTCACTTACCTTTTCGCTCTTCCCTCTCCTGCCTTTGCTTACCTTTTCGCTCTTCCCTCTCCTGCATTCACTTGTGTGATGAATATTCCCTCCCTTCCATTCCCTTCCCTTACTGCAAGTATCTTTCCTCTTGTCCCTTTCATGACATCTTCTCCCTTACATTCCTTTCATGGCCTATCCCCACCCTCCTCTCCCCCTTCCTCTCTCCTATCTCTCCTCCTCTCTCTCTACTCTCTCCTCCCTCCCTACCTCTCTATCCTATGGACTGATACCCCCCTTGTTAGCCCTCGAGTCATGCTAACATGGGCAGAGTCAAGCCTAAGTGTGGTTATCGAGTGCAGACTCACTCGGAAGCTGTGAAAACATTCTAGACTGAGCGCCATTTACAGTTGGAGGTGCAAGTGATGTGGTGATTCAACCAGTAGAGCAGGTAGCAGTGTGGTGCACTAGGCGCGATGTTTTTTGGAAGGCAATTTTGTGTAGTTAGTAGAAAGATTTTGTAGCATGGAGAAGGGTAGAGAACAAGAGAGAAATGTGCCGAGTTCTCTCCCTCTCACTTGAGCTTGGTAGGATAGGAAGCTTACACTAAGTGTTTATAGCAAGGTGAGGTAGCTTGGTTGTAAGAGCATATCAATACAAGTTGATTTCCTTTATACATTGTCTCTTCATTTATGGTGTTGTGCACTCAGTATTGTTTTCCTTAAGTGTGTGAGCTTGGAGTCTCTCGTCAACATACGGTTCTTCCTACAACAACTAACCCCGAACTCCGAGACTTGTTTAATGTTGTCATCTATTCTGTCACCCAAGCACGGTGTAGTAAGTACTGCAAGAGTGAGCATCTTCACACTAAGCACTACACAGGGTTAGGATAGCATCGAGCATCTTTAGTTGGTTGTGGGTGAGTGAATCAAAGCGTCAACATTTTGGCAATCTTGCTCGGGAAGGGTCAATTGAATTGTGAGTTGACGAGTTGTTAGTCTAGGAGATCTAGAGAACCAAGGTAGTAAGCTAAGAATTGAGGGGTTAGTGAGGCCCATGTTGACCAGTGAGTGACGAAGTGAACAGTTTTGTTGGGAAGTGTGGGCTATTACAAGAAATAGAGCATTGGGTTCTCAAAAAATGCATAAAGTACTATGGCCATTGGACTATATATAAAAATAAATATAGTGCAAAATAAGAGACCAAAGTTGTGAGGTATATCGAAATACCACACGATAAGAGACAAAATCCATGAGATATACCAAATACTGCTTGGTGATAGACGGTTACCACATAGTAATTAGACATAGCCTTTGGTGGAAAAATTCATGCTGGACCAGTTTAAAATGCTGGCTTTTTGTCAAAATTTTGTTCAAACATATTAAATCATCGAATTAAAATGATCGATTTAAATGTCCCACAAATCACTGAAGAAAGAAATTAGAAACCATGACGTCGTGCTTAAATATTTGTTGTGCCAGAAACTTAAATTTGAACATGTGAAGATAGCTAGAAATCTTAGTCCCTTAGACATTTCAAAAATGAAATGGGAATGTGTGCCCATGGACTTTATCAATGCTACCTAAGCTTAGATAGGGCATGATTCCACTTTTGTAGTAGTGGATAAGCTAACTAAGTGGGACATTTCATCCTAGTTAAGACTATAAAAACTGCCTTGGACATTGGTGGAGTGTTTGTAAAGGACATCTTTAGATTGCATGGCCTCCCAAAAAGAATAGTTTTGAAAAGGGACAAGAAAATTTACTTCTGAAATTTGGCAAGTCGACATAATCTGCCTATCATCCTCGGATGGATGAGTAGATTGAGAAGGTGAATCCTAAAAGACATGCTCCCGACATGCTTCACATGTACTACAAGGGAGTTTATGGGAAGAATACATTCACTTAGTGGAATAGCATATCCCAAAATTTTATTAAGATGTCCCTCTTTAGAGCCTTATACAGTCAATCTAATGTTTCTCATGCATTTGATATGTGATTAGGTGAGCAAGTTGATATTTGCAAAGACAAATGCAAAAGGAGACCCTGAAAATTACACTACTACAAAACTAGGTGGAAATGGCAATAGCAAATGGCACACAATTTCCAATTTTGCCATTTCTTATGTATGAAATGGAAACAGCTTCTCAAATTGCCATATTTTTTGCAAAAATGGCAGTTAGAAATGGCAAGTAGTTCTTGAATTGCCATTTCTTTAGAAGAAATGGCAACAAAAATTGGCAACCTTTTATTGTCTGCCATTTCTTAGCAATAATTGGCAACACCAAATGGAATCCAATTCTTGACTGCCCTTTCTTATGAAGAAATGGCAGCAAATTCTTGATTGCCATTTCTTATGAGGAAATGGCAACAAATTCTTGACTGCCTGAAGAAATGGCAGCAAATTCTTGATTGCCATTTCTTGGTAAGAAATGGCAGCCATTTCTTGACTGCCACTTCGTTCAAAGAAATGGCAAGCACTTCTTGATTGCCATTTTCTAAGAAGAAATGGCAGCACAAAATGGCAACTATCTCTTGACTGCCATTTCTTATGAAGAAATGGCAACCATTTTTTAACTGTCATTCTTACCAAGAAATAGCAGCACAAAATGCATATGTGGAGTAAAATTACACAATGGTTGACCATTCTGTTACTGCAAAGTATCTTATTGTTGCCAAAGATTCAGTACTACCATTCACAACATTGATATTATTGTCACTATTTTTGTATTGTCTAAGTGTGAAAGATTAATCAAAAGTCTTAAGTGCATCAATACTCATAGTACACAGTGTGAAGAAGTCATCTAAAATTCTAAGGAATAACTTTAACTTTTATAACACACGCATTTTACTTGATAACAAATATTATTCAATAGTTGATTGAGAAATAAATAATACAATTTTTACATAGAAAAATAAAATATAAAATTATAAAGACACTACATGAAGAAACATTCAAGCCTATGGTTTAACCCAATGTCTGAATCTCATAATTTTCTTTAAATATACAAGCATCCTTAATGATTGCATCATTAACACTCCCGATGGGTATGATACTTTGTATAGGCCTTAATGAAAGTAATAGAATTGTTCTTGCAAAAGTTTTATGTGGATCAGGTATCTTTTTCATGGCCGAGAATGTGTATTTCCACAATTCTTACCATGCAACGTGGATGAGTGTTAAAAATATGCATCGGTGTGCTTCTAGCATATGTGTGTGGGTTTGATGGATATGATACTTTATACAAGTCTCAATACCAATAATACCCTTATCCTTGCAAATTTTTAAGTTGATAGGATATCATTTGCATGGTTGGGCAGGCGTATTTGGATTCAATCTTCATTAAATGAGGACGTCACCTGCGTGCATGAACTTCAAGAAAACCCCCTAGTTAAGATCCATGTAGGATGACATAACACCCCTATTTAAGCTTATAAGATACCACAAAAATTCTATTATGTCCCCCCCTTTTCTTAAATCTATGTTCTTTCTCAAGCATTTAGATTACACAATAATAAAATTTAGATTACTTTCCCTATGACTATTTAAAACCATACACAAAACCAAACTTGTTCAGACTAGTTACCCAAGCTAGCCTATACTATGTCCCCCCCTCTTAAATATGGCATGGCCCCCCTAACTTAAATTCAATATTGGGAAAAAGTAAAAAGGGCCCCCATTTGTAGCATAATTTTTAGCACTCATGCACAATGCATGCTAAGAAATTTGAAAATACACATGCCCAACCATGAAATTGATGCCTGATCCCCATCAAACTTTGAAAGCACAAGGGTTTTTATCTTGTTGAATCTATGTAAAGTATCATGCCTATCAAACACACGTACATATGCTAGAAGCACTCATGCATGATGCATAGCATCCACATGCAAATATGAGCATTCTTGTTCCCCGGTGGCACATCCGGCATCCAATGCAGTAAAAAGCAACAATGTCAAGCAACAAAGTAATTAAAAGAAACAAGAGAAATGAAAGAACACAAACAAGACAACAAGATACCAAGAAAGCAATGAAGTTAAGCAAGCAAGCAACAAGATGCAATCATATCAAGCAAGCAAGTAATTGGAAAATTTTGGTAGCATCTCCCCTGGGCCGTATAAAAATCTCATATTTGCCTTTTGTGCAACCACAAAGACATAAGAAATGTGTAAACACACAATGCAGATTTCAAAGATTATTCTAATGCAGATGAAAGGGTTGGGAAGCTTACCTAGAAGAAGAAATTTGAAGACAAACCACTCAAAATATCATCCACTTCTTTAGTTCCCAAAATATAAATCTTCTTCTTCAAGCTTGGAGTGGAGGGGAGTGGGACAACAGTGGTGTGGGTGGTGTAGGGATGGCAGGGGAGGGTAGGGAGATGGTGGAAAGGTCATGAGGAAGAGGCAGAAAGTTGGCAAGATCTCAAACAAGAGAGGTGTGGCAAAAAAAGAGGCATTTGGGTTTGCTTTTTGAAAGTTTATCTGAGTCAGTATAGGCATCGGTATATACCGGCACCTATACCAACGAAAATAAAGTTTTCCTTTGTTTTTGCATTTCCTAAAACTTTTAGTACTTCTCTCACTTCTAGTTTTTTACTAGGTTTAATAAATGATGACTTGTATTGGATTCCAAAATCTTGTAGCCTGGGAGGCCCTGTTTTAGGGTGTGTGTTTACTTTTTTTATCAAATCTCCTTTTTCACCACACCTTGCACCCTTTAAAACATGGGCCAATGCAAAGAATCATGGTCATTCGATGTCATTTTCATTGGATATTTCCTTGTTTCGCACCATGGATCATGCATGGTCATTGAAAAACATTCATCTGTCAACTTCTAGCCATGCAAATGACATTTGATAAGCATCATACTTTGTGTATTCCCCAGTGTCACATCCGACATCCAATGCATCTTAAACTTTGCAAGGACATTAAAACAACTTGTTTTAATACCCTTGCAAAGTTTGGTGCTGATCTGATGGCGTGGTATATGGATGTCGATGTCCGTTGCGCTTGTTTCCTTCATATACATAGCATGCACATGTGAATATGAGCATTCTTGTTCCCCAGTGGCACATCCGACATCCAATGCACCTTACACTTTGCAAGGACATTAAAACAACTTGTTTTAAGATGCTTGCAAAGTTTGGTGTTGATCCGATGGTGGAATATATGGATGTTGGTGTTCGTTGCACATTTTTCCTTCATATCGTGTAGCATCCACGTGCGAATATGTGCATTCTTGTTCCACGGTGTCACATACGGCATCCGATCCACCTGAGACTTTGGAAGGACATTAAAACCAATTTTTTCAAGACCCTTGCAAAGTTTGGTGCTGATCCGACGGTGGGACATATGGATGCGGATGTTCATTGTGCATTTTTCCTTCACATACATAGCATCCACACGCAAATATGGGCATTCTTGTTCCCTGGTATCACATCTGGCATCCAATGCACCTTACACTTTGAAAGGACATTAAAACAACTTGTTTTAAGACCCTTGCAAAGTTTAGTGCTGATCCGATGGTGTGGTATATGGATGTCGGTGTCCATTGCACATTTTTGCTTCGTGCATTCTTGCTCCCGGTGGCACAAACAACATCCGATCCACCTGATACTTTGGAAGGACATTAAGGCCATTATCCACATGCAAATATGGGCATTCTTGTTCCCCAGTGTCACATCTGGCCTTTTGGTTCCTTTCGAACTATCCATTGTCTAAACCAATAAAGAAATTAGAAACAACATATACATAAATTAGCACATATGAAGAATTTACATTAATAAACGTGCAAATTCACACTAATAAATGTGTACTATGAATGCTAATCCACAGGATGCTGAAACCATGCACCAAGAATGCACCCATATGTCCACAAAGATCACCATTTCCTATGGTGTCATGATTGCCCTTACCATCTTACACCGCAAGGATATAGAAGCAGGGCACTCCTACATCTAGCAGTAGTGATGTTTGCATAAACCAAATCTATCACTTCAACCTTAAGCATGCCATAATTTTAAGGACAAAATTGGTATTGGAATACTCAAACTTATGTCTTATATCTTGGGTTATAGTACATCTAAAAGTGGTCCTCACAAGGTTTCTTGAAAGAATAGAGAAAAAAAGGAGAAGCAATGGAATGCTCATATTATTACCTTTCTAAAGGACAAAAAGGGCCTCAATATGAGGGTTTAGCATGTTATGTGGCTTTTGATATTGAATTGAACCTTATAGATCAATCCTTCTTTCCTAAACATTGTAAGGATTCGTATGCATCGTAACACTATAAGTCTTAGAAGCTCTCGATATGCAATACAGACATTTACATAAAGTGGTTATGCCATGGGACCTAAAATTTTAAAGTGTTTGCCTCATTGAATCACATAGCATTGTCATATCTTTCTATGACAAGTCCCAATGTGGATTACTTCCATTCATAAAAGGATGTATTCATCTCAAATACAGTCCAAATGCATTGGAGATGGACAGGGTATAGTAATTGCTTCACAATATCACAAATAGAAGAAGATGGTAGTGTACCCTAGTGATTGCGAGCCAGATATGTTTCCCCTATTGGATGTAGATTTGGGATTTGCCATGGGGTCTATACTTGCCCTTTGCATTCTGCTACACACGAACCACATTCAACTACAACAACCACATCGAGACATTGCTCCCTTTTGGCCACAATGGCACAGTCTACCTTTCGGCAAATTGAGATTCATATTTAGGCCAGTGGTTGGGATGACATAAATGCTTCTTCTTTAGAGCTTCACATGTATATGGACATGGTAAATCCAAAAAAGCAAATCAGCCTATAGGGCTATATAATGTGGTTTTCCCTCTTTTAGTCTTTGAATTGCAAATGCACATGCATGTATTGTTCTCTTTTATCTAGGATGATTGCCACTTGCAAAGTTCTTTGAATTGCAAATGCACATGGACGTTTTGTTCTCTTTTATCTAGAATGATTGCCACTTGCAAAGCTCTTTGGCTAGTAGTGTGTGTTGTTTCTCAAGGACCTCTTTAACTGGTAGCCCTCAGTGCTTAAGCTTGGGAGAGGTTTTGAGGCTGGTTTTAGTTGACACTACCATGATCTAGGACATTTGAATGAGTTCCCACAATTGTTAGGTCATAGGGAAAGAAATAATGATGCTTAGGTGAATTGTAATAGTTATAAAGGCCCATACATTGAGATCATGGCATACAATTCCATTTGGGTAGAGTTTGGAGATGGAAAGGTGCAATCCAACTATGAGGTTGGATTTATAGGAGACAAGCCTAGATTCACATATGTCGAGGACTAAATCATATAGCTAAAAACCTTGTTGAAGTTTGACCTCGTGAGTGGCTAATTTGTACTTTTATATAATTGGAATTATAGCTAAAAACCTTGTTGAAGTTTGACCTATAGTCCTCAAAGCAAGGTCATACCCACACAGGAACTTCCACACACATGTGATACAGTTTCTCAATGTTGTTGGGAAGGTCATCTCCCCATCTATAAGCCCTCAAATTAGGATAACAAAGGGGGGGTGAACCATAGGGTGGAAAGGCTGAAAAGAGTTCGTCAGCATGCTGAAAGAAGAATTCGACCCTTCGAATTCTTCTTTCAGCATGTTAAGGAGAAAAGAGTTCGTGAGCATATATGCATTGTCACATATTCTCATGGATTTTAGCACATAGATGAAGCCTCTATTGCTTCAGTCTTTGCCAACCATCTATCTGGTACTTTAGGTGCTGTTCCACAACATCCCCTAGACTATGATGCACGATTTTCTCATTTCCTGGAAAACACTCACTCAATTGTCTCTCTTCATGAAGCACCATTTCTTCAGTGACCATTCTCTCAGAATGAGATTCACTATGTTCTTTGCTCCATGGCAACAACAAAGGCCCCTAGCCTTGATGGCTTCCCAACTGAATTTTTTAAACATTACTGGCACCTTTGTGGTACAGAGCTCACAGCATTGCTCAACAATTGTATTCGAAAGAATACTCTGCCAGTACTTGTGAATCAAGGATTGATTAAATTCATTCCTAAATCTGCAAATTGTATGCAACCTGGTGATTGGAGGTCATTGAAAATGTTAAATGCCTCTTACAAAATACTTGCAATAGCTATAGTGCTGCATTCGCCACAACCGTGGGCTTCACTAGCTTGACACTGGATTCAAACAACAGATGTTATTAGCTTCTCACATGGATCATTATCATGGAGGGAGATTCTACTATGTGACTTACCTATTAAGACCAACGGCTACAAACTAAGCCAAGCTCATACCAATTTAGCGCCGAGCTATTGGCGAATGTGGGTGGCCGCTGGCAAGGAGCGGCCAGGTTACTACTCTTTGGGGCTAAACATTTGGATTAGTAAGTGGCCTCATATAGCTCCAGTTCAAATAAGCCTGCTGCCCTTGGTTAGAGGGCTCAATGATAGGGGAATATGTACCTGGGCCTTGGTTTGGGACTTTCAAGAAAATTCATTTCTGACCCTGGATGTTTTGGCTGACCAGTTCCAAACACGAGAAAGAAGATTCATCGAGGCTACATTTGCTCGGTTTGTGACCCAAGTTGGCCTACTATTCCAGTACTCCAGTGATCTAATGATTTCAAAGGATTGGTTGATGCAGTAGGTAGGGACCTTAATAGACTCAATTACAAATGCTTGATCAATATTCCCGATTCACATATTGCTTGTTCTCCTCAATCAGCTTGGAAAGATATTGCTCCTAATGATTTGTTTGAAATTTGGAAGATGAGATCTATCCGGGTATGGAAACTCACTACTTTCTTTTGTGGCAGTTTTTGCATTGCAAACTCCCAACAAAAGATCGCATAACTAATTGGAAAGATGTCTCTCCATATTGTGTATTCTATAAAACCATGCTTGAGAATCACTTCCATCTACTATGGGGATGCGTGTTCACGAAATGAGTTTGGCGATGCATACAACAACATTGGTTTACCTCGGTTCAGTTTGTCATCCCACTTAGGTGGAAAATGGCAATCTTGGTGATAAAACAGGACTAAATGACTTGCAGTGGACAATTTGGCAAATAGTTCGAGTTGTGTTTATTGATCACATCTGTAAGAATATTCTTTTCAACCATAGACCTATCCCATAAGACTTCTTTGCTCAAGTACGATCTTCCATACTTGATGCTTTGCATTATTTTGCAAGAAGAAAGGAATTTGCCTACATTGTGAAGCTCTTGAGAGGAGAGTCAGCTTTGTAATTTTATTATTTTCTCTTGCAATAAAATTTTCCAAAAAAAAAAGCGGGGGAAATTCATTTTGGGGGAAACAAATTAAAAAGAAAGAAAAGTTTTTGCGCCAAATGACCCTTTCCTTCCGCCTGCGGAAGCTAGTTCCTGCTCAGCTAAAAGAAAATGTTTTCAAGCAATTTTATCCATGCCCAGTAAAGTCCTATGACCTAATCTTCTCAATCAGCACGTGTAAACAACAGAGAGTAGTCATGTCGTGATCTGATCAACGATGAAATTTGCAGCAAATTGGTAGGTTTGATTTTGGTGGCATAGTATGTTTCGTTCAAAAAAGGAAAGAAAACGATTGATTGGAATAGAGAAAGATTCAAGGTTTGGGATTTCCATTAGTAATTGATAGAATCCTATTTTTTCCGTCAGTCAATGGACCGAATAGGGGTTTTGAGGCGATTTTGAGGTTTTCACTAGTTTGGGATTCCATGACGGCAGAGAAATCAGACCAAGGAACTCTCTATTCCCTCTTGAAATTCAGTGTTTGAGTTTTGGAAAATTTTTAGCTCTCAAGTTGCAATCGTTGGATGTTTGCAGTTAGTATAGCGATGTACGAATTTACACTTTATAGTTTGGCGTTTTGGATAGTGTGCATTTATAGTTCTCAAGTTGGGTATTTGTAGTTATTTTGGGTGTGCTGTCAGTATTCTGACATCGGCTCCCCATTTCTCCAACAGGCGCAACCCCTCTTTGGTATGATTCCGACCATTAGCACCCACAAAAGACACACTGAAGACATCCATTTTGTACAAACCCGCAAGCTTGCTACATGTCCTCCACTTGCCTGCTCAAGCTCCACCTTATGCAGTAGGTTTGCAAAAATCGTTCATGATTCACTCCGTTCGATGTACTCTCTATAGCTATGTCATATTGCACCCTTGATATTTTGCAATGTTTGTATGCAGCTCCTGTCTAGCTTGTGCCAGGTCTTCAAGCTAGAGTACATGTTTAGATGTAGGTTTAGCCTTGAGACACACATGTGGACATCTTTTGCAAGATACCGATAAGCGACCTTTCTTTGCAAAATTTTCTTTTTATATGTGTTACAATTATGATAAATTATAAAAAACATTCTATTTGATAAATTCCAGAGAGCTTTAATGTGTGCCATTGCATAGAAAAGGTCCTTTTCTTGGGTCTACTGCTTTGGACATTGGCTCAATTTACAAGATTGAGATCGTTGGGACACTATGATACCTGGCTGGAAAGATGAATGAGAGATGTGCCACAATTGTGATGTATTCTTCAAAGTCGCTATTGCATGCGTATTTTACCTCAAAAATGGCCTAACTATAAATGATTCACGAGTCTGAGTCTTGGTAGGCTGACTTGGCTTCTTCATTACCACACAAGAAAAGAGACTTCCTCAACAAAGATGAGGACATTGTGGTAGAGCATTTTATTCTAATTCTAGGATTTGGTTAAAGACTCAAGCATCGACTGCTTTTGCGGTCTATCTTGAGTTCAATGGCCCACTATTGGTATAACTAATTAGCCCATCAGAAAATTGCTCGGGAGAAGACAATGCATGAAAAATTTTATTTCCATCTTTTAGCACTACATGCTAGGAATTTAGATCTCAAGATTAAATGACCCTATAGGCACCAAAGAAGGCAAGCCATAGTCCCTTGCAGATTGGAGCAACTGAAGCTCATGGCTCAAGCCTGTGGACATTAATCAAGAGAGTGCATAGCCTGTAAAAGGTATTGGCAAGGCTCATGAGGCGGCCTTTGTGTGAGATGTTGTAGCTTCTAGTTTAAGATGTTGTCTTGTGGAGTGCACTTATTGTAGCATATGCTCAATTAGAGAGAATAATGATGCTTGTTGTACTGCTAGGAGGTGCAAAACCATATCTAGTGACATTGTTAGTGTTCTGAATACATACAGCCATGCAAGTCTAGTGGATATAAGGGAAAAATGCACTTTGTAGCCATTAACAATCACTTGGACTGACCTCAAATCTTTGAGAATTACACTTGTGTTGGAGATAAGGTGGTCACCTCCCCATGGAGAGCGTGGGGGAGGTGGACATGGATCTGTTGGTCAGCATGTGGGCATTGTGGAAGCATGCCACATGGGCTGAACTAACTATGAAATTGAGGCTGCCACATGGGCAGCATATGGGCTGCCATGTGGACAGCATACAAACATAGAAAAGACAAGTCATGGGGTTGCCACATGGGCAGCACCTTCGCTGCCATGGGGGTAGCAATCATTCACAGAACAGATAGCAATCATTCATCTTCGTGATGTCTTCTTGTACTGAATCACTCTCATCCATGCTCATGCCATAGAGCTCTATCTCGAGGTCAAGAATCCTCTCTTCGTTGTTCAGCTTGTACACATCTCTTAGCATGGTCCATGCCTCGAGGAATTGTCCGTCTTCCAAATGTGAGGAAGTACGCATCTGCCGTGGTGCCAATGATAATGGCCAAGGCCTCTGCATCACGAGTCTGATTTGGATCCTTGAAGACTTGCTCTGATGGATAAATGGTGAGTCCCCAATGACTCCCTTTTATAGGAGCTGCCCCCCCTCCCCCCAAAATGCTCGAGTGGGGGTCCTAGATGGACCGAACTAACCAACATACCCCCTGGTCTGTAAAACTGACCTGAGGGGCTTGCTAGGCAGCCACTGGCCCAGGCTTTCCTGTTCTTGCCCTGACCTCTTCCAGGCCAATTCCAACATCTAAATCTGCTCCAAAATAGGCCAATCATTGCCCTATTGTTTTGACTATGTTTAGGGACTTTACCGGCCCTAGATCCTTTGGTTTGGCTCCTTTTGCCTTGCTCCAGATCTCCGTATAGGCCTGTACTACTGCCTGCAGCAGCATGTACCCTGGCACAGCCATCCGTATGCTTCCTGCAGATTCCCTTGATGCTGATGGGTCCTTCCAGGTTGGAACTCCTTCGCAGTTCTGCTCCCACCAACCTGTGAGCACCTCTTGGCCATCCTGTACCAAATCTATCCTTCTATCGGCCAAGTACTCTCTTAGGTGTGCCGTCCACATGGTAGCCTATGTGCTGCCCATCCATGCTCTCATGATTTACTGTTTGTATGTTGCCCATGTGGCAACCAATGCCTTGCCCATGGGGCAACCGTAATATGCCCAAGTCCACCTCCCCCACTGGCCTCCTCTGCATCATCCTCCTCCTTAAACCTTTTAGATTGTGTAGCATTCACATCTAGTGCATTTACAGCTTGCTGTCCATCAACATTCTGATCATCAGAAGAAGATCCTCAAGCAATGATTGTCAGTCAAGAGAGGACTGCAACTCCTCTTCCCAATCTTCATTACTGTATGACATCTTTACTGAGTTCTCTTGACTGCAACTCAATTACAGCAAGTAGTACATGCACCAAAGACAACCATAGGCTCACCTCCTTACAGAAGATGGTGATATCCCAGCAATGAAGCCATGAAACTGGCCTTCACTATCTACCAAAAGGCAGCAGAACAATAACTTGCAATCAAAATTAACTCAACGCAACAAATTAGCAAATAAATTCATAGCAAAGGGAGCTAGATTGCCCCTGCACCAATGCAAAGACACAGATTCCCCCAAACCTTGGAAACCCATTTCTTTATTTGATTGGAAAATCCTTGAAAAATAGGCTACACAAAGGTTACAATTACTCTTGCATCATAGACATTCCACAAACCATTTGACGTCAACATCTAAAGCATAGCGTTTGCTGTACATAGCTCTCACCAATCCTGGCAATAGGCATCCATTTCTGTCTGAGAAATCTTGCACACGGCCTAGAACTATTACTAGCAGCCCACTCTTGGCCACAGTTCCTCACGACCATGCCCACATAACCACCTAGCTGCTTAGAATAGAGAGAGGGTACAGACAAACACTTCCAGCATCATTGGCAGCAGACAAAGAGAGGAAGTACCTGGAAGAGGAGAGCCACCATGGAGGGAAAATAAGGCAGAGAAGTTTCTAGATGATGTCACTACGGCACAGGATCTCTACGTAGGGTTGCATATAGATGTACAGACAGTTTGGAGCAGCTCTGAAGGTCTACAGGAGTCCAGTAAGAGGCAAATTAGAGACTGATGGTAGGCACAATAGTTTGTGGATGTTGTGGATCCATATGGGCTGGGTTTGTGGGGCTGGAACAACCTAGGCCAGTGGCTAGAAGCCACGTGGCCAAGTAGGTCAGCGAAGGTCTCCAACTGAAGCTGTGAGCGGCATTTATAGCGCCCCCCATCCAGTCGCTGGTAGGGAGGATTCCAGTTAGCTGGTAGTTGCTGGTTGGTGGGCCATTTTGAAGGGGGTTCAGCCCCTATAAAAAGGGGCCCTTGGGGCCTCCAAAGGCATCACTTGGAGCAGCCACAGAAGAGCAGAAAGGAGCAGCAAGACCAGTAGCAGTGGGCCTATTAGGAGGTGAACCAAGCTAAAGATGCTACAGACTTAGCTCAAAAGGTGCTCCCACCTAGGCTGACTACCCGGGCAGCAAGGTGGAAGGGATCAATGGACAGAGAGTCTACATAAGCTTATAGGAGCATGCAGGCTCAGAGATCTACAAGTGCCAGGTAGATAGTAAGATGATTTTTTGTAAGATAGGAGGGCCACGGTTTGGTGGGACTTTGCATTTCTTTTGTATTGTGTGGATGGACGGAAACATATGATTTTGCTTCTATATTTGTCTTGGACGCACTGTCTGTTTACTGGCTTGCACACACATCTATGGTTGTGAAGTACACACAAGTTAAGAAGTTTCAGTCTGTAGTGAAACACTTACGCATGTAATTCATAGGCTCGTCTATCTGTTGTGGGATATCCTCTAGTGGGATTTCCATTTTCTAACATGGTATTACGGGCCTTGAAAAAGTTCATGCGAGGTGGAGCTTGAAGGCAAGGACCTTGCTCAAGGACGACCTTAATTCATTGCTCGGAGGAATTAACTTGGTTCACTTCCTAGAAATAGGCCCAATTGTTGCTGGTTCACCTGCTAGAATTAACTTGGTTCACCTCCTTAAAAAAAAAAAAAAAAAAAACCTTGGTTCACCTCTTGAAGAGGAGAGTCACCATGGAGGGCAGATTTGGCAAAGAAGTTTTGAGAGGCTGTCCATGCTTTGAGAAGATAAGACTGCACATGGAAACCCGCAAGCAAGGGTTACATGGCCACGAGGATGATGTCACTACGGCACGGGATCTGTACGGAGGGTTGCTGATAGATGTACAGATAGTCTGGGGCAGCTCCCAAGGTCTACAGGAGCCCCACAAGAGGAAAATTAGAGACTGATGGTAAGCACAATAGTTTATGAATGTTTTGAGTCCATATGGGCCTGGTTTGGGGCCTATAATAGGGCTAGAACAACCTGGGCCAGTGGCTAGGAGCTACGTGGCCAAGTAGGTCAGCAAAGGTTTCCAACTGAAGCTGTAAGGGGCATTTATAAGCCCCCCCCCCCATCCAGTCGGCTGGTAGGGGGGATTCTAGTTAGCTGGTAATTGTTGGTTGGTGGGCCATTTTGAAGGGGGTTCAACCCCTATAAAAGAAGGGCCCTTGGGGCCTCCAAAGGCATCAATTGGAGCAGCCATAGAATAGCAAAAAGGAGCAGCAAGACCAGCAACAATTGGGCCTATTCCCAGGAGGGGAACCAAGATAAAGAGGCTACAGACGTAGCTCAAAAGGTGCTTCCACCCAGGCTGACTACCCGGGCAGCAAGGTGGAAGGGATCAATGGACAAAGAGTCTACATAAGCTTATAGATCTGGCAAAGAAGTTTCCAGAGGCTGTCCATGCTTGGAGAGGACAGGACTGCAAAGCGAACCAACAAGCAAGGGATGTGTGGCCATGAGGATGATGTCAAGACGGCATGGGACTTGTATGGAGACTAAAATGAAACTTCACAAGCAGCTGTAGATTGAATGAAGAGATTTTGGACTACTTTTTTATTAGCCTTCTCCTTTAGTGCTATAGTAGCTTTTGTCATGGCTGAGTCTGCCCTTCACCTCTGGAGTGCCGACAGAAACTTAGTTAAGAAACATCTCTTTGAGTGGCCATTGTCGACCATCAAAAGAAATTATATATTCATAAGCATCTGAGTGAGCGTGAAGCCCTATCTGTCATCCATTAAATTTAAAGGCGAAGCAAACTAAAGCTCAGATATTATGGACTCTTCTAGATAAAGACCCTAGATTGGAGAACAAGTGATAACAAGCTTGCTGCTTAGAACTTCCCAACCAATACACAATCAATAATGTGTTTCACATGAGCTTGTTGAAAGACATGTGGCACACAATACCCACCTATTGTAAATTGACGAAGTAATAAATGATGCTTGCAATTTTAATTTGAATTTGAAGAAATGATTGAGATTAAAGAAACTCCTTTAACAAATAGACTTTTACAAGGAGGCAACTTGGTTGATTGAAGAAGAACTTAAGAGGGAGTTGCCCAAGTTTCATGGGGGGGGGGGGAGAGAGAGAGAGAGAGATGGCCTAATAGGACACCTAGGTCGCTCTCTCTTCAGTGTGCCAAGGGAATCATAGGAACATAGTTGCTCCACAATTGTTCTATTAGCATACAAGATAGCATCAATTGATTGCTAGGAAGTCATTAAATCATTGCATAAAAAATATGGCCAAGCTTCCAGGCTTTAATCCACTATCACTTCTAGACGCATGACCTTTAACCTTACGTGGCACGAGACCAAAAACATCTCGTCAAGGAAGCCTGTCCATTTAAATGCCATTTCACAAAATGTAATCTTTAATGTTTAGGCTCATAAAATAAATACATATTCCACGACTAAATATGTATTAATTTTGTAAGCTTGAATGAATACATCTTTAGTCGTGGAAGCCTGCCATTACACAAAATGGATACATCACAAAGAAGGCTTCCTTGTGATTTATACATTTTGTGTAATGGCAGACTTTTGCACTAAGGTCTTCCATTACATAAAATGTATACATCACAAGGAAGCCTAAAAAAGGATACATAATATTAAAGAAGACTAGAAATTTTTAGTCTTCTTTGTGCAACCTGAAAATGGATACATCAAAAAGACATTTTTAGTCTTGTTTGTGGTTCAGGGTGCATAAAATGTGATGGATATATTATTTTGGAATACATTTTGTGATGGATCCATCACAAAATCTATCCATCATAAAACTTTTTGTCTTTTTTGTGATGGAGACATTTTGTGATGGATCCATCATGGAAGTCTATGATCCTTAGTTGCGAAAGGCTGCCATTACACAAAATGGATACATTTTGTTATGGATCCATCACACACAAAGATGGATCCATCAAAATGTATCCATTTTGGGTCATGGGAGGCTTTTGTGAGACTGAGAATCACAAAGATGGATCTGACACAAAGAAGACTAAAAATGTATCCTACATTTTAGTCTTCTTTTGTGATGGATCATGCATTTTTAGTCATCTTTTGTAATGGATGGATCATACATTTTTAGTCTTGTTTTGTGATGGATCCTTGTGCTTTTTTTTGGGGGGGGGCCGGTAAACTCAGCAAAATTATATTAAGAAAGAAAGAGAAATATACAAGACAAAGGGAAAAATGACTGCCTCTAGTATAAGAGGCAATGACCTCTAGTTCTAGATGTTTCTTATAGTCCTAAAGGCCTCATTTTTTTACCGAAAAAATTATACAGCTCTTTTAGTGTCCTTTAGCCACAACCAGCAACCTCCCAAGGTGAGGTCTATGAAAAACTAGGTCGTTCTCTATTTCCACAGATGCATCATCACAACCACCTCCCAAAAACCATACAAGGGATCACTCAAGCTGCCCCTGCTAAGAGCGCCATTTTCCACTTGAGTTTGACATGGATTTGTCTTCTAGCTAGACTTTTAATGATCTCCCTCTAGACTTCCTTAGTGAAGAAGCAGTCCCAAAATAGATGCATATGAGTCTCCCTCCCTACATTGCATAATGGGCATATTGAGGGAACATTAGGATACCATTTGGCAATCCTTGCTCTAACAGGCAATTTACCAATAATAACTCTCCAAAGTAGTAAATTCAACTTAAAGGAAGAAGTGGCCTTCCACACCCTTTTGAGCCTAAAATTCCACACTGACAAATTGTCAATTGGAGCATGAAACTTCCACTACCTACTTGCTATCATAGGAACATCAACAAAGACAGCCTCCTTAAACTCTTTTAGGCTGACTTTAGAGAAAGGTTTGCCTGAACTCCAGATAAACCCGCTATGGCCCAGCTCTTCCCGATAGAGCTGGCTATTTGGCTAGCCATCTTTAAGCTTACTCAATAGTAGACCAATTGTCTCTCCCTCACCTGTAGCTAACCCAAACCTCTGCATAATAGTCTTGAGGTCCTTCCATTTCTTGCCACTTGGGTCCCAAACTTGGTTAAACGTCCTAAGACCTTTTCTAGAAATTCTTGCAGCCATCCGTGGGTGACTCTTGAGGAAGGCAAGTCCACTCTTTATTCGCCAACCCGGCAGCCACAATGATCTCTCTAGAGATGCGTCCCCATGCAATGACCTCAACCCTCCCCATATGCACCCCTTTGACTTTGTCTTCAAACTTTGGATCAATCTTGAAAGTATCTCTGATTGAGGTACTAATTTAATAAAAAAAATTGATAATACCACATCCTGCTAGGGGTAATTTATCCCTTTAGACCCCATTCAAGCAGATAAATTGTCTAGCAATAACACCACAAGGTTGGCTGCAACCTAGTTGCAAGAGCCATTTACTGCAAAGAACCTCATTCTTTTCTTTCATGGATACCAACCCAAGCCCCCCAGCCTCTTTGGATGTCGACATTAACTCCTAGCACATTCCGTGCCCTCATTCCTCCCACACAAAGTTTGAAATGTTCCTGTCCACACTTTTCAAGTTTGTCTTAGTGAAAGGTAGAATAGAAAGTACAAAGACCATGATTGATTCAAGCATGTGCTAAGCATCGTAATTTTACCTGCCAATGAAAGAGGATTCCGAGCCCATCTGTCAAACTTTTCTTTAATTCTCGGGACTGCCCATTCAAACTTATCTTTTAAAGTCACTCCAATCCCAAGAGGGCATCCAAGGTATCTTATCACTTGGCCCTTCGGAATCCATTTGAACTCAAAATTGCTTGCCCATTCTTTCATGCCATCCAAGCAAGAGAGCTGTGGTCTTGTCCTTGTTAACTTTAGAGTTAGATAACATAGTAAATTCATTAACAATATCTAGAAATCTGCTAACATTTGCCTCAGTTCTAGCCAGAAAATCAGATTTGTCATCCGCAAAGAATTGTGAGCAGGAAGACAACCCATCTGGCAATCTCAACCCTCTGATACTCCCACTATTTAGATGCCGATCAATCTGCACTAGCAAGGGTTCTGTAAGGATGGCAAACAATAGAGGTGCTAGCAGGCACCCTTGGCGTATTGATCTTTGCAGAGAAAACTTTTGGTAGTGAAAATAATTAACTAACACTGTTGCCCAAGTATTTGAAAAAAGCATGTTAACCAATTTGCAAAAACCCCTCCCATATCCAAGAGCATCCAAGCTGCCTAGAACAAACTCGTAGCTTACCCTATCGTAAGCCTTCTCTAAATCCAAATTAAGCACGATGAATTTCTCATTCCGAGACAATGCATAACCATAGCCAATAAGGTATTCATCACTAGAACATGAATATTCCTACACGTCACAAAACCACACCGGTTAGGGTGTATCAACCTCCTAAGGAGAAATTTGATCTTGTGGGCTAGTAATTTGGCAATGACCTTATAAACAGTGTTCAGCATGTGAAGCGGCCTGCATTGGCTCGAGCATAGCCTGTTGTGACCCTTAGGTATCAACTTGATAACCCTGTGTTCAATCCATTGGGCAGCTCACCCTTTAAAATGCACCAATTTGTCAATCTAACCATATGAGTTTTACAAGTATTCCAATATACTTGGAAAAATTCTGTAGGACCAGGAGCTTTACAGCTTCGGTCTCAACTACATCCTCATCCTCAGCCTCAGCGCCAGCGTCAGCTCTAGTTCCAGTTTCAACTTCAGCGTCAGCTCCACTTCCGCCCACAGCCTCTACTGGCTCTGATATACCCCTACCCATGACGTCGATTGCTCCACCCTCCCCTAGGATAGAGGGGTTGTCACTAACACCATCTCTTCCTTCTTCTCCCGCTACAGTTCTCTCCCCAATTATGACACCTACTTTGGAGGGGTCATACAGTGTTCCGTACTACTCAACCTTTTTCTCCCCTCTGCCTCTCAGTCAGCCCACGCTCCCACACCCTGTTGGGATCGCCTCCTCCAAGCCACTATCATCTCCATACCGCACCCATCTCACCCAGTCATCACCCAGCCTCTAGTCTCATCCTCACACTTTCATGCCGCAGTCCTTTCAGTTTTCGTTAGAGCACGGACGAGCTGACCCATCAGAGGCTTGGGAGTACTTGCTGATGGAGGTTCAGAGTATCCGAGAACGCAAGAGGGAGCTGTCATACTTCGCACAGGAGCAGACACGCTTCACCTAGGAGCAGGCACGTCTCATACAGGAGTAGTCTTAGGAGACCAGGCTGATCTTATTCAAGGGCTTAGACAGGAGATCTCGCAGCTCCGACAGGAGGTCACTGCTATACGTACAGTCCTAGGGAGCACCCCAGTTGTGGAGGCACAGATTGCGAGCATGCAATCTGCCATCGAGGAGACGTCTAGATGGGTTGACGTAGCCAAATAGGAACCTACAAGGGTAACGGTTTCGGCTACCCTCCTGCAGAGAGCTAGCAAGGCTCCCAATATCAGAGTACTTGGGATTCCCCACATTGAGGCTACACTGATGGCAGATGGGACGACCTTCGTGGCCACTACTCTAGGGGCGACTGAGCACAGGATTGAGAGAGCATGGCGGGTAGGGAGGGACCCCAACCGAGAGCAGTCCCTAATCATACGCTTCCATGACGCCGAGGCACGACTTTTGGCTTTACATCGTAGGTCAGCCTTATGAGACCAGCGAGCGATCTCCATGGATGAGGACCTTACTCCACTAGAGGTTGAGGAGAGGCGTTTTGTGTTGGAGCAACGGGATCAGGCCTGCAAGGAGGGGAAGTGGGCAGTAGTATGAGATGGATGACTCCTTACAGGCCCCTGTCGGACACCCACCTCTCCTCCCGCATAGGGAGGCGGGGTCTATGAGACTCAAACATCCGAGACCCTCTCCTGTACCATATGGAACTGTAATGGTACCTTATGGTGAGAACCAGGGAACTTCTTGGAATCCTATACAGGTCACGACATAGTCTTTTATACAGAGACACATCAGAGTCCAGAGCTCCCACTACCAGTAGTCATCGGGTATACATGGGAGTCTGCCTACAAAAATGAGACGAGGGATATAGGAGGGGTTCGAGGGTCAGGAGGAGTCGCAGTCCTTTACAGATCCACACTTTTGGGGGCGATCTCAGTGGAGCAGAGAGATCCACACTCCAGGCTTCTCTGGATCCGGATTCGGCACATGGATAGCCGGGATCTGTTTATTGCATTTTGCTACTTCCCCCCTGAGACCTCCCGCTTTGCCAGAGATATTCAAGGGGAGGATGAGACATCCCCATTTATCAGTCCATTGTTGACTTCTCTAGCCGCGGAGAAGTCCTCCTAGTTGGGGACTTCAACGCGAGGACAGATGTTCGTCAGGCACCACTCCTCGACTTCAAGGATGATTCCACTCTACTGCCAGACATTGACCTTGAGAAGGCAAGTATGCTACGAGTTTTGGCTGATAGATGAGGACCGTTCACATCTTATGGGCAGGCCCATTAGACCTCGGCAAGATGCATGATCTCATTATCTATAATGGTCTTGACAGATGGACCGCATCAGGTGGCTTCACGTGCTTCCCACATGGGGGAGGCTTCAGTGTTGTGGACTACATCATGGGATCCCCTGCCTTCACATCTCGCATCACTGACTTTACCGTAGCACCTCTCCCTCCAGGGGCTGATCATACCTATTTTTTCTTTAGCATTTCTACTCCTCGCTGCACAGCACTTTCTACCGCGTTGAGTTCTTACTCCACCTACCATGATATACGCTTTAATCGCGATCACTCACCTACTTACTTTGACCGTCTGTACATACTTCTCGCATACATTGACTTTATACCCCTAGTAGAGGATCGTGCTGCCCTAGTCACCCACTCACTACACGAGGCTGCTCTTCACGCCTTCCCCCACACCACCCGCCCACCACCACCTGGGACCGTACCGTGTAATAGCTGGTATGATGATTAGTGTAAGGCTTTACGCCGTCAGCTCAGATTCGAAATAAAAAACAGCCTTCTGAGCGAGCCAGATACTCTACGTGAGTACCGTCGATTGGAACACATGAAGAAACTTGACTTTATGTGCCGGAACGAGGAGGAGCTACTGAACATTCTGTTCAGTAACAACTCTAAGGACTTTTGGTGGAGATTTCTAGAGGGATGGTCCTGCTCACCACTCATTGACACTCAGGTGTGGTCTGATTATGCACGCACGCTCTATGATATCCCAAATCAGCCAGTCCCTAACCTATTACATATGCCACACCCCACATCCTGCACCCTCTTTACTAAGGGGGGTAAAGGATGCTGTAATGAAACTTCATAATGGCCGAGCAAAGGATCATGAGGGACTATGCACTGAGTTCATTGCATATGGGATTAACCTCCTAGCCCTGATCTTAGCCAAGCTATTTAATGAAGCTGTTTGCTTGGGGTTTCCATGTACTTGGACCATTAACACTATCTCACCCATTCACAAGGCAGGGGATCCTATGAGTCCAGAGAACTACATGACCATTATGATTGGACATGTCATGTCCAAGATTTATGCATCAGTACTTGATTTTGAGGTCAACAGATTTGCGGAGTGTTGAGGACTTAGAGCAGCGGGATAGACCGGTTTCAGGTGGGATCATGGGACCATGGACCACATCCTCGCGCTAAGATGTATCATCGAGGAGGCGAGGGCACGGAAGCAGAGGGTTTACTGTTGCTTTGTGGATTTCCGCAAGGCATTTGACACTATTCTGAGAGCCTGCCTCATACGACGCCTACATGATTTGGGTTACGACTAGGAGATCATTTGGGCTGCCATGGCACTTTATGAGCGAGTTTCAGGCAGAGTTCATACAGGATCTGGATGGATAGATGAGATCATGAGCACTGTCGGGGTCAAACAAGGGTGTCCATTATCACCTACCTTGTTTGGCCTCTACATTGACGAGCTCGAGACAGTGATGTAGACACAGGGGGGGTAGGTTGCTCTCTCCCGGGCACGCTGATCTGGATATTGCTTTACGCAGATGACGTAGCTCTCTTGTCTTCCTCAGCAGAGGGGCTTCAGAGACACCTTGATGCACTACAGTCCTTTTGTGAGTCTCATGATTTGAAGGTCAACTTGGATAAAACCAAGGTTATGATCTTCAATACATCTCAAGCCATCATGCGCGAGGAGCAGTCGCATTTGATGGGTCCCCTGTTGGGGTCGTCTTTTCCGGATCCATCTTCACTATGAGACCCGCGATGCATGCACGCCTGAGTAGAGGATATGCTTCATTGGCTAGACTAGAGAGGCAATGCTTCTGCTCTCACTTTCAGGATCCACGGACCAAAGGGTTGCTTTTTGTCTCCTTAGTCCGCCGAGCAGGGATGTATGGCAGTCCATGCTGGGGTCCAGACTTGTCGGATACAGAGTGGGCGAGGGTGGAGCGGCTAAGGTTCTCATGTTATCACGGATGATCCATGGTAAGCCATCCGTCCCTCACTAGATTATTCAGGTGGAGTTTGGGTCACCCCCATTATAGCTAGATACTGCATTTTAGGTCATTACGTATCTGTACCCAGTCAGGGAGTATGGGGATTACACCTCCAGGCGTAGCAGGATACCATGGCTAGCACTGTCTTCTTCTATGGCACTTGCAGCAGGGGGAGACCAGAGGTGTTGGTATGCATGCACAGAGAGATGGTTTGCGGGACTAGGGCTCCACATGGACAGACTACCTCCATTCCAGTACAGCATCGATGCTTCTTTCTCTCCCCTCCTATCACACGAGGTCAACCAGGTTATCCGTGAGGATCTACTACACCTACACACATTCCGGACTTGGTTGGGTCCAAGTGATCTTCTAGTGAAGCTGGGATTCTATAGAGATCACTTCTTACATATCACAGCGGAGGGTTCATTGATCCACCAGGATACATGCAGATTCACCTACCCCCCTCGCTGAGGATCTCTCTTGGGCAGTTCCGGGTCTCTTCACACAGACTTTGTATCGAGAGCGGCAGAGCAGAGCGGCTACCCAGGGAGAGGCGCATATGCACACTGTGTGACATGTAGGAGGTTGAGACAGAGGAGCATTTCATCTTCAGGTGTCCTGTTTACTATGAGATTCAAGGGTGTTTCTATTGCCTCTTCAGAGATAGTTATGGGGTTTTGGCCCGTTTCCTCTCCTACCCAGACCAGTAGTGTTTGCCTGATTTCATTCATGAGGTGCTTAGACACCGCGAGAGGATACTACGAGCACGGAGACAGGAGTAGACTTTTTCCTCGACTGATACTTCTCAGAGCTCTATCACGGAGTTCTTTCAGCCAGATCACATAGACTTTCATGAGACGAGACCTCGACATGACCGCGACCCGGAGCTTGTGACCCGACAGCTTAGACAGAGGGTTGACACACAGATCATACTTGGGGACATCCCCTCCTTGTTTAGGGTCGGAGCCCGACCAACGGGGGTCACAGTGGCCCTAGTTAGACGCAGAGCTACGACTAGGAGACGTACCAGGACTGCACCCTTGAGGGGCCGACAATGCTCTATTGTTGACCTCATGCCTCCACTTCCACTGCCTCATCCATTCTGATGTCCTGCTGCTGCTGCTGATGATGATGATGATGATTATGATGATGTCGATGATGATGCTGAGATTGATATATACAGTCGACTATCGACATGACTATGTTGTACTTAGGAATTAGTATTGCCATTTTGCATCTTTTGCATTCTGCATTGGTGTGGATGCTCGTTTAGTAGCTCCACTACCACAGCTCATTGTATCAGGTTTTTCACAGTCTCATAGACCCTTTGGTCTTCCGAAGACTTTAATAAACTTTCTTTCTTTCTTTCTTTCTCCACATCCTCTCATAGGCATTTCACCTTAGGTCCAACTGAGAGAAATGGAGCATTTCTACTGACATACAGAAAAGATGAAGAGTAAGTTTTCTTTAGTCCAGACTCCAAGCAACTCAATAGGTTTGTATATGTAAATGCAAACCTACGTCTTCTTGAGAAGCACAGATCTCCAAATGGATCAAGCAGCGGTAGAGTGGAGCTTAAAGTAAGTGAGTCATAATGATCTTTTTCAACCTTGACAGATTGAAGTCAAGAGGACAATTTACCAGAAGGTATGCTCTGGTTTCAGTGCCAGATACGTTTGTGCCCCGACTCATGTATGATGAGCATTTCTTACTGTAGAAGCTATATGTACACACGGCATGGGTCTTGGATTACCGTAGGCTCCAGAGCCAGTTCATAGTTATCAGCTTTGAGCATGAGGGTTATTAAAAGGATCACATGTAACTCAAGCATGATCATCTCTGCGATATCAATGCAGAGATGAATGTCAGGTGATAGAGCTGGAGCAGCCCACGGAGCAGGTTGAGGTGCAGATGGAGGAGGTGGTTTAAATTAATGATCAAGACACTGTAGACTTGGAGGATGAGTTAAACTAGGTGCGAAGTGGGGATTAGTTTGAGATATGCAGATCTGAGTATTTTTTGCAGTCAAAATCACTCAGATGGAGCGTGCAAGTTTAGGGCTGTTGTCGATTTCAGGTACTTTTATCTTGAAATTTGGGCCATTCGCCTAGATCTGTTTTTGCAGACAAACATACAGGCTCTTTTGCAGGCATTTTGAGGCTTAAGCTATTGTTGCGGATTTTTAAGTGTAGTGTACACTCAAGGCAAGTTTTGCAAACATCTAGGCTTAGTGTGAGTCAGATTTTAAAGGTAGATTGTAAGCATTCTTTGAATTTTCGTTTGGATCAGCAAGGAGTAGATATGCTTGGGTTTTGACACCGGAGGACAAGTTGGATGGAACCAGCTACTCGTTATGGAGTTTTATGATGTTAGAAACGCAGCCAGAAGCTGCCAAGTGTCACCCAAGGAAGCGCCGGGTGCGAGGGCCCTGATTCCTATCCCATAGCTGCGCAGCCTCTAGAGCCTTCAAAATATTCCAGGAGGGATGTCTTTCACATCTTTGTATATGGGACTAAGTCTTCTTTAGCCACGTGTCATTCAACGCTCTTCTGAGGCCTTTTAGGCCCCCCATATCACATAGTGCCTTGATCTATTCGTGATGCCACATGAGGGGTTTCGTGATGCCACACGAGGGGTTTCGGGCGCAATACACCCATATTCCAACCCCCCCCCCCATGGGCCAACCCACAAAGGGCCAGGTCAGCCATACGAGTGTTGTTCACTCGCAAAGGCTAGATCAGGCAAATCAAATATGACCACCCTTTAAGAGCCAGGTCAGATAATCAATGGGACGACCACCCATCGGCAGACTGTAATAAACTTTCTTTCTTTCTTTCTCTCTCTCTCTCTCTCTCTCTCTCTCTCTCTCTATATATATATATATATATATATATATATGGGTTCGGACAGGATGGATAGAGGAGATCATGAGCACTATTGGGGTCAAACAAGGTTGTCCATTATCATTGACTTAGTTTGGCCTCTACATTGATGAGCTTGAGACCTTCATCGGGACCCTAGGAGGGACTGGTTGCTCTCTAGCCGGATCCTTGCTCCAAATATTGCTACATGCGGATGATATGGTTTTACTATCCTCCATTGCATAGGGGCTTTAGCGACATCTTGACGCACTTTAGAGTCACACGACTTGAAGGTTAACCTTGGTAAAACCATGGTTATGATCTTCAACATATCTCGAGCAGCCATGCACAGAGAGCATTTCACTTTGGATGGGTTGCCAGTGGAGGTAGTTGCATCCTATACCTACTTGGGGGTTTTGTTCTTCGGCCCGATTTTCACGACGTGAGCAAGTTTACAAGCTCGACTGAGTAGGAGGTACGTTGCGCTAGCTAGACTCAAGCGACAAGGCTTTCACTCTCACTTCGAGGACCCTCAGACCAAGTCTCTCCTCTTTGACTCTCTGGTTCGACTTGCAGGTATGTATGGCAGTCCTTGTTGGGGGCTTGATCTTTCAGAGGCGGAGTGGTCTCGAGTCGCGAGAGACTTCAAGTTCTCATGCTTTCACGAATGATCCGCAATAAGCCTTCTGTTTCACATAAGATAGTCGTGGCCGAGTTCGGGGCATACCCACTACAGCTAGATGCGGTATTCCAGGTCATCACATGTCTGTTCCGCATTCGACAGTATGGATTTTACACCACAGGGCGGCGTAGGCTCCCATGGCTGGGTTTATGCTCCTCCATGTTACTGGCAGTAGGGGAGCTAGTATGCACATACTTGCAGATGATTTGAGAGCCTTGGGCTCGACATAGATAGATTACCCCCCTTCTAGTATAGCGTTGAGACCCCCCTATCCTGCTCACCTACCACAAGGTGAACCAGGTCATACGAGAGGATCTCCTACAGCTACACACATTCACGACTTGGTTAGCACCACATGAGCTCCTTGTGAAGCTTAGCTTCTTCAGAGATCACTGCCTACAGATTTCAGAGGAGGGCTTCATCGACGCACCAAGATACATGTGGATCCACCTCCCCCACTTCATGAGGATCTCGATTGGGCAGTTTCGGAGGGCATACCTAGAGAGGGTCACATTTGTACTCTGTGCGATTCCCAGGAGATCAAGTTAGAGGACCATTTCGCTTTTAGGTGCCCGGTGTACTACTAGATCAGAGGTCGGTACCACATCATCTTAGAGACGGTTTCGGCTCCCTACCCAGCCTCTTTATCTTTTCCAGACTAGCGGTGCTTGGTAGCTTTCATACATGAGGACGTTCAACACGGGGAGCGGTTGCTCAGAGGGCGTAGGGGGCACCAAGGCACACATCTAAACACTCCTCAAAGTATGATCACCGAGTTATTTCGATCAGATAGCTTTGAATAGGGCTTACAGGGGCGACGACCATGGTGGCTCGAGCTAGAGCCACGCCAGACCCGCCAGCGTACTCAAGCACGGATCATGCTAGGGGATATTACCTCGATATTTGCTCGACCAGATGCACGACTCACGGGAGTCACTGTGGCACTTATTCGCCGTAGGGCTACAACTGTTGGACAAAGGGAGCCCAGAAATGAGTGATGGAAGAAGAAAAACAAGATGCTGCATTGAAAATGCTGCAACAAGTGGAGGTTCAAGAGTGAGCCAATATGACAAAATCCTAGGGGTAAATGCCCTAACTGGACTAAGTGTCCTAACTGATCTAGGTGGTACATGTACTAATTCTACCAATAGTCCTAACTGACTATAACTAGGCCTACAAGGCACATACCAAAGAATAAGTGGCACCTATGGTTAGCCCATAGAATGGCCTACAAACCCCTCTCCATGGTATGGGCTGAAGTATCCTGGACATGGCTTAGGATACCTAAATATCTAAGGTCATGGTTGCACATATTCATCCTGTAGGGATATAGCAACCTATGACTGTACAGAGTACAATAGATCAAGTTACAAAAGGTACTAAGTTTAAAGCTTGCCGAAAAGCCTCTAACTTAGGTCCAGGTAGAGCTTTCGTAAATAGATCTGCCAAGCTGTCTTCAGTGGAAACATAAGACAACTGAATATCACCTGCTGATAATCGCTCTCTGACATAATGATAGTGAACCTCAATATGCTTTGTGCGAGCATGGAAAATAGGATTCCGTGCAACAACCAAAGCACTCTGACTATTAGTGAAGATGACGATAGAAGCAATCTGACATGCATAAAGATCTACAAGTAGTTTCCGAAGCCAAACACACTCCACTGTAGCTGTAAAGGCTGATCTATACTTAGCTTCACAGCTAGAAGTAGCAACTGTACTATGGTTCTTGCTGAACCAAGAAACGTTTGAAGTACCAAGCATGAAACAATTGCCACTATGTGACACACGAGTGTCCGAACAACCAGCCCAATCACTATCAGTGAATTCATGCATGACAAGTGAAGTATCAGCCCCATAAGGAAGGCCTAAATGCCAAGTGCCTTTGAGATATCTGAAGATACGCTTCATGGCATGCCAATGGTGCATAGATGGGCTGTGCATATATCTGCTCAACTGTGAGACAGGTCTCGTATGGCATAAATAAATCAAACAACCAACAGCCTACTGATAGAGAGTGACATCACATGTACCGCTGCCATCCTTAGAAAAGAAGTGAAAACCAGGCTCTAATGGTGTGGATACTGGCTTGCAATCCTCAAACTGAAAATGCTGCAAAAGCTGTATGTACTTGGATTGTGACATCAAAATGCCCCCATCACTGCTAGCAAATTGGATGCCCAGATAGTAGTGTAAAGGATCAAGATCAGACATAGCAAATGTCTTTTGCAAATCAAGCTTAAAATCTGCAATTTGGTTAGCATGTGTCCCAGTCACAAGCATGTCATCCACATAAAGGACTAAAATCAGCAAATCTGTCCCACTCTTGCGGATGTAAAGGGTAACCTCTGTAGGGCTTTTCTGAAAGCCAAGTGTGCGCAAATGAGTATGCATCCTGGAATACCAAGCCTGAGGTGCCTGCTTCAATCCATAGAGGGCATTTTTCAAGCCGCATACCTTACTTTGAGAACCTTCAACCTCAAAGCCAGGAGGTTGGGAAACATAGACCTCTTCCTGTAAATGCCCATGAAGGAAAGCTATCTTGATATCAAGCTGATGTACCTCCCAATGAAAGTGGGAAGCAAAGACAATAACAATACGAATAGTAGTGATCCTGGAAGTGGGAGTAAAAGTCTCCTCAAAGTCAATGCCTTGCTTCTGAGCATAGCCCTTAGCAACAAGATGGGCTTTGTAACGGTCCACTGAACCATCAACTTTCCGTTAAATTTTATAAACCCACTTAGTTCCAATGGCATTCTTGCCAGGAGGCAAATCACACAACTCCCAAGTGTTACTCTGATGGATAGAATCCAATTAAGCTTGCTCAACCAACAATCATTCTGAAAGGCATCTGATGACATAAGGGCTCTTCATTGCATGCTGTAGCAATCAATGCATAAGAAACAAAACTAGCATGCTCTTTCTGGACAGCTGTTCTAGTACAGGTTGGCAGAGGAGTATCTTGTTTGCTGTCTTTTAATGTGTCAAGGAGCCAACCGGGGACCTTTTTGGGCTCCTGGATTTCAGCTCTTTCTTGGTCAAGAGCCCTTTGCAAATGGTCCTGATCAATGAGAGGAATATCAGGCTGAATATCTGGCTGCACATGTGGTTGCAAATGACCAATAGATGGAGGAGGTACAACCTTGGATGGAACATCATCCTGAGCATCGGATGGAAACAAAGGCATCAAGCTGTCAAAAGTATATGGGGCATCAACAACGGGCTGTTTTTGACAGTCCAGCAAAGGCATAGTGGTAAATTCATCATACACAACATCCCGACTGACAAAACACTTGCCCGTGCAGGGCTAATAGAGCTTATAGCCCTTATAGCCCTTGCTTTTTGAGCTATACTCAATAAAAATGCAATTGAGAGCTTTATCATCCAGCTTAGTGCGTGTTTGTGAAGGCACATGAGCATAGGCCAAGCATCCAAAAGTCCTTATGTGAGAAATGCGAGGCTTACGACCCATACAAGCCTCATAAGGTGTGATACTCTGCAATGCCTTTGTGGGACATCTGTTCAAAATGTAATTAGCACACATGACGGCATCCAACCACAACTTGTTAGGCAAATGTTTGCCTTTTAACATGCACCTGGCCATCTCCATCACTGACCTATTCTTCCGCTCAGCCATGGGATTCTGTTGAGGAGTATAAGGCACCGTGCATTGATGATGTATGCCATGTAAAGCCAAAAGAACATCAAACTCCTTTGACATGTATTCACCCCCTTGTCTGTATTAAGGTGAGCAATGTGCAGCCCACTCTCATTCTCAGCCAAGGCAATAAAATGCTTAAAGCATGAACAAACTTTAGATTTGGATTTCAAGTCGAAAATCCAAGTATACCTGGTGAAGTCATCAATAAAAGGGACAAAATAATAGAATCTCCCAAGAGCTGCAACCCTCATGGGTCCACAAACATCACTATGAACCAGATAAAGCTTGCGTGAAGCACAAACTATCCGATCCTTGGGAAAGATAGCACGGTGCATCTTACCAAGCAAGCATGGTTCACAAATATGCTTTGAAGGCATATGTATTTTGGGAAGATCAACAACCATACCATCCTTATATAACTTCACCAAAGCTCCAAAATAACCTCTTATGCCACAAATGGGTATTTGCCATGGTAGAATCAAGAGCAAAGGCATGTGCATCTGCAAGTGCAGCATCATCCAAACACCTGTCATATGCATCAACTCTATAAAGACCTCTAGTCAATGCGCCAGTCAAGACCATGGTAAAGGCATGTGTAGCATCATACACTGCACACCTAACACATAAAAAAGAACCTGTAGCTATAGATGAAATAGAAATGAGGTTCTTGCGAATGCCTGGAACATAAAGCACATTCTCTAGAGTGATAACACCACCAGAGACAGAAGTAAGAGCAACTTGCCGAATACTTTTCACGGTATATGATGCATTATTGGCACGTGTGACACTGCCCCCCTGAGATGTATGCTCTAATGAGCTGAATAACTTCCGATAGGAAGTGATGTGCTTGCTAGCACCACTATCAAAGAACAATGCATCATGAACATATGAAACTGCCATGCAAGCATCATGAACATCAGGATTATACTGACATGTAACCAAGAAAGCCCAATGCTGGTCTTGTGCAAAATTAGCGGACTCATGTCGATTTTCTGCACTAGAAGAACCAGATACTGCAAGACCAGACTCTGTCTTCTTCTTTTCAGATGCAATCCGCTTCCTGCATTCAGAAATATCATGCCCAGGTTTCCTGCAATAGTTACATCTCTTCTTTTTATTATCCACTGAAGAAGAGGCACCATGTGAATGATCAGCATGGGAATGAGGGGGTTTACCAGTTGAAACCTTGCCTTTGTCTTTGTTTTTGTGCTGGGCAGCAATGATCACTAGCCATAGAAGCATTGCGATTCGCACGACTGTGCTCCTCCTGAAGAAGAAAAGCAACCAGCTGGTCAAATGCGAAATGGTTTGCATTGCCTCCTGCAACCAACCTCAATGTAGTAGCAAAGCCTTGATAAGAATCAAGCAACCCATCAAGGGTATTAGAAACAAGCTGAGAATTAGGCATAATCTCATCAATGTTGGCCAATTGCTCTTTCAAATCCTTCACATTAGTGAGATAGGCATCCGTTACCACCCTCTTCAAGCTTCAAATCTTTGAACTGCTTGCGGAGATAGGCAACGCTCGCCTCATTCCGCACCTGATACAAAGATGCAAGCTGATCCCATGCTTACTTAGCTGTCTTGCAAGACCGGATATGAGGGCATGTGCTTTGGCATCATGACCATCCCATTGAATGTGCTCCTGTGTAGGAGGCAAAGTACCAGTAGCTGCAGGTGCTCTAGAAGTAGCATTAGAACCATCACCTAAAGACCCATCACCTGAAGTAGAATCAGAATCGGTAGGTGTAGCACCAGAAGCTGTAGTACATGTAGGCCTAGCCTCAGAACCTGAAACAATATGCCATAAATTCTTGGCAATTAAAACATGGCCCATCATGTATGACCACATGGGATAATTGGTGCCATCAAGCTTGTCATCAGCTCCAAGCATACCAAAAAGATCATCTTTGTTGCTAGCCATTGATGCAAATAGAGAAGCAATACCACAACGGAGAAAGGCAAAACGAGCATCACCAAACTTCTACAAACTAAAGAAAAATGCAGAAAAACAGCTTCAAATGACTGACAGGTTCCGTACAGGTCCGTACAGCATTCAATGCACATATCCCCAGTCCATACTGCAATCAATGAGCTTGACAACAGTCCGTACAGTTTGACAGCAGTCCGTACGGTTCACACGAGCCTTGAACTGCAGATGCAGGTCCCCAAACCCTAAGTCGGCTGCAGCAGGGGCTCCAAAGATCAGTGTACTTCACACGTGTGAATAATCAACTGCTGCAGGTCTGAAACAGCTCCGAAATCACCCCGAACAGCTCCGTGCAAGCTTAGATATGCACTAAATGCATCGTACAGCTGTCCGGCTCACACGTGTGGAAAATACAGTATTAAATGTGCCGTACAGAGATATTGTAGGCTGGAACAGCTCGAAAATGCTGAGGAATCGCCAAAAACAGCAGCAAATGCTTTGAAGCACAATCTTCCTGCGACAAAAATGCTTGGAGAGACTCTGGATGGTCACACGTGTGGTCGCACCTTGGAATGTGTGCAGACCAGCAGAGAAAACAGCAAGAAAAGGCTGCCAAACAGCCGTCAATGAGCAAGGGAGAGATCGGGGTGGCTGGAGATGGCTGAGGGGAAGATCCCTGACCTGCTTTGATATCACTGTTGGACAATGGGAGCCCAGAAATGAGTGATGGAAGAGCAAAAACGAGATGCTGCAACAACAAGTGGAGGCTCAAGAGTGAGTTAATATGACAAAACCCTAGGGCTAAATGACTAACTGTATTGAAGATGCTGCAACAACAAGTGGAGGCTCAAGAGTGAGTCAATATGACAAAACCCTAGGGCTAAATGACTAACTGGACTACGTGTCCTAATTGACCTAGGTGGTTCATGTACTAACTGTACAAATAGTCCTAACTGACTATAACTAGGCCTACAAGGCACATACCAAGGAATAAGTGGCACCTATGGATAGCCCATAGAATGGCCTACAACAGCCAGGAGACCTCAGTGGGCTGTAGATGCTGATAGCTACCAGGGCCCTATCATTGGATTTTTTCCCTTGCAGCACCCTCACACACCGTCGCCCCCCTCTTGAGTTGACACCCAGAGAGTCTTTTGCTTTATTTTACCGACGCCTTTTATGGGCAGGACTATGGAGTTTTCTGATATGCATCTTGGGTGTTGATGCCCGTTTAGCGGCTCCACCCATCAATTCATTGTATCGGCTTCTCTTAGTCTCATATACACTTTTTGGTTTCTGAAGACTATAATAGACGTTCTTTCTTTCTTTCTTTCTCTTTTCTTTCTTGCTTACATTAGTTCCTCAATAATTTTCAATTTGTAAGATTGGAACACGTTTGGTTGTCTTAGTTTCATGGCTTGTTTGTATTTTAGGATTGTAGGGGGCCGTAACGTTTGCAATTGTATAGTGATGTCTATGGCTTTGGTTCTATCATTTATAATGTATTTGACTTCAAGGAAAACCGAAAGTTGTACACCTTATTTCTCCTTTTGTCTTATTTAAATGTTAAGTATGTTGCTTATCACAAATTCATTCAAGATGTTATCAATAACACTATCCTATTGAAGTATGTTGCTTATTACAAATTCATTCAGCATGTTATCGTATTGAAGAACATTCTCGGATTTTCTGCCCACATTCTATATGCATGTGCAAATTAAGTTGAATGTCTTTGCATTTTATAGAACAGTCTAGTGCTGGCAAGCTAGTTTTTGGAAATCATAATGTTATGAAAGTAAAACATGAGCTATATATTCATGAAAAAAAGAAAAAGTATATAGAGACTCAAGCCAATGTTATCTCTTGGGATGTGTCTTGCAGGACAATATTTTTGAGTGGCAGTTTGCAATCCGTGGGCCTCGAGATTCAGAGTTTGAAGGAGGCGTTTATCATGGCCGCATTCAGCTGCCTCCTGAATATCCCTTTAAGCCTCCTGCTTTCATGCTTCTTACGGTATTGATTTCTTGACTTGTATCTTTTGAACATGTAACGAATTAGAAAATTCAAATTGTAAGTCATAGTACCTTGTGAAATTATTTGGTAGCCTTTGATGCTTATTGCACATACCTTTTTGTAAAGCAAAATGAAACCAGCTCTTCCAGCAAAAAGGAAAAAGGGAAAACCCAATTTCAGATGCTATGGTTGTATTTCAAAGTGCATCAACGAAGTTTTGGAATTGCAAATCTTGGTGCGATTATCATGAAGACTTAATGCTTCATTTACTCCTCTTTGCATGCATGTAGTCACAGCTCAAGAATGAAGTGTCATTGAAGGAAGCATGTGATGGAAACTGATGTGCTTAGTCGAATGAAGTGTCATTGAAGGAAGCATATGATGGAAACTGATGTGCTTAGTCATGCAAGGTGTCAGAGAATATTGACATGTACCTCTAGCTCCAAATATCGACCCTGATACCATATCAAAAAAGAACGCTGCTTCTTGTAGCCAAGCGGATGTTAGAGAAAAAGATTGCTTGCTACAGCCAAACCTAACACAACAGAAGAGGTCTTGAGATCTTACAACAAATACTTTAACACCAACTCACTCTTTGCGCTTATAAAGAGCCACTTTAGATATGGAGAGAACACACATAGATATTCAGCTGAACAAATCTCACGACTAGAGACAATGTCGAAGTACAAAATATAGCCCAAAGTGTGTCATCACCTTTAGAACATACACGGAGGTAAGCCACCGTTTGGACAGGTTTTGTTTGCTGATCCTTCTGCTGTAGACCCCTCCAAGATCACCTCGTGTCCCTGATGGACTCTAGGTTGAGGACTCTTGCAAAAAGTATGCTCTGATATGCGCAAGCAGGCAAAAGTTCCCTTTCATGCAGTCCTTATGCTCTCCTACGGGTGTAGGCCTGCACCTAGGTCCATATGCTCTCCTACAGGCGTAGGTCTCCTATAGGTGTAGGTTTGCACCTAGGTCTGCTGCAGATGGGGAGAGCAGCAAAAGACTGCATTTATCACCCTCAAGGCAAAGTTAACCACCGAGCCAATCCTTATTGTTCCTGACTTGCACAAGCCCTTTGATGTGGACTGCGATGCATGCGGGGAGTGTGTTGGAGATGCTCTTCATCTAGATGGTCATGTAGTTGCCTATGAAAGCTGGAGATTACATGATTCTGTAAAGCATATGCAGGTTTATGAGAAAGAGTTGTTGGGTGCAATTGATGGCTTAACCATTTGGAAGCACTATCTTTTAGGAACTGATTTCACGGTCAAGTCACCAAAGTCTCAAGTATTTCTTGACCTAGACTAAGCTCTCAGAAAAGCATATGAAATGGGCACATTTTCTGTCCATGTTCCATTTTCAGATTGTGCATACTTCAGGAGCACTTAACGGAGTGGTGGATGCCCTATCGAGAAGGCTGCAAAGTGAACAATGTAACAATAACCTATCATAGGACCTTGATGACATGAAAGAGCACTATCTATAGGACCCAGATTTTGGGGAGATCATGAAGAATATTCAGCAAGGCCAGTCAACCAGCCAGTACACCCTTAGAGATGGCTATCTCATGGAGGATGATCATCCATGTGTTACTTGAGATATGCGGATGAAAGTTTTAGAAGAGTGACATGCACCTCCTTATGCAGGCCATCGAGGCATTTCTTCATGGATGCAAGCCATAGAAAGGCACTTTATCTGGCGAGGTATGCAAGAGGATATCCACAAGTTTGTTACGGAATGTCTTACCTGCCAAAAAGCGAAGCTCGACCGACAAAAGACTCCAGGGCTTTTGATGCCGCTTTCTGTATCCAGGCCCCATGGGAGAGTAAAGATATGGACTTCGATCTTGCACAGTCAAAAGATGGAAATGTTGGGATTTGGACATAATTGACAGGTTTAGCAAGCTCACTGCATGTGCAAGTCTCTGATCCCAACAAATCTATTTAGGTGTGGAAGGCACTGCGGTAAGCACTGTGGCATAGTTGCCAGCGGAAACGGAAATGGAAGAAACGGAAACGGAAGAAATGGAAGAAACGGAGTTTTCGGCTCTCGCCAAAACGGAAACGGAAGAAACGGCAATATGATACAATTTATGTATAAAAAAATATTTTTATACATAATATAATTATCAATAGAGTGCAAATCATACATAATACAATTATCTATACTTGAAGCTTCAAGCATCAATGAATCATTCATGCCTCTATGATTCTAAATTCTTGAATGATGCTTCAATAATATGAAATCAACATGTATCATGACTAACAAGTTTGACATTACAAGAATCTGAAATTTAGAAGTTTGAAGTACTTTAAACTTAGCACACAAGTTGAAACTTGAAACTTGAAACTTGAAAGCATCCAATGTCCAGACTCCATATATGATCATGATTCATGATCCACAAATTCCATGATCATGACTCATGAGTCATGCAAGACTCAAAATAAAAGCACCCATGGATGATATAAAAAAAAGCAGCTGCCACCTGGTACCAAGGTCCAAAGTATACTCAGTAGTAAGTACTGTATCTACTATCATAAAAAAAGAAATAACATAGTCTAGGAATCAAGATGCATCATGTTGCAGCTTGTAGGCTGCATGCATGATGCATCTGAAGTGTCATGACTAGGAGTAGGCTAGCACTGTAGTCTGTACAGTCGTAGTCAAGTGACAAGGACCAAGGTACATCACTACTGATCATCTGCATCATCCATGGACTCCTCGTCATCGTCATCCTCTGCCTCCTCAGATGAGCCTGAGGCATCTGTGTCACTGTCTGAAGAAGAATCATCAACATCAGGATCAGGACCATCGGGTGCAACTTAAGTACTAGCACCATCTCCAGATGGTTGAGTGTATGATCGTGTGGTGTGCTGGTGTTGACAGCTCCTCATACAACATGGTGTATATGTCCAGCTCCTCCTGTGGGATATCTGGTATGGCCTTCATCTTCTCCACGTCCACCTTGTCTACATTCACTTGGCGAGGTTCGAGGCAGCCGGCGGCGAACTCAAGGAGACGGAGGTTGCAATGACAAAACACCAACCGCTCCAATTGAGCCGTGCTCAATTTGTTCCTCTTCTTTGTGTGAAAGAGGGCCCAAGTGCTCCAATTCCTCTCACAAGGACCGGAACTGCAGTCCTGTGAGAGAACACGTATAGTAAGGTGTTTCTGCCATAAGCCAATTAAGCAGAGATAAGTATCAGGAACTTGATAACTTTAAACATATTTGTAGTAGATAAAACTTCAAATTACTTAATGACTAAGCTCTAACTAGTGGCGTTGTAAGTTGTCTCTTACCAAAGTAGGAGTACAGTTGCCATATTTCTCCCACCAGGAGACAGGATGCAACTGTGTCTCTCGGAGCCTAGCCGTAGGTGGACCAAAGGAGAGGCTATGATTGCGGAACAATAGAAGTTCATCCTCCATTCTTCGTTGCATCTCCAAGTCACCACCCGTCCAATTTTGTAGATATTGTTGCATCTCCTCCTCCAACTCGTCATTCTCATATTACTCTTGACTGCGCCAGAGGGGATGCAATACATGTGCCACCGCATGGATTGGGCGGTGGAACCAATTCCACTGCTTATTCCATATAGCATGGATGGACTCAACCCTAAATCATGCCACAAGAAATTAGAATGCATTATGCAAGCAAAATTCATAGACTATATATAATAGTACATACATAATATATATCTGAAAATTCTAGGCTTCATGATAACAAATTGCAATTTAGTAACTGCAATAATTATACATATTACAAAAGTAAAAAGTCTTACTTATCAGGCGATAGGGAAGTGTTTCTGTTGAGGGCCTCTCCAATCTTGTCCATAAACTCGTACAAGAGCCCTAATGTGCTTCCCTCCATGTCCGTGATGCGAAGCACCGTGTAGATAGGATTAATCGATTTGATTAATGCCTCCGCCTGATTCTACCAAGACTCATCCATGATCATGTGGACAAATTCGATAGACTTTGCTTGGTCTCTATCATCCCAATCTCCCCACTCCCGAGACTCAACCGTGCGCAACAAGCCCTGGCGCACTCACACAAGCCTCTCCACCACTATGAACATGTAAGCAAACCTTGTGGCTGGAGGTTTCAATAGCTCAAGGTCACTGTAAGCCCGATAGATGCTGAGGACTTTGGGTCTCTTCGTGACAAACTTCACGATACTGCGGGCTGTGGAGAAGATGGCATCAATCCAAGGTATCTTCCCTAGGTCCTCGACAGTGTCACAAGAAACGTTTCTAGATTTTTACAGGCGTTTCGTCTAGAAACGCCTAAAAATAATTATTTTATAGATGTTATATATATAATATACTTCCTAAATAATTGTCTTCAGATTCTCTCTCTCTCTCTCTCTCTCTCTCAAAAGAGCTCTCAGACTCCTCTCAAAAGAGCTCTCAGATATCGATATTGTGCACACAATGCACATTGCACACACATATTACACAGTTGAAAGAGTAAAAAGATGCGTCACGCAGCCTATAGATTGAGGTTTACAAAGACACAGATTTTCCAGTTTACAAATTACTATTAACTAATTAGTTGCAACTTGCAAGTGCATATGGCTGCTAGCGTATGCCATGGATGATGGCCCATAGTTCAAACAATAAACTTTTAACTTTATAATTCAAATTTCAGAATCAAATTTCAAGATTTAAGATTCAAGATTTAAAATATAACAAAATGTATTATGTATTACTGTTTACATCATACATGTAACATGCCATAATGATATACTGGTAACTGTATGGTGTAAATTGTATACATAATCAAAGCCCGTCGCCTACAAGCCAGTTGCTAACAACTGCAGTGTACACAGTACACTCTAGAGTCTAGTCTCGACTCTCTAGAGCTAGGGACCATTGCCCTCTCCAAGATCTGCTGCCTCATCACTGTCATCATCAGCACTGGAATCAGCAGATGGATCTACATTCTCTGTGGAGGAAGAGGAAGTGCCACCCTCGAACCAAGTAGGGGCTCTCAACTGATCTGAGTCTCTGAGTCCGCACTGTCTACCAATGCCGCCTCCTCCTCTGGCTCATCTCTGCCTGGACGTCCTCGGGATGACGATGCAAGAACAGATCCCTGTGATCCCCCTCGTGAGGCTCGTGCTCGACGTTGATAACCACGAATCTGGGGTGTTCCTGTATCCTCTGCAACATTAGCAGCACGTACTCGTGGTGCACGAGCTTGAGCCATCGAACGTGTCTGACGTCGGAATCGAAGCATATCCTATCGCAGGAACTCGTAAGCATCGTCATTCTCTCGACTGTGCTGGATGGTGGACATGTCGACATGTTTTAGCTTGATCTTGTCAGGATTGACTTGCTTGGGCTTCCACTCGATGCTACCGGTACCATCTGCAGACCTGTACTTCTCAAGTAGACGTAGGTTGGCATTGACATATACCAACCTATTGAGCTGCTCCACGCTCAACCTGACATAGTTTACAAATTACAAAGCATAAAGAAGTCAATTCTCACGACTTAAGAAGTATAAATAAGAACTATAAGAAGTTAGAAGTTAGAACTTACTTGTTTCTCATCCTGGTGTGTATGTCTGCACATATGCTCGATATCCTCTCAGCTGGACCTGATGTGCAATCTTGCGAAAGGATGTGGAGAGCTAAGTTCTGCAATGAGGGATTCAAAATCCCAAATTTCTCCCACCAAGTAAGAGCCAACAGCCTGTTGTCTCTTTCCTTGGCAATTGCACGAGAGAAATGACCCATGTCATTGTGGAACTCCACTATGTCCTCTTCAATGCTATTGCAATTTGCAATACAGAAGAAGACAATATAAATAATTAGATAAATCATAAATGATAATAGTAAATACAAAGTTGAAAGCACTTAGAAGTTAGTAGTGAGCAGGTTGACCTCCTCGTGCCAGATGTGCCATATCTCTTTATAAAAATGGTATCCTGCCATACATCCCGTTTTGTGCTTCCACTCGGTCCACCGGCACGTCTTGAGGCCATGGTATGGGAGTAGAGAGTAGAGTAGAGTAGATTGTAGAGGCTAGAGGAGAGTAGAGGGTAGAGACTAGAGTAGAGGGTAGAGTAGAGTAGAGTAGAGTAAAGGGTAGGGTAGAGTAGGGGGTAGAGGGTAGACCGTAGAGGAAAGTAGAGGGTAGAGGGTAGAGTAGAGTAGAGTAGAGGCCCGAGGGTAGAGTAGAGAGTAGAGAGTAGAGGAGAGTAGAAGGTGGAGTAGAGGGTAGAGTAGACTGCAGATGGTAGGCTGGAGCAAGGCAAGCAATGGAGCGGCATAGGAGGAGCGAAAAAACAAAAACGGCGGCCGAAATCTGCAAGAAACTCGTCGCGACGGTTTTTTGGACAGAAAACGTTTCGTCCTAATTGCGCGTTTCGGGCGTTTCGCAGAAACGTTTTGTCTAGAAACGTTTCTTCGCGTTTCGGTGCCCCGAAACGCGTTTTTTGGTAACACTGGTCCTCGATCAAAAGATCAAGGCAATGTGAGGCACAGGGTGTCCTTTAGGGAACTCATCTTCTAACATGGCACCCATTGACACACAATTGCTGCCATTATGTGTCACCACTTCGACCACATGCTCAACACACCTATCTCCATAATGGCTGCCCGTAAATGCTCCCAAATATACAACCCTGTAATCACTGTACTTGCAATGGAAGCATCTATGGTTCTCAAGAACATGGTTCCCTTGCAAGAAGACACTAAAATATTGTACACACTCCTCTCGCGTGCATCTGACCATCCATCGCATAAGAGTGTGCATCCATATTTTTTCCAAGTCTCTTTCAAGGGCTTCATTTGGTCTTCCACACATTCCCTCTCTCTTCTTAGCTCTCTTGTCCGCAAGGCCTCATATGTAGGCCCTTCCCATTCATACCCAATGCGGCTCACGGCTCTCATGGCCTTCCTCCATCGTGTAGTCTTCGCCACATGAAAGGGTATTGCACACTGTATGAAGAGCTTTGTGAGCTCACTAGTGGCCTCCTTCACTGCTTGCTTTTGCAAGCGTGTTTGAATGCTAGACCTTTGCAGTGATCCTCTTTTTTCCGCACTAGCATCCACACTAATTGATCCATGTGGCAAGGGTGTTCTTGTAGCACTAGGACCCGCGCTCGATGTAGTTGATGCCCCTCTACTTCTCTTTGCAGAACCCAATGTGCTGGCATCATCCAATGGCTCAATGTGAGCAGCCTCTTCTTCATCTTGCAGCCCTTGCCCTCCACTTTTTGTAGCCAAGGCTGCCATGCGCACACGCTTCCATTCTGTTAGGCCACCTTTCACTGGAGTAGGCACAAACTCACAAGGTCCTACATCCTTGCTGGGAACACCTGCTAGATGGTCTTTCACCCGTGTGACAGACCCCGTTTTGCTTATGCCGCAATAGTTGCATCTCCACTTCTTGGAGCCACCGCCTCCTTTATAACTATCCAGGAGAGAGACATGGACCCAATAAGCATCTCTCGGCATTGAGGAGGATGGAGAGGTGAGAAGGAGGATGGAGAGGTCACAAGTGAGAAAGGATGGAGAGGTAGAAGGAGGATGGAGAGCTCAGAGGTAAAAGAGGATGGAGAGGTGGAAGGAGCCTGGAGGATTAGAGGTAGAAGTGAAGGAGGATGGAGAGGTTATAGGTAAGAGAGGATGGAGAGAAGAAGGATGGAGGGATGGAGAGCAGGCTGCCAAGTTGCAGCTTGCAGGATGGAGAAGATGGAGAGAAGGATGAAGAGGATGGAGGTCCGAGGAAAATGGGATGGAGAGTCCAAGAGCAAAGGATGGAGGGATGGAGAGAGCTTAGAGAAGGTGGAGAGAGCAGCAAGGATGCACAGAAGGAGTGCAATGGGCGGGAGGCAGCGAAGAAAGGAGCTAGGTGGCGAAATCGCGATTTGGGGGTGTAGGTCAAAAACAGGTTTTACGAAACGGCGTTTCTTGAAGAAACGCCGTTTCCGTTTCCTGCCAAGAAACGGCCGTTTCTGGCAACTATGCACTGCGGGAGCAGTAGTAGATGAATCAGAAGTGCCAATAGTAGTGGTTGTGGGGGCAGGAGATGCCTGTGTTGGAGAGACAGGTCTAGTTTTGGATCTAGATACAATATCCAAGAAATTTCTGAATACCGACAGGTGGCGCACCAAGGATGACAGCATGGGATAGTTGGTACCATCAAGTCTGTCCTTAGTGGCAAGCATTCCAAATGACTCATGGTTTGCCACTGCAAATGAAAATTCCCCAAAAAAGAAGAGTACCTTTCAAATGTCAAAGCCTCAAGGCTACAGTGCAATAAGCTGGCTGCTCCAAAGTTGACCACAAATCTGCAAATGTGAACCCAAAAAAGATGACAGCAAAAGATCAGCAAATGTGACTGCCCAAATGAGTGCTCAAACACTGAGCAAAAGACAAAGGGTTGCCCTGCAATATATGACTGCAATAAGTTGCAAATGTCAAAGCTCCAAAAGCATAAAGCTTCCCTGAAAATGCTCAAATGTGACCTGAAATTGGACCCCAAGGCAAAGGGGATAACTGCAAGTATCAATTCTGTAAAACCCCAAATTTCCTAAAATGAAAGTATGCCAAATAGAGGGCAAAGTGAAATTTCTGCTCAATGTCATTGTACCTGCATGCAGCGTCTGCAATAAACTGTCATTTGCCGCAAAAAGCCCCAAAATCTACCAAATTAGACTGCTAAAAAAGCAAATTTCTGAAATTCTCACTCACATTGAGTGGAATAGTCCCAGAAAAGCTGCCAAATGCCTTTTTCACGGTAACAATGCCAAAAGCCCGAATTTCTTGAGAGAAGTTGCATAAAAAAGAGGGTAAATTGAGGAAAAGCCCCAAATAATGCAAACATTCAAACTCTATCTGCAATGTCTGTCAATGTATAGGAAATGTCACAGTTTGTGACAGGTCAAGCAGTCAGAAAGTCAAATGAGATGACTAGATCTGCAAATGCAGCCTGTGAAATGAAAAGAGGGGCTGGACATGAAATGTACACTACTGTACGCAACTTGCAGAAACTATATGGCAAGCTTCTGTAAGTCGTATGAACAACTTTGCAATCCTATACGGACAACACATGCAGGATGTACAACAGATTCTTATACTCCATGACAGATGTATGGACAACGTACGGAAAGCATATGGCAACTGTACTACAGATTCTTATACCTGTACGAGAGATGTATGGACAACGTACACAAAGCATATGGCAACTTGTACGGACAAAGCTCTGAAAGCAAAGTTGCCTTGCAAGTGCTCGAAAGTGACCTGAAATTGAACTCCAAGGCAAAAGGGATACCTGCAAGTGTCAATCCTGCAAAAGCCCCAAATTTTCAAACAAAGGAGAGTATGTCAAAAAGAGGGCAAGGTGAAATTTCTGCTCAATGTCACTGTACTAGCATGCAATGTCATTTGCTGCAAAAAGTCCTGAAATCTGCAAAATCAGACTGCTAAAAATAGCAAATGTTTGAAATTCTCACTCACAGAGTGAGAAAATGCGAGAAAAGCTGCCAAATGGAGAAAAATTGCACCAAGAAGAGGGCAAATTGAGGCAAAGCCCCAAATATATGCAAATTTTCAGCTCTATTTGCAATGTTCTCAATGTTCAGGAAATGCCCTAATTTGTGAGAGGTCAAGCAGTCAGGATGTCGAAGGAGATGACTAGATCTGTAAATGCAACTTGTGAAATGAAAAGAGGGGCTAGACAGGAAATGTACGCTGCTGTATGGTAGGATTGCAAAAAACCATACGATAAACTTCTGCAGGTCGTACGGACAATTCGGCGATGCTGTACGGATAGAGCACGTAGGATGTACGGCAGATCATTATACCTGTATGATTGATGTATGGAGGGCGTATGGAATGCATTAGCAAGTGTATGACAGATTCTTATACCTTGTACGGATAAATTTTATAGTTAAACAACAATTGAACGGCAAACCATGAATGTTTTTGCAGGTCGTATGAAAACTGGTTCACATTGTATGGATGATGTAAAGGTTGTATGGACAATGCAAATCTATATGAGATGTACGTATGTCCATAGGAATGTAAATCGCTTGTATGTTGATGTACACAAAATGTTGAAGCAAACCTGCAAATGGTGCTGGTCGCTGCTGCTAATGTGTAGCAGCAACTCAACAAAGTTTATCCAATAAAGTGCAACACGATAGCATGAGCAGCAGAAGTGCGAGTCAGGGAAGCAGTTCGGAGCAAGAACTTGCTCTGATACCACTTTTGGGTGGGGGGAGCAAAGGAGTGGAAATGGAATGCAAGAACAAACAGCAAGCTGAGGGAAATGAGGAGTACTTGCAAATGTATAATGAAGAAAGTACATGTGGTGACCTATATAGGCCCCAAAGTCAACCAAAGAGTTGACCAATTAAGTCAATCAGAGGGTTGATTGAAATCCTAACTGGCCTACAAGGCCACACCAGGGCTAAGTGCTAGCACCCCTTAGTCTATACATTTTAGAGCTTCCTAGCTCTTTGTAGAACAGAGAATCTGAGTTGAACCGGCTTCATGCTCCCCTGTGAGCAAGCTTTGTAAATAGTTTTCTATTGCAAGAAAAAACGGGCGCCCGGGGGGGGGGCAGTTCGTTTGTACCAGAATTTCACAGTCTCATAGACCCATCGGTCTTCTGAAGACTTAGAATTTCACAGTCTCATAGACCCATCGGTCTTCCGAAGACTTTAATAAACTTTCTTTCTTTTCTCTCTCTCTCTCTCTCTCTCTCTCTCTCTCCACTTCAAGCCTCACCCTTGAAGTTAGACTGTTGTTTTTGGAGTTTCCAGCATCACGTTGGTGATGATAATGAAGTGTGAATTGGTTCTCCCCTCCCTCTTTTCCCCCGACCCCTAGAAAAGAACTTCTATTTCTGCTTGAAATAAGCTACCATAAAAATCAGCAGAAACTAGAAACGGTGTTGAAACTTGACCATGGGAAAAAGAAACGAGAGTTGGTTGTCGCCAAAAAAGGGCCAACCTGTTTCCCAAGAACCCAACATACTGTGTATGGAGTCTCTGGAAAGGGGCTAACAAGCAAGGTGGCAGACTATACAACCAACGAATACCTCTCGTGGTGAGGATATAGAAAATGCGGCCAAGCCTTGCAAAAACGTTCCCGCCTGTCAGCAGTTGCTCTAGAACCCGGAGCTCTGCACTCCCAAATGGCACGTAGGGTGTAGAAGTTGTCGTGCCAAATGGTGACAAGAGTGGCTGTCGGAGTAGTCTGCTGGCCTCCCATCACCAAATTGCAACGGGCGACCTGAATATGCCAGGCAGTGATGATGGCAATTGTCTCCCACATACTATCCTTTGTCGAAGGTGCAGGGCGAACGCCGTTGGGAGGAATTGCCTCATGTGCCTTGATCTTAGCCACAATCTGGTGCTGAATCCGAAAGGCTAGAGTAGTGGGATCTATCAGAATGCATGGCCTCCCTCTGTGAGCCACGCGACCATCCCCTAAGTGAAGTTTCTCTCCATCCGCTGGGTGCTAGCCACTATCTTAAAGTTGACCATCAACTGTCCACTCGCATTTGCTCCAACCAAGGGCCGATGGGTTGCAGGCTAGTCAAAAGGCGTGACCAGTGGCGGGAGATAACCTCTCTAGGGACCTCCTATTCTACCCAGTGTCGCTCCCTTGGGGGGGTCCATGCTGTTGCCTCCAACTGTAGGCGTTTGCCAATATGTGTCGTTGAATAGAAATGCGTAGTCGTCAATCCCTCCCACCACGAGTCTAGTATCGCTAGAACTATCTCTACCCGCCTTGTGCCTGCTCCTCTCATGTGAGAGAGTGCTTGCTTGCCCAACCAATATGTGTCTGTTGACCAAGCATGCGTCCCTCTAGGTCTCGTACCTGTAGGTGCCACATAAGTGGCTGCCTATTGAACTCCTCACGACAAGTGGGGTTGGCTCGTATAAGACCTAGAGACAAGCGCTTCCAGACTCTGAAAAGGTTTCTCATCAAGGGAGAGCCCTTCCCCGTGAGAGGAGCTGTTGAGAAAATCCAGGGACGCCCCCCAGGCTAGAACCTCATGGACCTCCTCAGTTGCGTTATTGGCCCAATTAATCCTTGCTCTAGATGCCTCACGTCAGGTGGGTAGAGCCTCCTTGACCGCCTCAAGGCTCGCTGCAGAACCCTCCACATAAAGTGCTGTGTCCTGTAAACTTTGAATCTAGCAACTCCTCCTACCGAATTGGAAGCCTCATCCCTATAAGATCCCTAGCTTGTGATCCCAAGAGGTAGCACAAAGCCTCCGTGGCACAAAAAAAGAAAGGGGACGAGAGGGAACTGAACGGGGGAGAGAGAAATCCTCGCCTGTATGACCACCTATAAGCAGTTGACTGGAGCTACTTGCGTAAAGGGACAAGACCCCTCTGATCCACATGTTTGAGAAGCCTAACCGCTGCATAGTGCTCTCCAGGGAGGGCCACTCCACCTTGTCATATGCCTTCTCAAAATCCAAGAGAAGGATAGCGAGAGGTTGCGGCTCCTCTTGGGCCCAGTCTAGAGTCTTCAAAAGGTGAAGATTGTCCAAGATATTGTGTTTGTACACAAACCCTGTATGAGTGTCATGGATGATGTCTACAAGGTGAGGCCACCATTGCATAATCACGACCTTGGCCAAGATCTTGTAGGCTGTCTCCAGTAGGAGAATCGGCCTCCACTGTCGTAAGTCATCTTTGCCTCCTCTTTTGGGATCAAACAAATCCATGCAGACTCAAAGACTGAGGGAGTGAGCCTATATCACAAACCTCTTGAAAAGCCGATGGAAGAGGAGTGCAAATGTGCTCCTAGAAGCATATGAAGAAACCCGGAGTCAAACCGTCCTCTCCGAGGCACTTTTGCGAAGGGTGGCCCTTTGAGAGCGATTGTTTGTGAAAGGCATCTCAAGCTGTCTGCTCACGCTCTGTGACACTACTATCGAGATGTTACCCCAAACCGTTTCTCTGACAGTGATCACCTGGTGGGACTCCTCCTCTGCCTCCCTGTAGAACTTCGTGGTCATCTCGAGAATCTCCTCAGGGTCCGTATGCATGTGACCATCTCAGTCTTTGCAACTATGTTCCCACTGACCTAGGTCATGTGACCTGAAAGAACTGTCTGGTCATCCTATCACCTTGAGAATGATAGGAGAACCCCACAGTACGGGTCTCTGTGTCCTAGAGATCTAGCGGGGTTTAAAACTTGGATATGAAAACACTTTCTATGAGGTGTTTTGGGAATGCTTCCTACGGTCGAACTCATCCTTAAGGCTCCGTCTAATCCCATGCATTCCCAACTAACAGGCAGTTTCACTCCTTCAAACATATGGTTTTCAAAATGCATCCACTTCCTCTACATTTGGTACGATGCGGAGAAACAACCGTCGGAGCAAGAGAACGATCGTGCACTCATATCTATCTGCTAGCCACTGCGATCTTGGGTCTTGCTCTTTGAGATGCTCAATGGAGGCCAAGTCGCGTCTCCGAGCTCCCTCTCGGGTCTGGAGGAGATGACGGCACCACAAAGCTTGGGATTGCAGCTTCTCACTGCTCCTATAGATTGCCTTTGCTGCTCAAGTGGCCCAACCTCCTCAGCTGACTGACTCCAAATCTCTGCCATCGCCTCCTATACCTCCTGCTCTTGTTGTTAGGAGTCAGGAATGCGGATCCCCTTCCCTCACATAAAACCTGTCCAGCCTCTCGAAGAGTCCATCGTGTCGATGCTGGCCAAAGGAGAAACGGAGGCTGCTTGGAAGCTTGGCGAACTTCGCCTCTTGCCAGGGGTCTTTGCTACAAATCGTGAAGATGAATTGCTCCCAAGTACTCCTCTCAGTTGTCGGCATCGTAGAGAAAGAGACTTCACCTAGCTTGTCCTCCCCAAACTTTAGATTGTTGAAGTTGCGTCGAACAATCCAAGAGTCTACGTCTATACAGGCTACTCACTCACATACTAGTATCTAGTGCATATGGGATGAGTCCCATAATGACACGTGTCACTCACACATGACTCACACACATGAACTAGTACTAGATGACCTAGTACTACACACCAACACATCACATCACATCACGACACTCTTTGGCTATGATATCTCCAACACCCCCTTTCAGAGCAAAGAGTGTGCTACCCAACACGCGAACGATCCCCCCTCCACCGCAATACGGTAAAGAGCAAGTCTAGCTATCCAACACTTGCCGTGTGATAGCGACTTCTCAGTTAGCTTGCGACTGGCAGGGGCAAACTATCACTCGTCACCCCCCCTTGCTCTGAATTGGGTGGTCGATACCATCAAACCAAAGTAGAAACCATATAAGCATTTTTGGGGGACAACCCAGGGTAGAATACCTCTTATTGACTCCAAATACATTAATTTTAGAGGGACAACTCAAGGCTGAGAACCTTTATTTGACTCAACACAAACACACATAGCATAGGAGCCTAGAAAGCCCAACCCTGGTCGAAAAGATCCTCGTCCTCAAGAGAGGCCGTGAACCTCTACTGTAGCTGAATGTATCTCCTTTGGGGGCTCTTGGGGTTCAGCTTCTTCTTCAGCAAGGAGATTGGCATGGTTCTTCTCTTGTTCTTGTTCCTTCTTCTTGAAGCAATGGGCGTCAATGTGTCCTTTCCTCTTGCAAAACCTGCAAATAATGTTCTTGTTGGTCTTCCATTTGCTTGTGGAAGCAAATGGTTGGTCACCAGCACTAGGAGAGGCAAGAGAGGCTTCCTTATTGTGACGGTCCTTCTCAATGAGGAGTGCCACCATATTATCAAACGTGGTAGTGGCTAGACGAAGAACTTTAAGAGTTTGCTCAAAGAAAGAAATTCCATGCATACTCTTCATGAGGTATGTTCCTGTATTCATCTAGGTATATACTCTTCATGAGGACAGCCATCTTATCTTCATCATGGGGCAGAGTTGTTGAACAAGAGATTGAAACCGGGCTAGATGATCACTCAACTTATCACTCTCTTCCATTTTCAAATCATAAAACTTGAGCTTCAGAAAAACTTTAGAGTTGGTGATTTTATTATCAAACAAGGTCTCAAGGCGATTCCAAATCTGTTTAGTTGTCGACTTGAAATCCACATGATGGATGAGTGAGTCGGCTAAGCAAAGACCAATGAGGGCAATGGCCTTAGCATTCAGTTGATTCCAAATCCTTTGGTGTTGTTGATCAAGTAATTCAACCTGGTCATCCTCAACAACATCCCAAACACCTTCACGCATAAGCAGCAATTGCATCTTGGTTTGCCACATGGGAAAGCCTTCCCCCTTCAACTTGTCCACGAGCAGGGAACTTGAAGACAAGGAAGTCATGATTGAAGAGGGTTTCATTAAGGCGGGCAGCAGCCTGAAATAAAGCACTAGCAAGTGGAACAACAAACTTCACGTATGCAAGACGGCTGAAGAAATGCTTCGGTGGGTGTTTCCAGCAGCTGGTCGATGGGCTGAAAGGCTTCAAAATGCAGAGACAGATCAGAAATATGGAAGGCGGCTCAGCAGGACAGCTCCGAATTGTTGCAGCAGGTCACCAAAGAAGAAGTCGGTTGTTGTAGATGTGTTGTAGATGTCTGAAGCAGATATTCGGAGGCCTGGTGTGCTTCAAAATGCGCAGCACTTGGAGGCATGGAAACTGCTCGGAGGTGGCGACTATGGCACTGGAGCTGCTTGCAGGTGGTCTGGTATGCAGCAGCAGCAAGTTGAGGCTGCCTTAGGTGTTGAAAAGCTCTGAAACAGTCTCGAAATAGCCCTGGAAATCCTCACGTGCAGAAGAAAGTGCTGACCAGCCAGCCTTCAGGGTGCCAAAGCTGCCGACCAGCAAGCAAGGAAAGGAACACCTAAAATACTCGCAAGGAGAGGACAAAGGAGTCAGCAGGAGACGGGGCGGTGGCTGGCTGTGAAGGAGGCAGAAAACGGAGACTAAAGGCTGCAGGGAGAGGTAGAATGAGGCAGGGCTGAGGCGAGATAGAGGTGGAGGCTAAAACTGGATTATGCTTTTGAATTAGGGTTAGGGCTAGGGTCCGTGGCAGCTATGGCAGGTCTAGAGTGATGTGGCAGATATGAAGGTGGCTCTGATACCATGTTAGAAACATGGTGGTGAGAGAAAGAGAGAGAGAAGGTTAGGGCGTGAGGAAATGATGCTCAAATGGAGACATGAAGAAGGCTTTCATTCATTCATCAAGTATGACAAGATAAGTGAAGTACAAGCCTTATATAGGCTACTCACTCACATACTAATATCTAGTGCATATGGGATAAGTCCCATAATGACACGTGTCACTCACACATGACTCACACACATGAACTAGTATTAGATCACCTAGTATTACACACCAACACATCACATCACCACACTCTTTGGCTATGATATCTCCAACATTTGGGACTCCATCCGCTGTCCTGACCCATGCTACGTCCCTCATTGGGCGAGTAGTCCTCTTTGTAGGCCATCTTCTCCCGGTTCTAGTGATGCCCTATGGGCCCTGGTATGTGCCTTGTAGGCATAGTTATAGGCACTTAGTGTTTTAGTGCCTTTTATGCCACATAGGACATTTAGTCCTATGTGACACCTAGGACTAAGTGTCCTAGGGTCTACCTTCAAGTACTATGTACTTTTCATTTTATCTAATCTAGTTGACGTAACAGTCTATCTCCTTCGACTCTTGTACTTGCTCTTTTGCTCATCGTCCCTACAGTTGTAAGAAATCCTAGATTTACTATATTTAGAAATGTGCTAAGGAACAGAAAGGAGACTGAAATAGCAGAGAACAAGGAATGTTTGTATTGCTTGAGTGTTTGTAGTGTCATCCATACAGTTTGACGGGCCTGAAAGAGGAAGAAGAGCAAGAGGGAGAGAGTGTGAGAGAGAGAGAGAGACTCAAATGTGCGGGTGTGAAGTGATGAGCCATACCACAAACTCATTAGTTTTATTAGGATTAGGTTTTACCCTATGACTGTCTTAAGACAGTCATAGGTGTCCTATCTTTAATAAAGGGGTGGCAATGTGCCTTTACCCCAACAACCTCCCACCTAAAGGCCAATGTGCCTAAAGGGGAGAAAAGAATAAAAATTACAGCAATATACAGTTACTGTATACAAGACCATAAAATAAGAATGGTCTCATCCTAATCCCATGATGTAGCGGCAATGTGCAAACCGCTCTGTAGGCAAGCTCTTAGTGAGCAAATCTGCAGGATTATCATCAGTGTGCACTTTCACAAGCTCGAGTCGCTTGTCTTCCAGTACCTCCCTGATGAAATGATATTTCACATCAATGTGCTTGGTCTTTTGATGAAAGACCGGATTCTTTGCCAACATGATAGCACTCTGACTATCACAATGCAAAACTGGCATATCTCCTGTAATGCCCAAATCTCCCACCAGCCGAGTAAGCCATATTGCTTCCTTGCAAGCCTCAGTGGCTGCAACATATTCAGCTTCAGTAGTTGACAGTGCAACGCATTTCTGCAACCGAGACACCCATGATATAGCACCTCCTGCAAATGTGAAAATATAACCGGTAGTAGATTTCCGGTTATCTGCATTCCCTGCATAGTCTGAATCTGTAAAACCATGCACCAATGCATCCTGCCTACCATAGCATATGCACAAGTCTTTGGTACCCTTGAGATACCTCAAGACACCTTTCACTGCTTCCCAGTGCCTCTTGCCTGGATTTGCCATATACCTGCTGATGACTCCCACCGCAAAAGCAATATCCGGACGAGTGGCAACCATGGCATACATCAAAGAACCAACTGCAGATGCATACGGAACCTTGGCCATTTCAGCCTTATCATCATCTGATCTGGGGCTGTCCTTACTGCTGAGTTTTAAATGTGGAGGCAACGGGGTACTAATAGACTTCCCCCCCTCCATTTTAAACCGTTGCAGTACTTTGTCAATGTACTCCTTCTGTGACAGAAACAAAAGTCCCTTGGACGTGTCACGAGTAATCCGCATGCCAAGAATATGATTTGCATCACCCAAGTCTTTCATGTCAAAAGACTTATGCAGTTGTTTCTTCAAAGCACTAATCTCATGCTGAGATTTACTGGCAATAAGCATGTCATCCACATATAGAATGAGTAGCATCAAACTGCCATCCTTTGCCCGTTTGGTGTACAAGCAATGATCGGTCTCACACCTATGATACCCTTGGGACTGCATGAAGGCATCAAACTTCTTGTACCATTCTCTTGGCGCCTGCTTGAGTCCATACAAGCTCCTCTTGAGCTTACACACAAGCTGCTCTTTTCCTTTAACAGCATATCCCTCTGGCTGACTCATATAGATCTCATCATGGAGATCTCCGTGAAGAAAGGCAGTCTTCACATCCATCTGACATAAATCCATGTCGTCATGAGCAACAAGAGCTAACACTGCTCTCAAAGTAGTCATCTTGACTACAGGGGAAAAGATCTCATCAAAGTCAATGCCCTTCTCCTGCTTAAATCCCTTGGCAACCAATCTGGCCTTATACCTCGGTAAAGCATTTGAATCCACTTTGACTTTGTAAACCCACTTGCATGGCAAAACCTTTCTGCCTGCAGGTAGCTGCACCAAGTCCCATGTATCATTTTGAAGTAGGGAGTCCATTTTTGACTGCATGGCTTTCTCCCACTTCTTTTTCTCTATTCTTCCCATAGCTTCCCTGAAGTTGGAAGGCTCACCACAATCTGTCAGCATGATAAAATCAGCCACATTATTGGCTCCTGGAACAAACCTGGAAGGAGGCCGTTGTATACGGGTGCTCCTCCTAACAAAATGTTTCGGATTACGCTGCTGTCCAGCCTGTTCGTCATGCATGACGGGTGGCTGTACCACCATATCTGGCTGTTCTACAGCCCCATCTGCTGGCATATCCAGTGGTGCATCATTGGCAAAATTATATGGCTGATTTTCAGCCTGTATACCCTCTTGAACAGGGTTATCTACAGCAGCCTGCTGCTGCATATAAATGGGCATTCTTTGCTGTCCAACATCATCATAAATAACCCTCCTGTATTCCACAGGTTGCACGGGTTCCTTGTGTACACTATCCTCTTTAAAGATGACATCATTGCTGCGTATAATCTTCCGTTTAGCGGGATCCCATAACCTGTACCCCATTTCACCTTCGTCACCATAACCCATAAAGATGCATCTGATAGACTTTGGCTCCAGTTTGGTGCGCAGTTCTTTGCGTACATGAGCAAAGCACTCGTAGCCAAATACACGTAAGTGCTTATATGAAGGTGGCTTGCCAGACCACACCTCCTCTGGCACTTTCAACTCCAAAGCCTTGTTTGGCGACCTGTTAATAATGTGAACTGCTGTTTGCACGGCTTCTCCCCAAAAGCCATGGGGTAATGCAGCATAAGACAACATACATCGAACCTTCTCCTGAATAGTTCGATTCATCCGCTCACTTGCACCATTTTGAGATGCATTATGAGGGGCTGTGAGTTCCTGTTTGATGCCCTTAGCTTCGCAAAACTGCACAAAAGCATGTGACACATACTCACCCCCATTATCGGATCTGAGGCATTTCAGCCTACGACTTGTCCGATTCTCAACCTGAGCGACAAACTTCTTGAAAGCATCTAAGGCATCGCTTTTATGCTTCAAGAAATAGACCCACACTCTGCGTGTGGCATCATCAATAAAAGTAATGAAATACTTTGCACCCCCTAGTGATAACTGTGGCATCTCACACAAATTAGTGTGCACTAGATCAAGCGGTGCTCTATTCTGGGGAGTTCTCCTCTTATGAGGAGTCACAGAATGCTTGCCAAATATGCAATGATCACAAGTAGGCAAATCTGAAAAAGAAAGAGACGGCAGATAACCCAAACGTGACAGTTCTTGCATTCCTTTAACAGACATGTGTCCCAACCGGCTATGCCACAATGAAACCTTTGGCAGCTCGGTTATGGCAACAACATGATTACCCACACTGGAAACATAAAGAGGGTACAAGGTATCACTCTTATAACCCTCAGCCACTTCAACCTGGCCATCAGTAATCACCCATTTGGAATCTCCAAATGTGGTGTGGTAACCACTGTCATCCAACAAGCCAGTGCTAATCAGATTTTTCTTGATTTGCGGCACATGGCGGACACCATCAAGCATGAATATGCGTCCATCAGGAAATACTATCTGTATACTGCCAATCCCTGCAATCTGACATGCATAGTTGTTCCCAAGATGAACAACTCCATGAGTACCTGTGTAGGAAGTAAACCACTCCCTATGAGGAGTAACATGAAAAGAAGCACCTGAATCCAAGAGCCAGGTGTGCATGTCATGGCCATCAATAACCAAGGTATGTGCAATTACAGCAGAAGAACATGATACCTCATGTCTGTCACTGTCACTGTCCTCTGCTGCAACATTCACTGCATCCAAGTCATTTACCTTGGCCTTGCCTTTGCCTTTGCTTCCACTGCCTGCATCCTTTGTTTCAGCCTTCTTGGCTTTCTGATCCCGTATGAACTTGAAGCACTTAGACTTCACATGTCCCTTCTTGCCACAGTAAAAGCATTCAATATCCTTTTTACCACGGGACTGACTGCGGGATTTGGACTTACCAGCAGATCTACCCTTCTGCTGAGTCCTGCCTCTATCCTGTACCTACAAGGCATTTGAAGACTTGCTGCTCGCATTATTCTTCCTGCTCATCTCCTCCATAAGGAGAGAGCTCTCTACATCAGCATACATAAGAGTGACATTCGAATTTGACAGGGTGGTCTCGAAAGTGTCCCAACTCTCAGGGAGGGTACACAACAAGAAAGTAGCCTTGAACTCCTCATCAAGGTTCAATCCCTGTGCAATAAGCTGTGTAAAGATGGCATTGAACTCACTCAAGTGTGAGGTCATAGCTGTACCTTCCTTCATGCGAAGATCAACCAGCTTCTTCAACCAATAAACCTTACTGGCTGAGCTCTTTTGGGCATACAACTCTTCTAGCCTCTGCCATAGGCCATAAGAGGTCTTTTCAGCCTGAACATTGAACACAAGAGTATCAGAAATAGTGAGCATGATAGCTGCCCTTGCGGACAAATCAAGCTCTTCCCAGTCATCATCTGCCATATCAGATGGCTTGACACCCTTCACCCTTATGGGCTTAGAAATCTTCTTTAACAGAAGTACATTCAAACACTGTTTTGCCCATAATGCATAATTGTGTGCTCCTTCCAATTTCTTTATGTTCAGAATTGATGATTCACTTCCCCCTGATGCCATATCAGATAAGGAAAGTATCTGACTCCCTGGAAGTAAAAAGACTGAATAAAATTCTGATTTCTCAGAAAAAACCTGCTCTATCAAGAGCCAGAAGCACTCAGAATAGTGCTGTTTTTACTGTCAAAAGAATCTGCAGCAAAACAATAAATGTCCCTGCAGTCACTGTACCTTCTGACACACTGTACCGTGCTCAAATAGGCATAAACAGTAAATCCAGAATGCTGCAGCTGTTCCACAAGTGCTTTAACAGTGCATCATCAGCTGACAAAGCACAAAACACTGCTGTAAACACTGTTGTACTGATCACTTCTCCCACCTCAGATGAGGTATTGCACTGATTTAATATGCATAAACCACTTGGCATACACTGTTTTGTTTACTGAAAAAAAAAAAAGAGGCTCCAGACACTTCAGCCTGTCACAAACCTGCAACAGAAAATGGGACAAATCCCAAGCAATCACCCTTCTGCCAAGGGGATAAAAGGCATCTGAAGATCTCTGACAGTAACCCAAGTGCTCTCAAGAAAAATCTGAGCAAAAGCCCTTTGATCTGACACCTGAACCAAGTGAAGAACACCTCAACACTGAGGCAGCATACAAAAATGTAAATCTCTCTGACAAAATCAACTAACAATGTAATGCAAATACTGCCCTGTGTAGAAATGACATACACAGATCCCAACGTACAAACACTCAATGAGGAACCTTTTGAGCACTGTCAACGATGGACAGTTAGGGACCGAGTAAACTCGATGCGCCCTGGCCAAGCGTGGCTCAACTGAGGTTCTCTGAGTGTTGCACAAGGAATGTGACCTGCAAGAAAATGTCACCTCCACACTGCGGAAATCGAGACAAATGTGTGCTCTCTGGCACCACACTACCTCAAGGCATACAAAGCATCAACTGCCGGGCAAAAGCCCTATGATCTGCTCACCTGTAAACTGAGATTCAAACCCAGTAAAAGCATATGTCCTCTGCAAAATCAAGGCATTACCTTCCCAAAACAAAATAACTGTGCAATCAACCACACACTGTGGTTCTGGTCACCTCAAGCACGAGGGAAATGAAGGTACTTGCTGTACTTTCAAGAAAACACAGTTTTGAGAACTGAAAGATGATCCTGAATGAAGAGCAGAGTGCTCTTTCTCCTTCTCTTTCTTCCAAAAAAAAAAGATGTACCAGTGTACCTGTGTAGGGTACAGATCCAAGGAGAAATGTACTCCTCTGACGCAGATCCAAACTAGAAAATGCACCTCCCTGACGCAAAAAATTCGGAAGCAACTCCCTGCACAGTTCGTACGGCGATCCGTACTGTTGCAGACGACTGTCCGTACTACTGTACGGTCGACGCGCGGTCGAAGGTACTAGACGAAGAAAAAAGTACGGTGTTCGTACGGATGTACGGACGTCCGTACGCCTGTACGGCGCGACGCGCGATGCACAGGTCTGCTCACGCGTGCGCTGCTCGGCGCCGCCCTCGATCGCGCGATGCCCCGCCCTGCTGCAGCCGCCCTGCTGCAGATGTCCCGCGCCGCATTGCTGCAGCTGCCTGCGCTGCTGTTGCTCTGCCTCGCTGCAGCCCCGCTGGCCTGCGATGCGCTGCTGAGGGTGCTGAGGGCTCAAGGCCCGAGGGGCTAGGGAGTGGAGAGGGAGGATAGGAGAGGCTGGCTCTGATACCAGTTGAAGGGCCTGAAAGAGGAAGAAGAGCAAGAGGGAGAGAGTGTGAGAGAGAGAGAGAGACTCAAATGTGCGGGTGTGAAGTGATGAGCCACACCACAAACTCATTAGTTTTATTAGGATTAGGTTTTACCCTATGACTGTCTTAAGACAGTCATAGGTGTCCTATCTTTAATAAAGGGGTGGCAATGTGCCTTTACCCCAACACAGTTGGGCCTCTCTTATATAGAGAGTGAAGAGTCACACATGAAAAGGTGTGTACTTCAAAGTGTATGTGCATGAAGAGGTGTGTACCCCTTGTGAAGGGTGTGACCCTTGATGAGAGGGTACATTACAATGGTAGTGTCTCTTCAATAGAATGTCTCTTGTGAAGGTTTGTGCCTCATAGGAAGTGTCTCGTCGAAAGGGCATACCCTTCCACAAGTGTCCATTCATCAAACCATCCATAAGTCTAAGGTATAGAGAAAGGAATACGCCATAGATCGTGACATCCCCTCCCACTCAAAATAAGACCCTGGTGGAGATAATGAATTGATGTAGAGTTGTACCCAAAGATTCGAACAGTGAAATCCAAAAGTGACTGGTAAACTTAGGATCTTTGTCGAAGACGATATTCTTGGGCAATCCATGGTGTCGGAAGATGTGTTGTATGAAGAGTTTGGCGATGTCCGGAGCCTGTGCACTTCTTTTGCAAGCAACAAAGTGTGCCATTTTGGACAATCGATCAACAATTACCATAATCTGAGTGTTACCTCTGGAGGATCGTGGTAGTGTTGTAATAAAATCCATGGAAATACTTTCCCACCTTTCAGTTGGAACTGGAAGAGGCTGAAGAAGTCTTGCTGGAAGTCGTCGGCTTGCTTTCATTTGTTGACAAGATAAGCAAGATGTAACCATTTTGATGACATCGCTTTTCATCTGAGGCCAGTAGTATGTTGCACTGAGTAATCTGTAAGTCTTGTTGATGCCTGGATGGGCAGCATAAGGAACTACATGATGCTCTTTTAACAAAAGACGTCGAACATCCCTGTCATGTGGTACATAGATGCGATCTTGATAATACAGAAGGTCGTCCGTATAAGAATAGGATGAGAAAATCTTCTGTTTGGAAGTCGAAGGTTGATCTTTCGAAAGAACTTGTACTGCTGTGCCGAAGTCTTTATCATTGAGATACTTCCCTTTGAATGAATTCGGAACATCCACATATAAAGTAGAGATTACCATAGCTGATGCTAGAGTTAACCTGCTGAGAGCATCGGCAACTACATTGCGTAGTCCTGGAATGTACTCAATGGTCATGTGAAAGTTGGCCAGAAACTCAACCCAGCGTGCTTGTCGAGCGTTCATGACTGGCTGAGTAAAGATATACTTTAGAGAATGATGGTAGGTCTTGACCACCGAGTCGGCTCCCATGAGATAATGTTTCCAAGAGCGATAAGCATGTACAATGGCAAGAAACTTCTTATCATAAACCAGGTATCGGGTTTGGATATCGAAATGTTTATGGCTGTCAAAAGCAATAACTCTGCCTTCTTGCATCAAGACTGCTCTTGTAGCGATGTCGGAAGCGTCGGTCATGACCTCAAATGGAAGGTTTGGGTCAGCAATAGCCATAACTGGTGTGGTAGTGAGTGCTTGCTTGAGTTGTTGGAAACTATACTCTGTTTTGGGAAGCCACTGAAAAACTGCTGTGCTTTTCAATAATTCGGACATAGGAGCTGCGATCTCAGAAAATTGCTCAATCCGAGAAAAGAGCGGACATCATGAACAATTACCATAATCTGAGTGTTACCTCTGGAGGATCGTGGTAGTGTTGTAATGAAATCCATGGAAATACTTTCCTACCTTTCACTTGGAACTGGAAGAGGCTGAAGAAGTCCTGTTGGAAGTCATCGGCTTGCTTTCATTTGTTGACAAGATAAGCAAGATGTAACCATTTTGATGACGTCGCTTTTCATCTGAGGCTAGTAGTATGTTGGACTGAGTAACCTATAAGTCTTGTTGATGCCTGGATGGGCAGCATAAGGAACTACATGATGCTCTTTTAACAAAAGACGTCGAACATCGTTGTCATGTGGTACACAGACGTGATCTTGATAATACAGAAGGTCGTCCGTATAAGAATAGGATGAGAAAATCTTCTGTTCGGAAGTCGAAGGTTGATCTTTGGAAAGAACTTGTACTGTTGTGCCGAAATCTTTATCATTGAAATACTTCCCTTTGAATGAATTTTGAATGAATTCGGAATATCCACAGATAATGTAGAGATTACCATAGCTGATGCTAGAGTTAACCTGCTGAGAGCATCTGCAACTACATTGCGTAGTCCTGGAATGTACTCAATGGTCATGTGAAAATTGGCCAGAAACTCAACCCAGCGTGCTTGTCGAGCGTTCATGGCTGGTTGAGTAAAGATATACTTTAAAGAGTGATGGTCTGTCTTGACCACCGAGTCGGCTCCCATGAGATAATGTTTCGAAGAGCGATAAGCATGTACAACGGCAAGAAAATCCTTATCATAAACCGGGTATCGGGTTTGGATATCGGAATGTTTATGGCTGTCAAAAGCAATAACTCTGTCTTCTTGCATGAAGACTGCTCCTGTAGCGATGTCGGAAGCGTCGGTCATGACCTCAAATGGAAGGTTTGGGTCAGCAATAGCCATAACTGGTGTGGTAGTGAGTGCTTGCTTGAGTTGTTGGAAACTATACTCTGTTTCGGGAAGCCATTGAAAAACTGCTGTGCTTTTCAATAATTCGGACATAGGAGCTGCAATTTTGTAAAACTGATAGACCTTTGTATTGTAGAAGTTTGCAAATCCGAGAAAAGAGCGGACATCATGAACATTCTTAGGAGTAGGCCAGTTTCGGATTACCTCGACCTTCTTGGGATCCACAGAGATGCCTTGAGCTGAAATAACATGTCCCAAATACTCGAGTTGGGTCTTGAAGAACTCACTCTTCTCAACGTTGATGTAGAGAGAATTCGCGCGGAGAACTTCAAAAACTTGGTGAAGATGTTGTTTGTGCTCATGTAGGGATTTGCTGAAAACGAGGATGTCATCGAGGTAAACGATGACGAGCTTATCGAGGAAAGGCTTGAAAATGTTGTTCATTAGTGTCATGAATGTGGTCGGGGCATTGTTTAACCCAAAAGGCATGACCAAACATTCATAGTGTCCATACTTTGTTCGAAAAGCTGTCTTGTACTCATTGCCTTCTCGTATGTGAATTTGATGATAACGTGAATGAAGATCAATATTTGAGAATTGTGTTGTGTGTAGAAGTTGATCGAAGAGGTCATCGATGCGAGGCAATGGATACTTGTTTTTGATAGTGAGCTTATTGAGGGCTCGGTAGTCGATGCAGAGACGCATTGACTTATTCTGATTTTCCACAAGTAGTACAGGAGATCCGAAAGGACTGCGACTGGGCCGAATGTGACCTTTGTTGAGTAGTTCGGTCACCTGTCTTTGGATTTCTTCATTTTTAGTGTAAGAAACCCGATAAGGAGGTTTCGACGGTGGATTACTGTCGGGAATAAGCTCGATTGGGTGATCCACTGGTCGTCGAGGTGGTAACTGCTTTGGCAATTCCTGTGGAAAAATATCTAGGTAGGGCTGGAAAAAAGGTTGGTTGAGGTACTCAGGAGGATCCTTTGTTGGTGTCTCCTCTACTGCCGTAACCAACAGAAGTGAAGTCTTTACTTGACGTTTACGAACCCACTTCTTGTTGAGATATCGAGCTCCACTCGTGATATGCCAGGGTGACCGTTGTGCATTTATGTCACCGACTTGTTAGTTGCAGATGCGGTTGGTACACCGTCCATGAATAATAGCTGGATGATAGCTATCTTTATGTACTCTAGTTAGTGGCTCAGTTAGTATACCACCTAGGTTAGCTGAGTTTGGTTTGAGACCCATATATAGGGTTCATCTATTCCTTTTGTACTAAGAGAGAGAGTTCTTTTGACTTTCACAACTAAGAAGAGGAAAACTGTTTTCAGCCTCCACCTTTGTGTGTATTTCCCCATTGTGTATGTGAGAAAGCTACAAGTGAGACTCCTTACCTCTCTTCCACTCTCTTCACATGGTATCAGAGCTCGGTTCGTGGTAAGGAGCTCAAGGAAGCAAACCAAGTTCACGGTGTCTTGGTAAGAGGATCAGTGTTGCTTTCCTTTTTCGAGTTTGGGAGCAAATCTCTGTAGGTAGCACAACCGGAAAGTGCAAGAGTGCACTGTCTCAGATTGGGACGTCCTTCACGGTGCGGCGAGAGGGCAGTATCTTGATTCGAGGTCATTTCGGGGTCCGTTTTGGTGACAGAAGTTTTCCGCAGGCACTCAAAAAAGTGCCCTGTTTTGGCTGTGCGATCATTGTTCGGCAGGTCGGTGAAAAGTTGCCGCAGAAATTGCATCGTATGCCTATGCGCAAAGATATTGGGAGTGACATAATCATTCTTATTGCCTGTTGATGCAAAATCGTCACCAAGAAGTGACTGTGTGGTCAAATACCACTTTCGTCAGTTTTGCAGATCTACCCTTGTGAGATAGAAGTTGTGTTTTTTGCAGTGACATAATATTTTTGCAGTGTTCTGTAATGGCGTTTGATGCTCTTTCACAGATAGTCACTGAAAAGCTTGACAAGAATAACTTCCAAGCATGGAAGTTTAGAATGACGAATTTCCTTAAGGAAAAAGGCTATTGGGAGTTCATTACTGGAGCTGAACAAGAACCAGTTATTCCTAATGTTCCCAATCAACAGGAGTTGCAGGTATTTAAAGGATGGCATGAGAGAGCTAGAAAAGTTATGTACTGGCTATCTATCAGTATTTCAGATTCTATGATTGTGCATATCCAGGATGCAAGCACGTCGAAGGAGGCGTGGGATACTTTGACAAAAATGTACAACACAAATACGCAAGCCAGGAAAATGCAGCTCAAGCAGGAGTTGCATAATGTGCAGAGAGAAAATATGAGCATCAATGACTACCACATGAAGGTGAAGAAGATTGCAGATGCACTTGCTTCCATTGGGTCGCCAGTGGAAGATGATGATTTAGTTTTTGTGACCTTGAATGGTCTAGGAAAGGATTATGCACAGTTCCGGACATCCATTGCCGTCCGTGAAAAATTTTCTGATTTTGAGAAGTTGATTGCTCTTCTAATTTCTGAAGAACAGAGAAATGGTGGTGCATCTTCATCAGGAGGAACTTCAAGAGAGACTGTTTTCTACTCAAACGCTGGAAGAGGTAGAGGCAGAGGTAGAGCAAGCCGATCTGGAGGCCGTGGCAGAAATCAGAATATGCAGCAAATTCAAGAAAATCAGTCCTATGGAGGAGGACGTGGTAACCTTAGAGGCAGGGGGAGCCAAAGAGGTCGTGGTGGATGGCAGAGAGATTAAAATGCAAATAGGAATGTTGAATGCTACTACTGTGGTAAAATGGGTCATATGGCTAAAGATTGCTATAAAAAGCAGAATGACATTATGAATGGAAAATTGCAGCAAGGTAATTATGCATCCTCTAGTGGACAAGGTGATGACAAAAATGAGCATTTATTTATGGTGCAGCACATGACCAATTCTGTGACAAGTACAGAAGAAAGCAATGATGTGTGGTATGTTGACTCAGGTGCGACAAACCACATGACAGGTCATGCAGAATGGATGCAGGATGCAAGAAAAATGAAAAAATCAGGATTTGTGGAGATTGGTGATGATACTGCACATCCTATTGTGCAGATTGGTTAAATTTCTTTGTCTATGAAGGATGGGAAAAAGAAATACATGTCTGATGTATTTCATGTCTCGAACATCACCAAGAACCTGGTTTCTGTTGGGCAAATGGTTGAGCATGGCTTGCAGATCAGATTTAATCCTCATGGATGCTTTGTTGAGGATATGAAAAATAAAGGTCGCTTGATAGTAAAAGGGAAGAAGAAGGGCATGATGTTTACGTTGGATGCGGACATGCCTGAATTGAGTGCATCAATGTTTGCACATGGGACCGGTGTAGTTGCAGATATTGATATCTGGCATAAACGCATTGGTCATGTTAATATACAACGACTTAAATTAATGCATGCCCAAAATATTGTTACAGGATTGCCTAAGTTCAAGGTTGCAGAAATGCATAAGGTATGTGAAGCCTGTCAATTTGGAAAACAGGCAAGGAAACCATTTCCTAGACATGTTCAAGAGTGTAAGAAGCCATTGGAATTAATCCACTCTGATGTGTGGACTACCAAAGCTGCATCTATTAGAGGCTGTCATTATTTTGTCACTTTTATTGATGACTACATGAAAAAGAAAAGTGAAGTGCTTGGGCATTTCAAAGCTTTTAAAGCTATGGTTGAAAAAGAAACATGCTTGCAAATAAAATGCCTAAGGTCAAATGGAGGGGGGAAGTACCTCTTAAATGAGTTTACAAGGTTCTTGTAGGAGCATGGCATAAAGCAGCAATATTCATGCAGTCATACCCCACAGCAAAATGGACTTGTCGAAAGGAAACACATGCATATTGGAGAGATATCTCGTGCCATGCTCAACGAAAAAGACCTGCTAGATTTTTATTGGGCTGAAGCAGTTGCTACAGCAGTCTACATAATGAACAGGACTCCCACTGCAGCAATACATGGCATGACGCCAGAGGAGAGGTATACTGGTAGAAAACTAGATATTTCTCATTTGAAAGTTTTTGGTTGCATTGCCTATGTTCATGTGCCAGATGAGTTGAGATCCAAGTTGGATCCAAAATCTGAGAAGTGCATCTTTATTGGATATTCTCTACAATAGAAAGGGTATAGATGCTATAATCCTTCTACTCGTAAGTTTACGGTGAGCAGAGATGTTATTTTTTATGAGATGAGCAGCTGGTATAAATCAGTAAGTGTGATTGATGATGTAGATGCACAAAATGGTAATGCTGCACAGAATTCATTGCATCAATCACAAAATATTAGTGGACATGTAGTGTCCTGTAGCAGTGGTTCACATACTTCGCCATGGACAGGCAGATTGAGATCAGGAGAATCTCCTCAAAGCAATGCAGATAGTGGTATGCAAGTATCACGAAAAGGAAAAGAGAAAGTAGATCAGCCCATGGTTGATGTGAATGCAGGTCATTCTTATGTGGATGGTGAATCCAGTGGCTCAAAACAGAGCCTTGATGATGAGTTGGGTATTCCTTCTGTTGTTACACATGGAGTAAGGAAGACAAGGGATGTTTTGAGAGCACCTGGTAGTGAGCCTATTTTGCACAGGTCTACCAGAGTCAAGTATCATGTGGATAAGCTGAAATATGATGGATTTACAGCCATTCACTATGCCTATATGGTCAAAGTGATACAAGAACCAGAACCCACTTTTTTTGAGCAAGCCATGGGAAAAGAAAAATGAGAGAAAGCCATGGATGCCTTGGAAGCAAATGCTACATGGGAATTAGTGCCTTTGTCTAAAGACAAGAATGCAATTGGCTGCAAGTGGGTTTATAAGGTGAAGCACAATGCAGATGGTTTTGTGAGCAAATACAAGGCAAGATTAGTTGTCAAGGGGTATGCACAGACATATGGCATTGATTATGAAGAAACATTCAGTCCGGTTGCAAGGATGGCAACTATAAGAGCAGTCATTGCTATGACTGCATCGAAGGGATGGTCTTTACATCAGAAGGATGTAAAGAATACCTTCTTGCATGGTAATTTGCAAGAAGAGGTCTATATGGAGCAGCCACCAGGTTATGTGCATGCTGTTCATTCTGAGTTTGTTTGCAGGTTGAAGAAAGCCTTGTATGGCTTGAAGCAAGCACCCAGAGCATGGTCTAACAAGATAGGACAGTATCTTGTCACTATTGGTTTTCAGATTTTTACGGCAGATTTCTCACTTTATGTGAGAAAAACAGAGAAATGTATTATGCTGCTTGTCATTTATGTTGATGATTTGATCATCACAGGTAAGTGATGAAGATATCCTTTAGATCCACAAGTGGGATATGGCTTTTGCAGAGGCAGTATGGATTGGACATGCTGTCCAAATATGGGATGACAGGCTGTAGGTCTATTTTAGTTCCTTTGGAGCAGAATGTGAAGCTGAGTTCAAATGTATGTGAGCTTCTGGAAGACCCTATTATGTACAAACGCATAGTAGAAAGTTTGATTTATATGACTAGTACCAGGTCAGATTTGAGCTATGCTATTGGGTTGGTAAGTCAGTTTATGCAGGCTCCAAGGAAATCGCATTTGGATGCGGCTAGACGCATACTGAGGTATATGAAGTCCACATTGCAGTATGGACTATTTTATGAGACTGGGGTTCAGATACAGTTGCATGGATACACTGATGCTGATTGGGCTGGTAGTATTTCTGATAGACGATCTACCAATGGATATGTGTTTTCTTTTGGGAGTACTGCAGTCACTTGGAGCAGCAAGAAACAGCCTACAGTTGCTTTATCGAGCATAGAGGCTGAATATAGGGGTGCAGCAATGGTTGCATGTAAGGCAGCTTGGTTGCATAAGCTGCTTTATGATATGCATCAGTCTACAGATGGGCCAGTTGTTATTTATTGTGACAACATGAGCAGAATACACTTGGTAAATAACCCAGTCTATCAAGCTAGAACAAAGCACATTGAGGTGCATTACCACTATGTGCGGGAGAAGGTTCTAGTAGGTTTTATTAATCTAGTTTATGTTAGCACAGAGGATCAGGTAGCTGACATATTCACGAAGGCATTGGGCGTAGAGAAGTTGCGCAAGTTCAGAGACCTGCTTAGTGTGCAGGAATTGGGATTGAGCTCGAGGGGGAGTGTTGAGATATCGAGCTCCACTCGTGATATGTCAGGGTGACCGTTGTGCATTTATGTCACCGACTTGTTAGTTGCAGATGCGGTTGGTACACCGTCCATAAATAATAACTGGATGATAGCTATCTTTATGTACTCTAGTTAGTGGCTCAGTTAGTATGTCACCTAGGTTAGCTGAGTTTGGTTTGAGACCCACATATAGGGTTCATCTATTTCTTTTGTACTAAGAGAGAGAGTTCTTTTGGCTTTCACATCTAAGAAGAGAAAAATTGTTTTCAGCCTCCACCTTTGTGTGTATTCCCCCATTGTGTATGTGAGAAAGCTGCAAGTGAGAGTCCTTACCTCTCTCCCACTCTCTTCACACTTCTTTACTTGTAGGGCAGAGGCAACTGGGGTTGAAGGAGAGTCCCTAGAACTAGTTAGCTCAATAAGTTTTCCCTGGTGGACAAACTGGATAGTATGGCTGCGAAAACTGATTGATGGATCATAGTTGTAGAGCCACTGTTGTCCGAGTATGACATCATACCGAGAAAGAGGCATGATGTCGAAGTTCAACTTGTCTGTATAATGTTGGATGCGAAAAGACAAGTTTTAATCCTGGTGTTGCACAAGAAGGTAGTTCCATTTGCGAGTTCAATCTGATAGTCCATGGGACTAGGACTGGTGGTCAACCGAAGTTTTTCGACCATAGAACTAGCTAGGAAGTTATGAGAGCAGCTATTGTCGATGAGGATAGTGACCGTTGTTCCACGAATCGATCCTTGGACGCAAAGTACTTGAGTAGCCAAGGATTCAGGGTTGCTGGCAATGCTTGTAGGATCGATGAATAGAAAGAGAGAGAGAGCAAGGTACAAAGAGTCGATAGAGTTTGCCGTCACGTCAAAACTAGGATAATGAAAATAGAGACTACAAGGTACTTGTACCTAGACCTAGGACTAAGTGTCCTAGGTGTCACATAGGACTAAGTGTCCTATGTGGTTTAAAAGGAACTAACACTACAAGTGCCTATATTTATGCCTACAAGGCACATACCAAGCCTTATAGGGCATCACTAGAACCACCAGGAGATGGCCTACAAACCCCCCTCCATGGGATGGGCTGAAGTACTCTGGAAACGTCTCAGAATACCTGGTATTTTCTGGTCATGGTGGCACATGTTCATCCAAAAGGATATAGCCACCTATGAATGTACAAGGGATGTTAGATCATGTAACAAAGGGAACCAAGTGTAAAGCCTGTCGGAAGACTTCGAATTTGGGACGAGGAAGTGCCTTTGTAAACATATCTGCTATGTTGTCCTCTGTGGGAAGATAGGACAACTCTATGTCTCCTGCTAACAACCGCTCCGGAACATAATGATAGTGAACTTCAATATGCTTGGTACGTGCATGAAACACTGGGTTACGCGCAATGGCCAAAGCACTCTGGCTGTCAGTGTAGACAATAGTGGAGGATGTCTAGCAAATACCAAAGTGCCTCTAAGATATCTGAAGACTCTCTTCACTGCCTGCCAATGCTGTGAATTGGACATGTGAAAGAATTTGTTGAGCTGAGATACTGCATACTGTAAGTCAGGTCTGGTGTGACATAAATATATAAGGCATCCAACAGCCTGCTGATAAAGAGTGATATCACATGGTGGGCTCCCATCATGAGCTGAGAATTTGAAGCCAGGGTCCACTGGAGTAGAGATTGGCTTGCAATCCTCAAACTGAAAACGATCAAGGACTGAGACATCATGATACCCCCCTCAACATGAGCAAACTGAATGCCAACGTAATAATGGAGCTGTCCCATGTCTGACATGTCAAAAATCTGCTGCAAATCAGCCTTGAATGCTGCAATTTGCTGAGTATCTGGGCCCGTGATGAGCATATCATCCACATTTAAAATCAGCACTAAAAAATCAGATCCAGTCCCACGGACATAAAGAGTGGGTTCTATGGGATTATTCTGAAAACCAAGGGATAGTAAAAGTGCATGAATTTTGGCATACCATGCCCTGGGTGCCTGCTTCAAACCATAAAGGGCTTTTCTAAGCCAGCATACCTTATTTTCAGAATTAACAACCTCAAAACGAGGAGGTTGTGTGACATATACTTCTTCCCGCAGATCCCCATGAAGAAAAGTAGTCTTGATGTCAAGTTGGTGCACTTGCCAATGATGATGGGCTGCAATGGCAATGACACATCTAATGGTAGTAATCCTGGATGTGGGAGCAAATGTCTCCTCAAAGTTAATGCCTTGTTGTTGGGCATACCCTTTTGCAACAAGACGGGCTTTGTATCGATCTATGCTGCTATCAGATTTCCTTTTTAATTTGTAGACCCACTGGGTACCAATGGCATGCTTGCCGGGAGGGAGATCTTTTGGCAATGGATTGTAACTCAGCTCTCATTGCATCCATGCACTCTTTGCTGTCAAAAGCATCTTTATGGCACAAGGGCTCTTCATTGCAAGCTGTAGCAAGGAGTGCAAATTCAAGAAAGTGACCATGCATTTGTCTATTCCCTGATCTTGTCTGGGCAGCAAAAGGCTGATCTTGTTTGCTGTCCCTCAATGTATCAAGAAGCCATCTGGGAACTTGCCTTTGTTGTCTATTGACAGCTCTTTCTTCAATGACTGCATCATGAATAGTGGGATCATTTTGTGCTGGAAGAGAAACCTGCAAATCAGCATGGGGTAGTGGCTGATTATTGCTTGGTGGAGGGCTTGCAGGAGGCTCATGTTGCTGGTCAAAGTCCTCTTTTGAGGATGGCAGAGGTAACCAAGATTCAAAGATATCAAACATGTCAACATCTGGCTTAGCTTTGCAGTCCACAAGAGGAGAAGCTGAATGTTCAGCAAAGATTACATCTCTACTAACAATAATCTTCCCAGTATTTGGTTGATATAACCGATACCCTTTGCTCTCTTGGCTGTAACCAATAAATATGCATGCCTTGTCGTCAAGCTTATGTCTCAGCTGAGATGGTACATGAACATATGCAAGAGACCCAAAAACTCTCATGTGTGAAAGTGAAGGCTTCCTGCCTTTCCATGCTTCATAAGGTGTAACAGTCTTCAATGCCTGTGTAGGTGATCTATTCAGCACAGAGTTGGCACACATCACTACATCAAGCCAAAATTTATTGGGCAAAGACTTGGCCTTAAGCATGCATCTGGCCATCTCCATTGTGGACCTGTTTTTCCTTTCAAAAACAGGATTCTGTTGAGGAGTGTAAGTAGTAGTGCATGAGTGAATAATGCCTCGTGAAGACAAAAATGCATCAAACTCCTTAGACATATACTCTCCCCCTCTATCTGTGTTGAGGATGACAAGCTTGCATCTTGATTCATTCTCAACCATATTCAGCCACCTTTGAAAGCATAAGAAAACTTCAGATTTGGCTTTTAAAGAATATACCTAGTAATATCTTGTGAAATCATCAATGAGAGTCATGAAATATTTGTACCCTCCAATGGCATTTGTCCTCATTGGGCCTTAGACATCACTGTGCACTAGCTGTAATTTCCTTTGTGAGAGTTTTGGACAATCCTTTTGAAAAGGAAACTGATGCATCTTACCCAAAAGACAACCCTCACACACATGTTTGGAAACTGTGTGAGTTTGAGGTACATCATTTGCCATCTGCTGTGAATGTAGCTTTGCAAGAGCTCTATAATTGAGATGGCCCATTCTCTCATGCCAAAGATGAGTTTCAGCAAGCTGTGAATCTGAAATAGCAAATGCTTCAATAGAAAGTGCAGCTGAGTGATGATCAAGGTGATAAAGCCCCTTTTGCAAAGTGCCAGTGAGAACTATGGCATTGTCATCACGAAGATCATAAACTAGGCATCTGTAGCCATAAAAAATCACTCTGAAACCTGAAGTAGCAATTGCTGAAATTGAGATCAAGTTGACTTCAATTCCAGGCACAAAGAGAACATTTGTCAAAGTGACAAGATGACTTGAAATAGATGTGAGCTGCACATCTCCAATTCCTTTTACAGCATATGAAGCATTATTAGCACATGTGACAGTCCCCCCTCGAGGTGCATCAGCTAAAGAGTGAAACAACTGTCTACAAGATGTGACATGCTTGGAAGCACCACTATCAAAGTACCAGGACTGAGCATCATTAGCAGTAAAGAGTGCATCAGCTTTGGAGGGATCAAATGAGCAATGGACAGCCCATGCCCAATCATCCTGAAGAGCATGTGCATGTGAAGCATCTGCTGGCTCATGGGATTCAATAGCATGTGAGGCATTAACTGTCAATCTTGCTTTCTTTTTCTCCGAAGCAATGCGCTTCCTGCATTCTGAAATGTCATGTTCAGGTTTGCGATAATAGTTGCATCTTTTCTTCTTGGACTTATGTGCTGTATTTTTAGATGCATGGGAGGAATTGCAGCTGCTATGCGCAGATTTTGGCTTACCCATAGGCTTGGAAGCCTTGCCTCTTCTTGTCTGCTGTGAAGCAAATGCATGATCATGAATAATGGCTTGTCTATTAGCTCTACTTTGCTCTTCCTGCAAAAGCAAAGTAACTAGCTGATCAAAAGAATAGTGGTCTGGATTATCCATGGCCACTAATCGAGTTGATATGTATATGGCAGTCTATTCAATGTCATCAATGTTGGCAAGTTGTTCCAGGAGGTCCTTGACCTTTGTCAGATATGCATCCATAGAGTCACCTTCATTCACGCTGACTTCCTGTAATTGCCTTCTCAAATATGCAACACGTGCCTCATTGCGAATCTGATAGAGAGAAGCCAATTTATCCCAAGCATCCTTTGCTGTCCTGCAAGACCGGATGTGTGGAATAATGATTCTCTTGCATGATAAAGTAATACATGAATGTGCATTTGCATCTCTTGCATCCCATCTTGACTGTTCCTAAGTTGGAAGAGCGGCAGCAGGAGTGCTAGAAGATGAGGCATCAGGAGGAGTACCCCTTACAGAGGGACCAGCAGTAGAGGCAACCACTGTAGCATTGGCTGCCCCAACCCCAGAAACAATATTCCACAAATGCTTTGCAACAAGAATATGTTTCATGAGATAAGACCACATCGGATAGTTGGTGCCATCCAACTTATCATCTTCACGAAGAACACCAAATAGATCTTGATTGTTCCTAGCCATAGCAAATGTGATACCTTGAAAAAGACCTAGAAACCCAAAAGCCTCAAGGCTATCACTGCAAAAAGCTGGCTGTCCAAAAATGACAGCAAACATCTGCAAATTTCTGACCCAAATCAAAGGGCAAATGCAGATCTGACCCAAATGTGACTGTGGCAGGCAATGTTCACTGCAAAAACAGCAAGTTTGGCAAAAGCCCCAAATTTAATGAGGGCAAATAGGCCAAAAAGAGGGCAAATGCAGAAAAGCCCCAAATTTTGCTGAATTTTGTGCAAATGTGACCCAATGTATGATAATCTGATCCAATGTATAGCCTCAAGGCTTGAAACTGCAAAAGTATGAGTTACCGTCCCAAACACCAGTTGAAATTGAGCTTCCAACACAAAAGCCTCAAATTTTGTTGACTTGAGTGATGATGTGGCACAATGTGACAGTCCTGAACCTGAAATTAACTGAAAACTTTAATTTTTGGAAGGATTTCAGTTGTCAACCTTGTCCAAAGTATTGTATTGATAGGTTGAAGGTCCAGATGTCAAAAGCCCTTAATTTTTCTGTTGGAAATTAGGGTTTGACAGTAAAAACTGTCAAAAAAACAGTAAAAGACTGCAAGAAATTTCACACGTGCCAAATGCTGTACCAAATCGTGGAGCAAATACAACTATATGGATGCCAGTACGTAAACAGGTACGATGCCTGTACGGAGGCTGTACGATGCCTGTACGGAAGCAGGTATTGGACAAGTACGATGTACTGAATGTAGTACGAAGCAGATAATTGATTCCAAGGTACGGATGTACGGATGCATTTACGAGGTAAGTACGGTGTACTGAACAGGTACAGTGTATTGAACAGGTACAGTGTTGGTACACTGTACGAAAATTGTACGACGCAATACTATTGTACGGATACATGTACGGGACATGTACGGAACACATCGTACGTCTGTACGAAAAGTGCAGTGCAATGGAGCACAGTACGACGTAGTACTGTATGCACTAGGATAATGAAAATAGAGAGTACAAGGTACTTGTACCTAGACCTAGGACTAAGTGTCCTAGGTGTCACATAGGACTAAGTGTCCTATGTGGCCTAAAAGGAACTAACCCTACAAGTGCCTATATTTATGCCTACAAGGCACATACCATGGCTTATAGGGCATCACTAGAACCACCAGGAGATGGCCTACAAGGCTCATATGGATGGTATTTGCCATTCGAACAGCTTTGCCTTTCTTGTCTTGTGCTGGGGTAGCATCTTTTGTTTGGGAAGTGCTAGGTTCCATATTGGAATTTTGCTTTGGTCGCTTGGGACAATCGAATCATCCATGGTCGCCCGTACAGATGGTACAAAGTCCTTTCGTGCTGGAGTTGTTCTTCTTGTCAGTGAGTGCACCTTTATGTTGGTGATGTCGGTCATGACTTTATGAAGAGGAAGAGGCGTGATCCTTGGAGGAGTGCTTTTGTTGGGATCTAGCATACGATTTCTGAGACTTGTGGGGATCTTGAGACTGTGGCTGACCTTGATTACCCGAGTTTTTTTGGAACTTGGGGTTATCTTGAGGGCGAGCACCCTTGGCCATAGTAGAGTTCTGTGTTCTATTAGAACTCTGCTTCCGTGTGTTTTGAAAATCGGTAATGCGCTCTGCGTAAGCAATAGCGCTAGCTGTGGTGGTGATGTTTGCTTTGAGGACATCAATGCGTAACGAGGGATTTAGGCCTGAGATGAAAGCATGAAGGCAATCATCATCAGTTAAATCATCAATATCCTGCACCAATGTGGTGAACTGAGAGATGTAGGAAGACAGGGAGCCCGTTTGCTCCAATTGTCGGAGTTTTGAACGTGCTTGGAGGTCTGCATTGGCAGGTATGAACTGCTTAAGGAGCACGTGTTCAAAACGTTCCCATGTTAACACACTTTTGCCGTCCTTTAAGCGTCGTTGTTACCATAGGAAAGCTGTATCCTTGAGGAGGGAGGCTGCTAAGGCAATCTTTTTGCCTTCAGTGAGGTCATCAGTATCAAAGTATATGCGTAGTTTTGTGAGCCATTGTTCAACTGTTGAGCGATTTTGTTGACCAGTGTAGGCTTCCGGAAGTTTAATGTCAAGTCTTTTAGTTTTTGAAGCTTGGAGTAAGCAGTAGAGGGCACGGAGTTTAGTGTTTTCTACCTCTGGTGGGAACGAGTCCACGTAGTCGTCCGGTGGCGTCACGTCGTCCTCTGTGTGTGTGGTACTGCGAGAATCCTGGAGTTGTTGGACTTTTTGAACCAAGTCGGAGATGCTGTCCTAAAGCTGAGAAATTTGAAGTTGAAGTAGTGCTTTGCCTTGTAAGTTGACTTCAGGGGTCTTTTTTGGACTTGAGTCGCTTATCTCCGGAGAGGTTGCACGCGAGCGTTGCGACATATCTGAGGTCCCTTTGAGAAGAGCACGAACCTGCGCTCTAGTTTGTACCATTCCTAGAAGAAGATCCGGGCTTCTTCCTGAGGTTGCTCATGTTGGAGGGGGCAGGTGAGGCAGGATGGAACCACCCGTGGAAATCTGGTAAAGGAGGTCCTGTCTGAGGTAACATTGGTGATGCCGAAGTGGGTGTTACTGCTTGTGAGAGTACAGGGGTAGGTTGTAGAGTCCACGAATCTGAGAAGGGATAAGAAGCTGCTGTCGAGAGTGGAGGATATCCAGGAGAAGGAGTGCCTTCAGAGTGTAAGTACTGTCTTGGGGAAGGTAAAACCTGTACATGAGGATATTTGGGAGCTGAAGAAGGTGGAGAGTACCCTGGAGATGTTGAAGCTGAGGGGTAAAAGTCTCTCCAAAGATGGACAGCAAACTCGTGAGGAATATCGGGTTCTGGGTATCTACGTGTCTCGTGAAACACAACCTGGACTGTGCTGAGGAAGTAATGTAATTGAGGTGCCTCATGCAGAAGATATAGGATGTGGTCCAAATCACTGGAAGGGCACGTGACACAAAAGACCCATGATGCAAAAGCTCCGAAATGGGCTGGTTGTGCAATCTAAACACGATATTGTGTGATAGATGATGCCTGAGGTGTCCTTGAAGGGACTGAGGCATTACCAGGGGTTTCCATGCTTTAAGGAGGGGGCTTTCATTTGCTGTAATTTGATAATGAGCAGCAAATAATAATATGAAAGAGAATCCTTAGAAATAGGATGGAAAGAATCCACCTGGCATAGATTAGAGCTGCCAGACTGCTGAAAAGGAGGGCTTCAGGTCAGGTTGGAAAAAGTATAGCATCAATTGCGAGTTGAAGGAGGTCCTGATGCTAGGCTTCAAATTTCGAAATTAGGGTTTGCTGTAGAGGGAGGCGATTCAGCGACGAAACAGTCCGGTGGTGACCAGAATATGTTGCTAGCAAAACCACGAACCACCTAGGGTCTCGATCTGTTGTGTAGAGGCGAGATTTTCTTGTACAAGAGGGGCTGGCTGAGGGGATATGCTGGACAGCAAGGCCTCTGTTCGCAGGCTGAGATGGCGAGGTGAAGAGATAGAGCAAGCTGTGCAGAGATTGGCGTCAGGCTGTCACTCTTCAGAGGCGATGGAACACATCCATGGCTGAGCAAAGGCTGGCGAACAGATTCAGAAGGCTGAGGGCATGATTGGCGTGACTATGGAAGGCCGCCAAAGGCTGAGCAAAGCCTGGAAACAGAAATCGGCAAGCTTGGTGTGGGCTTGGCATGGGCTGGCAAGCAGGCTTGGTGTGGGCTGGGAAGTAGAAATCGGCAAGGGAGGGCCATAATCGGTATGATAGAATGTACGGAGCAGCAGGCGCGACTTTCGAGAAGAGGGCGCAACTTACGAGACGCCAAAGGCGGATTTGCGAAGGCTGCAATAACTGCTAGGCCTTGCTTTTCCCAAAAATTAAAGGCTGGGTTACTTGAACGCAAGGGTAATCTTGGGTTAGGCCTTAGGTTTAGGGCTGGTTGCCCTTTTTAGGCCCTCTAGGTGCCCTTTTGTAGGGTGGTGCTTGGTGCCAAAGGGTGTGCCTATTCTAAGGGGTGTGACCCTTGGAATAGGTGTACCTTTTCATGAAGGGTGTAACCATGTTTTAAAGAGGGATGTCCCCACATGAAAATATGTGTCCTTTTTTCCACGATGGGGTGTGTCCCTTGGGTGAGGAGTCAAAAACTCTTCATCAAAAGGTGTGTCCGATGGTGGAAAAGGTGCGTCCCTTGGTTTTGGGACAACCCAAGCACATCAAAAGACACGATTTTGATCGTGTCCATTCACATCAACTCGTGATGTGAGGGAGATGGAGAGGCCACTGATGACTTTAGGTGGGGTTGGCGCTAAAAAATTTTACGCTCATTCTCTCCATCTCTTCCATGTACAACGTGCGTGGATATCCTTCTAGCGGAAAGAGATGTATCAGATAGGTGCTAGAAGGTGGGGGGCATTTCCTACAGGCAGGAGCAAAATTTGCTCTGATACCACTGTAAAAAATCCTAGATTTACTATATTTAGAAATGTGCTAAGGAACAGAAAGGAGACTGAAATAGTAGAGAACAAGGAATATTTGTATTGCTTGAGTGTCTGTAGTGTCATCCATACAGTTGGACCTCTCTTATATAGAGAGTGAAGAGTCACACATGAAAAGGTGTGTACTCCAAAGTGTATGTGCATGACGAGGTGTGTACCCCTTGGGAAGGGTGTGACCCTTGATGAGAGAGTACATTACAATGGTAGTGTCTCTTCAATAGAATGTCTCTTGTGAAGGGTTGTGCCTCATAGGAAGTGTCCCGTCGAAAGGGCATACCCTTCCACAAGTGTCCATTCATCAAACCATCCATAAGTCTAAGGTATAGAGAAAGGAATACGTCACAGATCGTGACAACAGTGGTATCAGAGCGCTACTGGACTTGTTCCCCTGCCTCCTGATCTGCGTCGCTCACAGTTTTGAACAGCCTCAGCTGCGCTCCATCGGTACAGTCCGTATGACTGTACGGACTTCCGTACGGATCACGTACAGATTCTGAGTCTTGCCGCCCAGCTACGTCCCTAGCTGTTCTGCCCGTTGCATCTTCTTTTGTACCTACGCCCGTACAAAGTACTTACGTTGTACAACAGGGCTTGCACAATAACTGTTCCGTACAGGTGTACCTGCACACAGTACATGTTCCGTATAGATATACATGCACAAGTACATAGTTTCGTACAATAGTGCGTACAGACGTACAGGTCTCCCATACATATTCTGTATAGGTGTACTTGCATCGTATCTGCTCTGTACTTGTTTTGTACGTTCTTTCATATAGTTTCACATGCAGATCAGCCGTCAGCAACTTGTACTTGCATTCCGTACACATGTACTTGCAAAACAACTGACCGTACAGCTTGTACCTGCTCTGGTTGTTCTGTACAATTTCGCACGTGCGAATCTACCACCAGTGGTATCTACAGACATTTGCAATTTGGGGCTTTTGCAGGAATTTGGGGCTTTCAGTTCTTTTCACCTCCTTTGGTTGCAATTTCTTGGAAGAATATTGGAGTTTTGGGATTGGGTTTGCAATTTCTTATTTATATTGCAGTACATTGGGTCAGATTGCAGGACATTAAGTCACATTTGCAGGACAGTGGGTTAGATTGCAATACATTGGGTCACATTTGCAAAAATCTCAGCAAAATTTGGGGCTTTTCTCTATTTGCCGTCTTTTTGGCATATTTGCCCTCATTAAATTTGGGACTTTTGCTAGATTTGCTGTTTTTGTAGTGAACATTGCCTGACACAGTCACATTTGGGTCAAATTTGCATTTGCCCTTGTATCCCATTTGCAATGGTTGGCAACAATCATGATCTATTTGGCATTCTTCGTGAAGATGATTAGTTGGATGGCACCAACTATCCGATGTGGTCTTATCTCATGAAACATATTCTTGTTGCAAGGCATTTTTGGAATATTGTTTCTGGGATTGATCTGAGGCCAGCCAATGCTACAGTGGCTGCCCCTACTGCTGGTCCCTCTGTAGAGGATACTCCTCCTGATGCCTTATCCTCTAGCACCCCTGCTGCTGCTCCTCCAACTTAGGAACAATCAAGATGGGATGCAAGAGATGCAAATGCACATTCCTGTATTGCTTTATCATGCAAGATTATTCGACACATCCGGTCTTGCAGGACAGCAAAGGATGCTTGGGACAAATTGGTTTCTCTTTATCAGATTTGCAATGAGGCACGTGTTGCATATTTAAGAAGGCAATTGTAGGAAGTCAGTATGAATGAAGGTGGCTCTATGGATGCATACTTGACAAAGGTCAAGGACCTCATGGAACAACTTGCCAATATTGATGAGGTGGTGCCAAATTCTCAGTGTGTCAGTACCACATTGAATGGACTGCCAGATACATATCAAGGGTTTGCTACAACCCTTCGATTAGTGGCCATGGGTAATCCAGACTACTATTCTTTTGATCAGCTAGTCACTTTGCTTTTGTAGGAAGAGCAAAGTCGTGCTAATAGATAAGCTATTATTCCTAATCATGCATTTGCTTCACAGCAGACAGGAAGAGGCAAGGCTTCCAAGCCTATGGGCAAGCCTAAATATGGGCCTAACAGTGGCAATTCCTCCAATGCATCTAAAAATACAGCAGATAAGTCAAAGAAGAAAAGATGCAACTATTGTCGCAAGCATGGGCATGAAATTTCAGAATGCAGGAAGCGCATTGCTTCGGAGAAAAAGAAAGCAAGATTGACAGTTAATGCCTCACATGCAATTGAATCCCACGAGCCGGAAGATGCCTCACATGCAGGTTCATGCACATGCCCAGTTCACAGCATTGGCAGGCAGTGAAGAGAGTCTTCAGATATCTCAGAGGCACTCAAGATTTAGCCCTCTTCTATGGTGATCATGGTTCACTTACCATGCATGCTTACACGGATAGTGACTGGGTTGGTTGTTCCGACACCAGAGTGTCACATACCGGCAATGGTTTTTTGCTTGGCAGTTCATGTATCTCTTGGCTCAGCAAGAAGCAACCAATAGTTGCCACATCTAGCTGTGAGGCTGAGTACAAGGCAGCCTTCACTGCTACAGTAGAGTGTGTCTGGCTTCGACAGTTACTTACAGATCTTGGTATTCGCCAGACATCCTCCACTATGGTCTACACTGACAGCCAGAGTGCTTTGGCCATTGCGCGCAATCCAGTGTTTCGTGCGCGTACCAAGCACATTGAAGTTCACTATCATTATGTTCGAGAGCGGTTGTCGGCAGGAGACAGAGAGTTGTCCTACCTTCCCACAGAGGACAACATAGCAGATATGTTTACAAAGACACTTCCTCGTCCAAAGTTCAAAGTCTTCTAACATGCTGTACACTTGGTTCCCTTTGTTACATGATCTGACATACCTTGTATATTCATAGGTGGCTATATCCTTTTGGATGAACATGTGCCACGATGACCAGAAAATACCAGGTATTCTGAGACGTTTCCAGAATACTTCAGCCCATACCATGGAGGGGGATTTGTAGGCCATCTTCTTCCGGTTCTAGTGATGCCCTATGGGCCCTGGTATGTGCCTTGTAGGCATAGTTATAGGCACTTAGTGTTTTAGTGCCTTTTATGCCATATAGGACATTTAGTCCTATGTGACACCTAGGACACTTAGTCCTAGGGTCTACCTTCAAGTACTATGTACTTCTCATTTTATCTAATCTAGTTGACGTAATAGTGTATCTCCTTCGACTCTTGTACTTGCTCTTTTGCTCATCGCCCCTACACTCTTCTCTTGGCGCGGTTGTGGGGGATCCTTGCCCAGATTCCTCCTGCAGTCCCGAGCCAAGTGTCCCATCTGCCTACATCATAAGCATTGGTCAGGAAGCCCTAAAATATTGAATCGCGCGGCTCCTTCGGCCACCTCGAGAGAGGCTCTCGACACATGCTCTCGGGGACGCACAGGCGTCCCTACTATTAGTCGGGTAACAACCGAGGATGTAGAGAGCACCGTGTCTAGCATGGATTCTGACTTAGAGACGTTCAGTCATAATCCTACACATGGTAGCTTCGCGCCACTGGCTTTTCAACCAAGCGCAATGACCAATTATGTGAATCAACGGTTCCTCTCATACTAAGTTGGATTACTATTGCGGCATCGCTCATCAGTAGGGTAAAACTAACCTGTCTCACGACGGTCTAAACCCAGCTCACGTTCCCTATTTGGTGGGTGAACAATCCAACACTTGGCGAATTCTGCTTCACGAAAGAGCCGACATCAAAGGATCAGAAAGCAACGTCGCTATATGAACGCGTGGCTGCCACAAGCCAGTTATCCCTGTGGTAACTTTTCTGACACCTCTAGCTTCAAATTCCGAAACACTAAAGGATCGACAGGCCATGCTTTCACAGTTTGTATTCGTAGTGAAAATCAAAATCAAATGAGCTTTTACCCTTTTGTTCCACACGAGATTTTTGTTCTCGTTGAGCTCATCTTAGGACACATCCAGGGTCTCTAGAAAGATCTCCTTTGGAGGATTCTCTGAGCACTCAATCAACCCAAGTCTAGGGACTCCGTCATCTGCAACCATTGTCTCTGCCATTTGAGGAGGTGAATCAACCACCGTTCCAAAAGCTCCACCAATGGAGTGCAAGATGGGTTTATATTCCTTGGGAAACCCTGTAAATCGAAGAGTCACCAGGAAGCGAGGCATGTGGTGAGTCGACTCCATGTCATCAATTGTGAACCTATGATACCAAGGGATGAGGTAGACAAGATGCGGGCCCAATAAGAGAGGGCTCCGCTCCACAAGTGACCGGGTGGTGTCGAGGGAGCTCAAATGGAGAAGGAAGACGCTCTCCCATCGATAGTAATCTCCTGGACGTGGTCTCCATCCAATGCTAAGCTCTCCTGAATCCAATCACGTATCTGGCTCCTTATTGCGTGAGGCCAACTATCCTAACCACCACTGCTCTTTCCTGAAGTGACTGAACTGATTTCTTCACCTGGTGTTTGTCTTGTGGAGAAAGAAGAACCTTAATGGCTTGTTGAGTCGAGATGCTGCCATGTAAGCTCCTCTGGCCAGACCAACGGTCACCACCAAGATTCGTTCTTCCGAAGAGTGAACACAATTCGATGCACTGCCCGAAGGGAGGGAGGGAAAGAAAAGAAAAGGCTCGCTGAAAGGAGCCAGTAAAAAAAGAGGCTCTTGACGAGGGTACAAAAGCACGGGTCTGTGGAAGAACATAGCCAATAAACTCTTTACACAACCAGCCTTGAGAAAAGCTAGCTGTGGGCTGCTCCCTAAGGCTAGAAAGACACCCGGAAAGGCAGCTCCCAAAAAAGAAAAGAAAAGAAAAACCTCCTGTAGCTCCGTGAGTGCCACCAAAAAACACCCGAGAACTGAAAAAAATAGTTTTTTACAACAGCCCCTCCCAAGGAAGGAACACACTTTGTGCTCCAAGCCTGGTTGCTAGCAGCCAGGTCGTGCTATAAGGCGCTTGGCTGGCGCAATGTGCGCTGGAAGGCAAGGTGCAGGGCTGCCGCGGGGCTGTAGGCAGCAGCGAATCAAACCCAGGAGGGGTCACGAAGCAGCAAACAGCTGCATGAGGTGTCACAGGCTGCTCACAGCAAGCACGAAGCCAAGGGGTGGGGAGCTGGAAACGGAGGAAGAAGGGAGGAAACCAAAGGAAGGGGGGAGGGAAGCTGAGGCGGGAGGAGGGGGGAGCGCACCAAGCAGGAGAGAAGCCTAGTCTCAAGTACCATTTAGTGTGAATTGGTTAGAAGTGCTGTGATTTGAGTTTGAAGCTATGTCTTGTTAGTGAGAAGGTTTCACTTCTAGGTTCCTGATGCACAATAGGAGGTCTCATCAGCTTGACAACAGGCCAGTGGATGAATTGTAAATTAGAACACGATAATTTTAAGTATCTTTCCTTGTCTTTGATGAAGTGTAGTTTTGCATATCTTTGTTTTTGTTTTGTGGTTTTAGGAATGTAAATTGCAGTTTAATCCACCAAGTACATCAGCTTCCAAGATCTGTCTTTATTAGTATTTAGACCAATTGCTCCATTCGTCCTTTTTTATGAAACAAAGTAAGCAAAATATATTTACTTTTTGGAAGCATGTTAGACTCTTCTTCTTCAATGTTTTAATTTTTGGAGTTTCTTCTTTTGATACTGCAGCCTAATGGAAGGTTTGAAACACAAACAAAGATATGTTTGAGCATCTCTCAATACCATCCTGAACACTGGCAACCCTCTTGGAGTGGTAAGTCCAATGCAGACACCTGTCTTAGTATGAAGGGGAAAGGTAATGGTTGGTGTCAAAGATTGGTGATTCTTACTTGTTAATGCTGTGTATTGATGACAGTCAGAACTGCTTTGGTGGCTTTGATAGCCTTCCTTCCCACCAAGGCAAATGGTGCTATCGGTTCATTGGAGTTCAGCAAGGAGGAGAGAAAAGCTCTCGCTCTCAAGTCCATTGAAGCTGCCCCAAAGTATGGAAATGAGGAACGCCAAAAAGTGATTGATGAGGTGCCTTTCTTTGCTATTTGCTATCATCAGTTCTATGTGTCTCAAATGCACTGCAGATTGGAGTAGTTTTGGTGCTGACAGCATGCTGGTCTGTGTCTACACAGATTCATGAACAAATGATTAAAAAAGCTCACCCATTGCAAATTTCTCATGCTGCAACACTGAACTCAGCTTCAGATAGGGAACAAGAAGAAGATTCTTCTTCACAAACTGGCAAATTAGATCACAATGAGGCTGTACGTATCAGCCAGGCAACTTCTGCCAATGTTCCAATTTCAGAGACTGTTAATGCGGAAGCTCCACATTCAGAAGCCAGGGCTGTTGTTGAACCTCCCATTATGAGACCCACCACGAGGCAGGCAGCTTCTGATGACCAAATTCTGACTCTCTTAGCTATTGGTTTAGTGGTAGCACTAGCAGCACTGCTGATGAGGAAGCTTTTCAATTCTTGTGGGGGGATTCACTTTTGAATGCACGAGTGAAATTTGTATAGAGTACTCGTTATTGCAATCTTTAAGTTGACTATCGCTCGTGCATGAAGGTGAACCCACAGAAGTTTGTAACTGTCATATATAAAGTTCTTATATTGATGAAGGTTAAACTAATATTTGGTTGTAAAAGGCAGATTTGCAAATAATTCATAATGTTAATATAAGACACCAAGCTTTCTGGTAGGAAGCTACGAGGTGAAGCTTTTAATGCATGTGGAGCATGGATGTTGCTTACTCTACATTGCAAGGGTAGAGAGGAGTTCTTTTGATTCATGGAAGGATGCTGTGCATCACACCGTAGAAGAAAAATCCTAGTATGCAGGGGATTTGGGATAGTCCTCCCATGAGAAGAGTTTGTGTAAGTAGCAACGTACATGTGCAGTCTGTTATAAAGCACAAGTAAGTTTGCAAAAGGCCGTTTGAACATATATGTTGAATTCATATATTCCCTATGTAAATCTCAGGGGACCCATTAAGGAATCTGCAAGATAGTACATTCAACAGAATTATACTTCTAAACGGGATTTTAATATGGGTTTTTAGGAAAAAAAGGAGGTTTAGGATAAAATACCTTTGTAATATAAGGGTTTCTATCAGGGAGGTCACCTAGAAACATGTAGTATACCACTTACAATTCAAAAATTTAAGGTCAATTCGGAGAAATGTATTTACATGTGGGTTTTCTTGTTGAATTTTGAAGAAAATTGTAAGACTAAAGAAAAAGGGATCTTTTTATCCATGCAAAATTTACAGTTAATGGGTTTTTAAAATACCCCTTGAACACACGTCATATGTAAGGTTTCTTAGTAGTGCACCCCACATTTATATTGGTCCCTTAAATGAATGTGTTATATAGGACTTGTACATAATGAATACTCCGAGATCTAAATTCAGTTTAACTAAGCATATTTGAAGGTATTTATCTAATCCTCTCAAGCATGCATGTTAAAGACTGAACTTCTTGAGCATGTTTCAAAGGTGATCGCCTCAGCTGAAACATGTCACTCTAGCATGTGCATTGTTGCAAGCTATGACAAAATTGACAAAGACAATGCCTCACATGTGAGCCCCCATATGAGGACGACATAGAGGCATGTGATATAGCACACAAGATTTGAGCTTCTTAGTGAAGACGGATTCCAGAGGAAGTCAGGAGTTCTGGATTGGACCCGGATGACATAATTGCGCAGGCATTTGGATTTGGAATCTGGAATCTGGAATCTGGATAGGTAACCCATAGTCTGGAATGTGTAATCAAGGTGTGACCTATTTTTTTGAATCTAGTAGAGAGTTCTGTGTGTGCATTGTCTTCAAGTGTCGTGCTGGGGCACCAATCGAGTGCAGGATTGGAGAAGTTTTGGAGATCTAGGGTCCTTTAGTAAAGAGTTTTCCATTGTCTATTTGAGGAATGGTGGATGATTTTTAACATGATATTAAAGCCTTGTTGCTAAATGTTCTCATAGTCTACATCGACGTTGAACAAAGGAGTTCCTCTCGGATTCAAGAAGCTTAGCATTAAGTGTTGCATTTTTACCGACTCGGAGAGGTCTATGACAAGATGGCTAGCTAGATGCCAATCTCATAACTTTGGAGATACTGGCAAGCACAACAGGTCTAACTATCCACTTTGGAAGATGAAGGTTTGGAGTCATTTGGTTGTCATAGGAGTTTGGCAAATCGCTACTAGAAGAGCGCTGAGACTCGATGACATCAAGAATGTCATTGGCGCGATGATTGTAATAGATTTGATTTTAGTGCAAGATTGGGTAGTTTGGGATGTAGATGCCCTGGCAATCGTATTAGGACTATTGCAAACATCTCCTTTTCACACATATAGCTGGCCAAGATGTCACAAAGGCGTGGAAGGTGCTCAAGGAGATCAAGATCAACCTCGAGTTTGATATTTACAATGTGAAGATGAATGAGGGAGATTCGGTGTGCACGACTATATCACTCAGGTGAAGGCGGTCCAAGAACAACTCACTATTGTTTGTTTCTTTGGTGACGAAAAGGTGTTCCACGCTCTTGCTAACTCCAGATGGTGATGATTGGTATGCATACAATGGTGTATCAAAGCACATGCCAAAGATTCGGGAGTGGTTCTCAACCATTACAGAGTGGGTTTTTGATCCAACATCATCGTGGGTGACAAGCAGAGCTATCCCATCAAGAGAAACTATGCCATTCAAGAATACCACCAAAGAGGAGAAAGTATGTAGGGAGGAACTTGCTTTCCGTTGTGAGCCAACTTGCCAAAAATGGAATGAGTGTGGTCTTTGACGAAGATGCAGTCATCATAGGGTCGAAAGCCATAGGTGCACTGATTGTGCGAGGGTTAGCCTTTGTATAGGATTATCACATTGACTATTTGGCATGCTTCTTGGAGCGAGAACCCACCAATACTATTGAAATGTAATTAAGCAAACTCAATGGCAACTCAAAATTTTGTGAGAAGTAGGAGACCTGGTTACAAAATTCAAATTGAAAAAGCACACACTCCACAGAAGTCTTTATTAGCAAGCAAATAGTTTGTACAAAGTGCTTCTTTTGCGAGCACATCTATCACTAGATTTTGAAAAGTTGACTTTCAATCACATCAACTATGACATCGGCAGCAGGCACAATGATAGATCGAGGACTTTTTCATGCACTGGCAGCTTGGTGCTGGATAGATAAGACTTCAACAAGGATGTATTTCCATAAAGCAAATCTGAAAATGGTCGAGGGAGCCTCAAAACCTTGTCGACGATTGCACCCTTCAAAGTGACATTGATCATCGCCCCATCAGCTAGTGTTATGAGGGCCTTCACTTTAGGGATCTTCACGAGGGAGGATGTTTTGTTGTAAGACAAGCAAAAGAGATTATCTACATCTCTTGATATCGTGGTTCCCTTGCATATTCCACATGCGTTCTCATACAAGGCTGAGTTGACACCCATCATCGTTAAAGTACCAATTACCTAGACAATACTCCAATAGTGTTAGAATCGCTACTGGTAACATTTGTAGAAATTGCAAGCCCACACGGAAAATGTTGGTAATTAAACCTGGTTGCCATAGCCGATGTGTTGGATGTGGGCACTAAATACATGCGAGAGATAGGCTCCAAGTGATGAGTCTTTGATGGGCACAATTATGGTGATGTCGACCATATTTAGCACAATAGGTTGGGTGTTCTTCTTGCAACCAATATTTGCAATATAAACTTGGCTTCTCCAAAAACCTTAAATTTCTCTGCAATCTTAACGTAGTCGGGATTGCTCCAAAAGGTGAGCTGTCCGCATACATTCAAAATGGCCAAAAAATGTTGAAGGCGTTCGTCATCATAGAAGTAGAGTCAGCGAAAGTTACAAAAGAAGAAGGAGTGAACATTGAATGCACATCAAGCATGGAGGTCTTAATGATATCAGATCCTCAGGGAGGTCCCCATCTCCTACAATCAACTCATCACGCTGCTGATATGAAGCCCTTAACTTTATCACGACGATCATGGCCAAAGTTGCTAAAGGAAGCTGATTCCCCTCACCCTTATTTATAAGATTCGTGCACCTCTCTTTGAATTGGCAGATGGTTCCTTGGGGATAAATTTCTAGCACTACACCAAATGGTTCTATCCTCTCAACCCTAGTGGAAGGATCAAAGGCAATGCTATAGTTAGTTGTTCCTCCATTTTTTGTCGGGTTTCTGGAGCAAATAGAGAAGTTGCTTACTGTAATGCAGTCACCTATGTTCAAGAACTTCACAAACTCTTTATAAAAGAGCTCATTAATGTGTAAGGTTATAAAGCCTACGCCAACCCTATCAATGAGATCAATTTTCAAGCATCTTTGATAGTTTGCATTGGATAAAATGTAGGTTCCATATTTGTTCACGACCTTTCCATCGAAGACACAATTCTTGATTGTAAGATCAATCTCCGAAACGTGGTGGATACTCTTCTTTTACCTCAACTACTTTGGCTTTTTTATCATCAGAAGGATATGTTTCACCTAACTTTCATTTGGGACATGGTTTTGTGGCCATAGGTGCATCCACAACAAGGGGTGGTGAAGAACTTAGAAGGGAAGTAACCCCACCTACAAGGGGAGGACTAACAACATGCACACTCAAATGGGAGATGTCAGTTGCAAGGATGTTGTCTCTCTTTGCTTGAGGATGAACAACATCTGTTTCAACAAAATTCAGTCTGTTAGAGTTTAATCCCAATATAAGGAGACCATTGAAAATGGCATATGTTAATGTGCTATGAGCACAAGGTTCCTTCTTGTTATCCTTAGCCAATTGCTGTCATCATCTTCGAATCCTCGCAGCTCTTTAAAAAAAGATCAACAACATCACATATCCACATTTTGACAAAACATGCGTGCCTCAGGATCTATGGAGCGTTCTAAGGTGGATGGAACCTATGTGTAAACATGATGAAGAGAATGCTCATGACATGTACCTCAAGTCAATTAGGTTCCAAGATAGATTAGCTTGGACTCATAAATAGAATCTTGAGTGAATGTGCATTTTCTTCTATTCAACAATACATGATAGGCCTCTTATATAGAGAGTGCACTTTGAATAGTCAACACTTGTGGGATCCTCTCATCCACATCTCTCCTTGTGGATATCCTCAATCCACATCTCTACATCATGTAGTCCACATCCTAGGGTGGCTACTTTAATTCTTTCCTATACCATACCTTAGCCCTTTAATCTATGTGCTCATGGCACCATATCTCAACACCTCCCCTTGGTGCCATAATCCTTTGGCTACTGCAAGGTGGTCAGATGTGAGTTACATTCCATCACCTCCCCTTAGTGCATACCTTGCTACTTAAGGTGGTCAAGTGTGGATTTTACATGTCAATACCTCCCCTGGGTGCTTTCATAGCTACTCTCAGGTGGTCAGGCTGGATTTACAAACGTGTGGGCTAAAGGTGGCAAGGATTTTGCTTTTCAATGCTTCATGTCGATGGCGTTCGCTTCTTCACTTGACATAGCTTGATGCATGATGCTTTGTTCTTCCATGTGCCTTAATGCTTTATGTGTGGATGCCATGCTCTGTGCTATGGTCATCTCATGCACTTGTGCTTTTGGCATGCTTATTGCATTCATGCGTCGTTTTTCCATTTGTTGCAAAGGTCTTACCATGAGCTTCATTTTGCTTCAATGGCAGTGTCTAATTGCATACAAGATTCTGACCTGACAAGCACGAAGAGCTCAAAAAGGTGATCACTTTTCCTTTTTGGAGCATGTGCAAATTCTTTTTGGATTGTAAGTTATGGCTTGTCGAAGTTTCTGTGAAGAAGAGGGCCTTTGATGATGTGGCTTGGCTGTTCACATACAGCTTGTAGGATTGTGCTTAGGTGGCACTTACTAACCCTGAACCTAAACCTAACCATGGTTTAGTGTGAGTTACTTGACCATGGTTTCTTTTGGGTTGCTTGACCATTGACCAAGGTTTGAACTAACCCTAGTAACTAGAGACTCAACCGTAGTTACATCTTATCATGTGCCACGTGGCATTTTTCTGGCACCTTACAAAGAAACCTTTGATCCTGCAAAGATCTTGGGCGACGATGGCGTCACGGTTTCGAAGGCCTGTGGTGTGCTAGAAGGTCGCAGGGAGCTTGGAGCTGCTCATAGTCGGAGACGCGAGGGCTTTGTAAGCTGGCACTAGATGTGTTGGTGCTTGCTAGAGCATTTGAAGCTTTGTAGTGCTGCGAAAGGCTGTTTGGAGTGGTGCTGAGGTGGAGTCGTTGTTGTTGTCATTTGTTTGGCTGTATTGCCTTTTGTTGACAGAGGACCTTAGTTGCCCATGGAATGCCAAAACCAAACACAGGTGGAGGAGTGGGCGTCTGTGCAATGTCTAGATCGGGCCTTGTATCGCTGCTTGAACTTCTCCTCCGATCCTCAAGCTGACGTTCCTGCGGCTCATGCATGCTAGTCAGCTGGCAGCACCGCTCCCTTTCTCCGGCTTGCTATGTCTCCCAAGAGGGTGCTGTTGCACAGGCTAGTTGGAGAGGTTGTGGACGAAGGTTGTGCTGTAGCTTTGGAGTCGGGCTTGAGAGCAGGCCGTGATGCCGTTTGGAGCTGCAAGTCAATGCTGAAGCGTGGCGTGGAGAGACTTGTCCATTGAAGCTCATGGACTGTGGAGAGTCCTATGTTTGCAGGTCACCCGTGAGGTTGGACGTCATTGGTCGAAAGTGAAAGGCCTGAGTGCTGGACGTAAGGGAGGTCGTTTGTAGGCTAGAGACAGTCCCGGCCGCAACGATATCCTGAGGCGACTCTTCCCTTCTCACTTCATACTCATGGAGTTTCCTCGAGTCTTTGCCTGAAGTTTTTGTTTTCCCAAGAGATAGGAAGCCGTGACTCAGGTTGAGCCGACCTTATAAGGTCTTCGAAACAGGAGGCCTTTGCTTGAAGTTGATATCCATTGATGAAGGTCCGAGGCTATAGCTAGTTTTGGAGCAGGGACCTTGCTTGGTGAATCTCTTTGACTAGTCGAGGACCTACTCTCAATCACCAATACTCAAACAATCTCCAAGACACTATGAAACTTGAACATGGAATGGAACCAAGGATCTCTCTCACAATCTAGAAAGCGTCACTATATCTCTCGCAAAGGAAAGAGTATATGAACGGAAATATTGTAAAGAAACCTATGGAATGGAAATTTTTTGACAAAGAACACTCAAGAACAACACTCTCAATCTAAAACTAAAACTAACCTAGGAGAAAAACATGAGCTCCTAAGGCATGCCTACAACTAATCTAGGAGACTAGACCTAAGCTCTGATACCATGACAAAACATGCGTGCCTCAGGATCTATGGAGCGTTCTAAGGTGGATGGAACCTATGTGTAAACATGATGAAGAGAATGCTCATGACATGTACCTCAAGTCAATTAGGTTCCAAGATAGATTAGCTTGGACTCATAAATAGAATCTTGAGTGAATGTGCATTTTCTTCTATTCAACAATACATGATAGGCCTCTTATATAGAGAGTGCACTTTGAATAGTCAACACTTGTGGGATCCTCTCATCCACATCTCTCCTTGTGGATATCCTCAATCCACATCTCTACATCATGTAGTCCACATCCTAGGGTGGCTACTTTAATTCTTTCCTATACCATACCTTAGCCCTTTAATCTATGTGCTCATGGCACCATATCTCAACACATTTGCATTTCTGTGTTAAAGTTCTTCCATATTGCTTTGAATCTCTATTCAATTCAAAACCAAGGGAGAAATGTGACATTTGTTATTGTCATCTAATCCAAAAATGTGGGGGAGCAAACCTATGTGCAAATCCGTACACTCCCAAATCATTGTGTTCTTTAACTATAATCATACCAACGTGCACTATAATTGTTTTCTACCATGGAGTTATTTTTTCTTTGAGTTGTTTTTGAAAGATTTCACGAATTTATAGCATGTTTCCTTTATCTTTAAGTTTGTCTAGAATGTAGGGGATATTTACCTATATGCGATTCAAGCCATTACAAACTCACAGACACGATCACACACAATGCAATCAAGCAAAAATAGTATACATCGCTACAGACATGACCCACGCATTCTTTCCACACAAAAAAAGCACAACGTTTCGCCATGCACTCGACTCACCTTCAAAAATCGTTGTTTGAATTCGTTTGCCGACAACTAATTTCTTCCATCCCTCTAACCTTCAATACTATCGACAATCAACCAGGATGAACCGGACAGCATCAAGCACTACCATCAAGCAACCTCACATGCACACAGACCCTCAAACCCACGATTGATAGCAACAAAGCACGCATAAGCACGTAGCACACCCCCGAACCCAAGAGACGAGCAAAACCTATGCTGTCGCCACCCTCAAATGCAGAGCCCAACCTCGAAAAACAGAGCCACAATTTCCAACCATCAAGCACGCTGAAGCACACAACACACCCATGATCCCCCACATGGTTTCCACTCGGATGCCCACAGAAGAGCCAAAATCGTCACCTGCCAATCTATGCAACTCCCGAATCCCTATTTTTAAGCTTCTCGTACCTTCATCACGGCTATCGCCAACCTCAAACGCAGAATGCAACCCCAAAAATTGAACCCAAAAACCAGACCTCTTCATCCACAATCCAACTACCGGCCTTCATGAACTGCAAGTCAGCAGATTATCTTGCACAAGCCACCGAGCTAAACCATGAACCCACACATGCAAAGAAAATTGACATTACACCGCTTCACAACAATGCATGCATTCGAATCAAAAAACATAGAACGCTTTCGTAACTACAACCTTCATAATCGGCCATTTCTGTATCAAAATCCTCATAATTAGAAGTGCACAAAGCATACACAACCATGACAACCTTGCAGCTGAATGATCGATGAACCGCTCTACTTATAATCATGCACAATGCTTACCTAGATCGTGTCATAGAGCAGATAGCAATCTGCCTGACACGATCATCCCCCATACTTCTTTGTTTTATTCTTTGAAGAGATGCAAGCCAAGAATGGCTACCCTCTTCAATAATCTATACAACCCTCCATCCCTACAAACGAAACGATCTCTCGAGCGAGCTGGTATCCCCCATCACCACGCCCGCGCACAGCAACGAGCTGTCCTCCCCCATCACCACGCCCGCACATAGCAGCGAGCTGCCCTCCCCCATCGCCATGCCCGTGCACCATAGAGGTGTAGCAAAAATAGCCGCCATACATTAGCAGAGCATTCAAAACCTACAAAAGAGGACAAAACATCTACCCTAATCCCACAAAATAAAGGCCAAATAACCCCTAACCACCAAATTAAACCCAATCAACTTGACTCCACACAAATGAAAAATCCGAAAGGGCACAACCAATAACATTCATCCCGATGGACCCTTGCAGGGCCAAAAAAATTGGTCAATTGCCCATGACACAATGCTCAAAACCAAAACCCTTGAGGCAAATGACATGCTAAATTTCCCCCCTAATATTTAGTAATGCATCCCCTAACAATATTTCAAGGAGGGAGATGGCATCATCATGTATCAATCAACATCTAAGGTCTCTTTAAAACAGTCCCCGATTGCAAACCAACCAAATAGCAAACAAGCCACAAGCCCTAAGATATGGCCAGAAACCTCGCAACTGTGTCTACCAATTCTTCCCTTAAGAGTAAACTAATGCAAAGACAACAATTGCCAGTGTTGCGAGAAACCTCGCAGCTATGTCTAGCAATTCTCCCCTTAAGAGTAAACTAACTCAACCATCTTATGAGTGTGAGACAAAAACGAAATGAATATGTTGAGATTCTCCAAAAGTGATGACTTCTTGCTCACGAGACATCTATAGCAAGCTAAGATAGTTGCCTTCCCAAGATTAGCACCCAACCCTGTAACCCATTCATTCACCTTCGAGCTGGTTGCTGGCAGTCATATTAGTAGGCCAACTTCCCCACTCACCTTATAACTTCCTCGAACAAACCAGGATCTCTTCCATTCGATCCCAAATGTTCTACAACATACTCTTCTCTAACCAATCCGCCATGTTCGGATCCCAAATTTGTTTCCAAAAGAAAATACCTTTATACCTTTTCTATGGAGACTCCTAGCCCTTGGTATCTCAATAGTAGCTAGATACGGGCCATGGTTATAGCTATAACCCACAAGGTCCCATCTCCCCAAGACTCGAGTCAATCGACTTCCATGCTACCATTAGACAAAACACTTGACCTTCAAGGGAAGAAGAATGCCACCTTATCAGATTAACTAAGATGCCACGAGGTGCCCACATGCTTGCTTGCCCCGTGCTCCATGAATCATGTTACTGATTCTACCCCAGTGGTTGTCATTCAAACAATCCAATGACCATATACTTAGAAGGAACCTAGGATTTCCAATGGGCCTATCTTGTTAGAAACCGCGAGAACCTTCCATGGAACATCATGTAACCTCCTTTTCCCCTCCTTGTCCCCTAAGAATCTCATTTACTCCCTTTCCACTAGCATATTCACTTACTGCAATACTAGATAGTTGCAATGTATACCAATGAACTTTTTCAAATGTGTTCAATAACCAAAGTTTTGCATTCCAACTGATTTCACCACCAGGATATTTCACATTCCTTAAGGCACAAAAATTCTTTAGAAAGATACACCAAAGCTTAAGAAAACAAGAGGATCACCTAGCACTTGGTTAGCAAATCCTGTTGTGATAGATTTTCCCACAAGGGATGTACATCCCCAATTGGTGCCATAATTTCATCACGGAATCCTATTAATGATGGCTTGATTCATTACTCACTAGAAGTAGCACATAGTTATATGGATAATGATGGATGGACATTGTGCTTTGTGCATTTCATTGCATTGGTGACATGGAGAGGTTTTCTAGATCGATTGGATTTGAGGCTTCTTATCAGTTTACAGTGCAATACATGGATGCCATATATTTCAAACTTATTGGTAATGCTACATATGTTTCAAAAATGTGGACATGTAAGGGATACAAATTTAAACTTTTGTCAGCTATATTTCTATCATGTCTTATGTATTTTATCTATTCAATTATTTTTCCTTCTTAGGAAGGTAGTCCGGAATGTGCAATTTTCTTCCATGTTACAAATACATAGATTTGTACACGTCTTTTATTCTTATGCAACATTGTCTTTCTTGTAGATGCATATGCCTTACAAACATATATATTGTATATTTCCTAGCTTGTAGCTCATGATCCACCTTAAAGGCAAGGAATGGGTTGATCAAGTTGTAGGCATCCCAAATGACATTTTATTACATCAATGTTAGAAATCTTGATAGCATAATGAAAACGTAGCTTGCAAAACCATCCAAGGCATGTAAGCGTTTGTATGGATATCTGACTAAATTAGCACAACCAACCTAAGAATTTACAAAGTGGGCAATGAAATGGGATGCATGTGTTTTTTTATTTGTTAATTTTTGTTCACAAAACTTGAGGTTTCAAATGGATCAAAATGTTGTGAAATGTATTTTGAATCTACACTAATGAAAGGGATATTTTTCCATTGTTGTTGTTGAAGGTGGTTCTCATTGCATCAATGTTGTATTTAAGTCTACTTGTGAAGGTAAGAATTTTGTATGATGATGTTCTCCTTTCTTTGCCCAAGAGAACAATACAAAGGACATGGAATCTCTCGTATGCCTATAAGGGCAACTATTCTATGGTGAACTTGGCAATTGGACCTTCGCTTGTGTTTGAGATTGCTTTGTTTAGATGGAGGCACAATAATATTGTGTGAGCATTAAATATAATTGAGATAACCATGTTTTGGGGTAAAAAGTCATTGTGCAAAAATCAGGGAATATAGCAAATTTTATTTTTCTTAAAATTGAATGAGGAAGAGGGATCATTGCAATCCTACTCTACTTGCATGAAAGCAAGTGGTTGATCAAGTGGCATCAACCATATCCATATCCTCATTAATTTTCAATTGCCCATATAATGTGTTTTGCCTTTCCTTCATTATGGTTACCAACCCTTGCATAAAGTGGTTGATCAAGTGGCATCAGCCATATCCATATCCCCATTAATTTTCAATTGCCCATATGATGTGTTTTGCCTTTCCTTCATTATGATTATTTTGTTACCAACCCTTGCACAAACATCATCATACCAACAAAAAATCTTACTCATAGGTGTTTTATAGTCATGACCACTATTAAGGAGTGAACTGTGGATTCTTGAGTAGCTATATCAGCTTCTTGCCTCATACTGATATCCTTAAGCCTTAAGGTTTCCTGCAAAAGCCTTTTAAGCTTGTAATAGAATCCAAAGCCAATGCAACTTCTTGTTTTTCCAACATCATAGCTTAAGTTTTTTTCGTAGACACATCCTGCAGCACCTTAATCAAAGTAGCCCAAGCACCCAGGTGGATGTTTGTAATTTCCAATAGACTTTTGCTAGATTATGCCAACAGCAAGTCTTCAAATTCACACTTCAAGGAAGAGAACATTTAATTTCATATGACAAATGACATCAAAGTGGTCCGGAGTGTTTCTACATTATCATATGAAAGCATATGCCTAGCAAGAACTATTCCAATGGAGATGACAATTAGAAAGTATGATTTTATGATACTTTGCTAGCTTGTGAAATGGGTTTGATGATGTAAACTGGTCCCATTTCGATGTCAAAAGCTCAAAGCTTGTTAAATTGACAAGCTCACAAATTAGCAAGTGTGCACAAACAAAGGGTCCTCTAGGAGGCTTTTGACAAAACAAGAATAGGAAATAGATCTCTCAAACCGGTTGGGATTAAGGAGGAGAAATCAACCCAAGTAGCTAGAAACTTTCGCCTTAAAAGAGTGGAATGCATAAGTGAGACAAAGTATCTTGATCAAGAGGATTATCTTTAAGGGGACACACATCTTCATTGATGAGGATCCCACCCAAACCTAGATAAAGCAAAGAAAAGTTATCAAGAGTGTGTGATGGAGGCACAGAAGATGTCTCAAAGTGCTTTGGAATTATGAACTCAATGCGTTTGACTAGAGAGATACCTTTTGGCTTGATAGATAGATAGATCAATGTAAAAGGCCACACTCTTCAACACAGCTTGCCTGAAAGACAATCCATCCATCCACCATACATATATATATATATATAGAGAGAGAGAGAGAGAGACCTTTCAGCTTGATAGATAGATAGATCGATCAGAAAGGCCACACTCTTCAACACAGCCTACCTAAAAGGCAATCCATCCATCCATCATCCACACACACACACACACGTGCAAAAAGGCCACACTCTTTAACACAGCCTACCTAAAAGGCAATCCATCCATCCATCATCCACACACACACACGTGTGTGTGTGTGTGTGTTTGTATTTTACCCCCCCAAAAAAGTGTACATAGATATGTATGTATGTATGTGCATACATACATCCATGCATGAACCACAAATACACGCACATACACAAGATCATAATCATAATAAACCCTCATCACAATAAAAACTATTGAGATGTATGCACATAGAAATGATTCATGTAAAAGCTTTCTCATTAAAATCCAAACCAAACTTAGCCTAGCTTTGAAATTTGAACTCTCATGAGTCGTACTTTAATTTATGATGCTATTTCATTGGCAAATACTTCTTATTATTCATTTCATGGTTTTGTAATACTAAGCCATATTTTACCACACTATTGTGATTGTAACTTTTGTTCTTAGCAAAGGAGACCATCCTTGCTAATCAAGTGATTGACTAAGATAAGCCGTGTACAAAAATATATAATTCTCGAGTAATAAAGCAAAGCCAATGGTCATGATTCGTAATCATGAAAAACTTACATACAATGCAACGAGTGTTAAAATATATGTTTCCATGTTCACTTCTTGCACCTCTACAATATAGTATCTGTTTCTTGTTCAATTCTTTCTCATGTTGCCTACTTGTGCTACTTTACCGAGCATTTCACCATTGTTTTATAAAGCATATATCATCTACTGCCAAAGATGAGACATCTCAACTTAAGTTGCTAAACCAATCAAAAGATTGTTAAATTTTCACTTTCTGTCATATATGCGATGAGTCCTAACAGAAGGGGATGACCATTTTCCGAGCGAAGGAAAAAAAAAGGCCTTCCAACTGTGTAAAAATATGACAAAAACGGATCGAAAGAAAACATAGTTTCACTTAAAAATATGAAAAGTATTATAAGAATGCCTACTTTATACACAAACATTTACATGAATCTTTGAAGATGGTGAATAACATAATAAAATGACTTTTGAACAATCCACATATAGATTAGATTTCTCTATGAAAATTCCTTACAACTTTTAATTAATAGGGATGACATTGAAAATCCTCTCTTAACCTATCTTCATGAAAGGGTTTCTCCAACAAAACCTCATTGAAGCAAGCCATCCAAGGTAGTTTCACCAATGAAACCTCTTTAAAGAAGGTCTTCTAAGGTAGTTTTGCTCACGAAACCACCTTAGAAGCAATTTTAAAAATTACATAACTTTCTCATCCAATGTCCAAATATAATCATTCAACCACTCAAATTAATCGAAAAGTACAATGAGTATATCTATCAAGTTATATTTTATAAAATCTTGCATATACATTCTTAAATCTTACATATGTTTTATGAGAGTAGATATATAAGCCCAAGTTAATACTTATTAATGATTACTTTTACTTCTTTAAAAACATATCCATAAATTTCTTGTTATTTATTCTATAAAAACACTAGAAAGCTCGTCATATTAATATAAAATTTTTAAATAAGTAATTATATATGTATAATATTATACATTAATAACAAGGCTACAAAAAGGATATCTATGAATAACAAATTTTACATTATGTGAAAGTGAATGAGTGACTATGCTGTATATTTTTATGTGATAAGGGATCTAGTTCTAGTGAAAATAAAAGTGTAAAAACCATGTTTCCTAAAAAAATATCTTTTTTTAATCTCTTAAAAAACACGCTCGGATAAACCTGCTCATAGATTTTCTTGTACAAATATATATGTATAATATTATACATTGAGAGTAATTGTGAGGGATGTTTCTTATAGAAATTATTTTTCAATACTCTTTTTAAGTAATAACAAGGCTACAAAAAAGATATCTATGAATAAGAAATTTTACATTATGTGAAAGTGAATGAGTGAGTCCGCTGTATATTTTTATGTGATAAGGGATCTAGTTCTAGTGAAAATAAAAGTGTAAAAACCATGTTTCCTAAAGAAGTATCATTTTTTTAATCTCTTAAAAAACACGCTCGGATAAACCTGCTCATAGATTTTCTCGTACAAATGATGCATCCCTAATAAAACTCACTTCAAGTTTACTTCATATCCAATAAAATATTTATGGTAACACCCAATCACTCTCGAAATGTCTATATGTAACTCCAAACGATGACCTAGTGCTATACTCTCCTCAATCTACATGTTCAATGAGAAACAAGGCATCCTCTTCAAAAATTATTTATCCTAAGGCAATCCCAAAGATACACAAGGGTATCATCCATGCTTGCAGGTTTAGCAAATTATGATCTAAAGACATGCATATATATAGATGAATCCAAGAGCATGCCCAAACTCATCTTTCGAACACACAATATTGAAAACCACGAACTCCATCATGCAAAGCAAGGACTAGCTACTATGCATCCCCATGAATGTCATCAATGCCCAATGGTGGTTGTAGACCATACTATACATATGCTCTCATGCATATCCACAAACCCACACATAATTGAGCATCCATTGATACAAAGGTCTTCATATTGAGTTTTTGTTAGCACTCTGGAGATCAGCCGTGACAAACGCTAGCATTGATAGAGAAGGCTAATCAAAAAGTCCATATTCTCTTCATTCAACCTACACCTGGTTGTGACGACGAAATGATTTCATTTTATGAACAAGCAATTCAGTAAAAAATGCTTAGACAAGCTACTTCACTTAAGATAGAAAAAACTTGTCGCAATATAGCAAGCCGCACCACTTAAGAATTTATAGTTGTCCGTGGTTCTCCTATGTAAACATAATGAGGGATATAAATGCAACACATTCTCGAGAGGATACAACAGAAGCCTTTAAAAAACTAGAGTTGCAAGAGGCTTCGTATCCCATGTGAAGAATCTTCTCAAACTGCCTCCTCCATGTTCTCTCCCAAATAACTTTACAAACCGTACTGCTGCATCGCCCGTACACGGATTGGAAGACCATACAAGCGAATAAATCCAGCAGCATCAGCTTGGTTATAAATGCCACTGCCTTCTTCGAAGGAAGAAATATCTTCACGATAAAGGCTAAATGGGCTCTTCCTACTAGCCACATTTACTGAGCCTTTGAATAGCTTTAAGGTCACACTGCCACTTGATGTGGCAGAAACTTTGTCCATAAAAGCATCTAGGGATTCCCGAAGTGGGTCAAACCATCTGCCTGCATAGACAAGTTCAGCATACTTGAGAGCGAGAGTATCTTTAAGTTGCATGGTTTCCCTGTCCAAAGTTAAAGACTCCAGCTCACGGATGGCCGAAGTGAGAATGGTTCCACCAGGAGTTTCATATACCCCCCGACTTTTCATGCCCACCAACCTGTTTTCAACCATATCAACACGTCCAACCCCATGCCGCCCTCCAATCTCATTCAATGCAGCGAGAAGATTTGCAGGAGACAAATTTTCACCATTCAGAGAAATAGGTATGCCAGCTTCAATACCGATTTCCACATACCTGTCAATAGACAAATAACCAAAGAAAATTCTCAAAGTCAAGAAACAACAAAGGCATCCTCACTTACATTCAATACAGCTAGAAACACAAGGGAAGAAATATGCATTTTTGCAATTAAAACTAAAAGCTCTCCCTAAGACTGCACCAACTTTCAGTCAAACACAGACTGTCTATTCATACCATTATTTAGAAGTGACATGTGGACTTCATAGGATGTAATGCACCACCAAACTATCAGACGTAATAGTCTGAAGAGCTCAGATATTCCCTCTGCAAGTGCTGGCTGATGCAGGTATTAGTCAGTGCAGGATTGGCCGCGATCCTTTTTTAACAGCTCTAAGGCTCAATAATTTGGAAAGAGATGATCATCCTGAGGAAAAAGACCACTGCCTGTACACTTCTAGATTATAGTCAGAATGTTTTATATATGGTGATTAACCATAATAGGATTCACAGGGTTAACATGACCAGCTTCTGTTGATTTATCGAGCAAATTCACACCGGAATTGACAGTTCAAAGCAGGCTAAGCTCTTTGGCTAGCACACATATATCTAGATGAATCCAGGAGCATGCCCAAACTCATCCTCTTAAAACACAACAGTGTAGTTTCAATCTCATGAAAGTCACTCATAAGATTGAAACTCTATCACGCATAGCAGGGACTAGCTACTATGACATCCCCAATGACATCATCAGCACCCAACAGTGGGTGTAGACCATAGTATAAACGGATGCTCTCACACATACAAACTTCAATAGTTTTCAAAAGAAACCTGTTTGACTTGTAAGAATCAATCTTACTATAATATTGCATTCAATTTTCAATGATTTCATATCTTCCATGATTAAGGAGGAGCGAAGTGGAATGAACCTTTTAGAGGAGGCATGCAGGGGCCATGATTTCTATGTTGAATATTGAAGTGAAAATGTGAGGCCTATATCTTTTTATTCAAAACAATGTAGATTTGAGGCCTAGGATAGTGGATATGGCTCAAAGACATGAAGAAATATTCGATCCTTAAAACATGGAAAAAATTTGTCATATTTTCCTTCATTGGGAATTATGAGCATCCAAAGTGGGCATATAATTTCCACTATTTGATGGACAGAAAGGCCTGTCCCTAGATGGGACAATTAAAATACCTATTGGGGTCATTCCACTGCTAATCTTGGATGATAACTGACACCCTGGTCTATTTCGAAAGGTCTGCAAAGGCAAGGATAGGACTATTACACTCATGCAGGTACTATTACACTCATGCAGGCAGAATTGGACTAATATAATCACACACAACCACTGCAAAAAAAAAAAGCCATTGGTGACAATCGTGCGCTAAACTCTATCCATATATCACAGTAAGTGCTTCAACAGCTGTACACTACAGTGCAGAGATCCCTTGAATCTCAAGGTCATGCTGAGCTGGATAGACACAGTCTCCAAGGCCATGCTGAAGTGTCACTACAAAAGACAATACCTCTGTGAAGGGGCCGCTAGATCTGGTGAGTGCTGGGTCATCGTCAAAGTATGAATAATGAGAATCTCCCAGTAAAGATGGCCGTGCCATTTAGCACAATAATGTGTTAGCTATACTTAGCAGCCAAAATAATGTGGCTAATGACACTTGGCCTGAAAGAGTGCATTTCGGCTCCACCGCTCTTATCCGAAAAGGGCTAGGAAGATTATTATTTGTTCGTTGGTGGCCCATTAAAGTGTTCTCTTATCTCGAATGCTCTTTTGCAAGCCTGAGAGCATCCCAATATGCTAAAATTGATCTTTTCCTTCAAAGAGATTGATCAAACTTTGAAAGGCAGGAATACCTTACACTGTCGTAGAATGGTGAAGTGTGCATAGGCTCAGGAGTCCAATCTGCACCTAACTTTCATTAAATTAGATTTTACAGAATCTTCACCAAAGAAAGATTTAAGCTTTCCTCCAGAGATAAGAGGAATTACTTGTATGTACCTTGTAATGCATTTCCTCCAAAGACACAGAGGGAAGAAGCTTCTCAAGGCCAGTCCATCAGGGCGCCTATGTGAAGCCTAAGTTCGAGGTCAAGGAAGTACTTGGTTAACCCCTGAATCTCTTGACATTAACAAGACTGTCCTAATGCTATCTATCTGAGGGAAGGCGAAGACACCTGACCTAATTCCAAGGAAAATTCAGGGGAAAGGCACTTGTGAATGGAATATCTGCATAGATCATGGGCAAAGAGGAAACAAAAACCAAAGTCACCCAAGGTAAAGAATCTGATAGCCCGGTGTCAGTTTAATCTTACAGCTGAAGCCTGAGAGTAGACCATACCAACTCACACTAGTGAGGCAAAACACAGGGTGACCACTTTCTAACAGCTTGTTCAACTGACGCTTTTAGCAGCAGTGTTTTTGCCTGCACATAGCTCAGAGTTTGGTCTTCAGAAGCTGGATGAATGAACACACTGCTTCTGCCTCCTCTTATAATGATAAAATCAAGCATTAGATCTGCACACGTCCAGTAAGAACAGATCTCGAGGCCTGCTGACTGCAAAATGAATAAAATGACAGAATGGACAAAAGATTCGGGTATCTGGCTTATAGCAGATCAATGAAAAGATTGGATCTCTTCAAAACGAAGACTTCATATTGAAATAAAAGTTGTGCTGGATGCTGCAACGGAAGCTGAATATGTCCATTGAATCATTAAGAAATGACATCAATCATATTACATATCTTTGTATTAAACTCACTCTGGCTGGGTTGGTGCTTCCTCTGGATCCACTGTCATCACATACATATCCTTCCTGGGCTCATTTGCTGGATCCTCCAGAATATCCCCCTGGAATAACATAAGCTTGCTTGCATCAAACAGTGGCAAGACAAGAAAGAAAGGGAGTAGTATTAGAGAGGAAGGAAAAGGAACGGAGGGGGAGAGGGGAGGGGGTGGAAGTCGTTGGATCAATTAATAGCATGCTCATCAAAACCAGAATTACCTCATGACTGATATGCCACAGGTTACGATCTCTGCTGTATATAGATTTCTTTGTGACTGGGACAGGTACATTATGCTTCTTTGCATATTCAATGGCGTCTTCACGGCCTTTGATGTCCCATTCCCTCCATGGAGCAACCACATTAAGACTTGGATTGAGTGCGAAAAAGGTCAACTCAAACCGTACCTGTCAATATTACACGGCAAAAAGTAGACATTATTAGCCAAGTACTGATTGTTCAAAAAAATCTTAAAACAAGCACTTCAAATCTGGAAACCATTTGACAAATTGAGCCTCAAAATCCACCTGGTCATTGCCCTTGCCAGTGCACCCATGAGAAACAGCATCTGCACCAACTTCCCTTGCAATATCTACCATTGTCTGTGAAAACAAATCATCCCTTGCTGATTTTACATACAAAGAGCCATGATCATGTGACAGACATTTCTTCTGAAGCCATTGAATTAACCACTAAAGCCAGTGGATTGAGAACAGGACATAGCATCTTGCCCTAGTTCACACTAAGGCTTGCAAGTTGCAATAACGCACAATAAATCATTGAAATTTGGGAAAACACCTTCCATCATTGCCAGACACACACCCTCTGACCACAATGTTTCAAAAGTTCTGTAGAAGCAGTGCTTATTGCAAACAAATATTCTCATTTCTGACTTGTATACCTCTTTTTATTGAAGCAAGGGAAACCTAACTCAAATTGCATAAACATATAGCAAAGTATGGTGCTCCGCTTGCAAATCTATGTGTCTGGCACAAGAACCTTGAATAAATTAGGGATCCATATCATAGAAAGATAAGCATATTGTTATGCTCTCTGATGTCAGCTCCCTCCTCAAACGTTCATTCTGTATCACACCCCTCAGATGAAGTTCTTAACCAAAGCTTTCTAATCAAAAATATCACTTACTTAAATTAAAGCAAGTTTACAGGAAAGCGGGTCATTATTGTATCCTTTTTGAAGAGTCAGCTCCCTCCTCAAACCTTCATTCTGGATCACACTCATCAGATGAGAGTTTTTAACCAAAACTTTCTAATCAAAATTATCACTTACTTAAATTAATGCAAGTTTACAGGAAAGCGGGTCATTATTGTATCCTTTCTGATAAAAAAATCCAGTGAAATCATGTTAAACGTTTTGCCCTCTAAATATGCCACGTAAACCTCCCCCTAAAGAATGCAATGCAATCTAGCAGGGACAGTTGCAAAAAGTCTAAACTATATTCTTCACAACCTTCCTGATAAACCACGGAAGTATACCATGATTATCACTATCTTTGAGCTTTTATTAGACTCTTGTTGAGGTGTATTCCCATAACAAATTCTTATAGAAGACTCTCTTCGGTTGAGTTTAATACTACTCTAAGTTTTCTTAGAAGATAATTGGACTAAATAATGATGGAGAAGTACTATTACACACATTACACATGAATTTTTATTTTTTTGGGTGAAATCAATGTAATTTTATTTTACAAGAGGCAATTTCCAAAGAGGAACTCACAATTGTTATATTACATGATTTTGTTAATTTTTTGGGTGAAATCGATGTAATTTTATATTACAAGAGGCAAATCCCAAAGAGGAACTCGCAATTACAGCATCAGAAGATCTCAATATAGGACAAGTAAACATTGGAATCTATCTGTTGAATACACTAGATAATTGTAGAAAGATTGCCTGAGCGACACCCGGAAGAGTAGGGAATCTTGGAAAAAGTAGAATCTCAAAAAAATATATGATTTCTGTCTTGCCATGCAGCTTCCCAAAGCAAGCATTAGAAAATCGAGCTCAGTGACACTGCCGTAGGAAAAGGACAAAATCACAAGTCACAGGGCTGTTAGAATATGAAGCCAAGTTGAATCAGTTTGGTGTGTTCTAGTGTGAGTTCTAGTCTAGTATGTCCTATGGATGCCACGTGTCACATTGGGAGCTATCCCATATGCATAGGTGTTCATATGTGTGTGTGCTCTATATAAGAGTTGTACTTGTCTAGTGTCAAATCAATCAAGTATCAATCTTTGGTCTACATGTGAGTACTTTCATTTTGGTTCATTGCTCTAGTCATTTCATTTCCATTTCATTATGTCTCTCTTTGAGTATCACTTCCTCTCTCCCTAGCCTACCCTCTCTCTCTCTCCATCTCCACCATGTGCCTTCAAGGGCATTGCCAGAAAAGATGAACCAAGGATTCACATGGAGCTCAACATCTATGACAAATAGCGGGAGCAATATGTCTTCGAGCTAGGAGTTTGCCACCATCACCCGCAATAAAAAGACCTGCAACCAAAGAGGAAGTTTGCAGCTCCAAATCTGCCGCAATCTTTTGCGCCACCACTTGGCATTACTATTCCTGGACCAAATCTGATTTGCTCAATCCGAAATCCAAGGTAGAGGCAACAAAACCTTATATAAAGTGGCAATTGAGACATCAGCCAATAGTAGTGGACTAGTGTGTGAACCTTCACGATGTAGAGCAGCAAGAAACATTGAAGCATCTAAGGAATATAATGCCAAAGGGGCCGATAATTCTGCTCTAAACAATACTGCCTGACTGTTAATGGAAAAGATAACAAAATGCCATCATCTATATGAAACACATCACCTACCAATTGAACCCCTTTGGATGAAATGAAATAAGAGCGTTTGGGTTCTTGCAAGGCAAGGGAACAATTAACCAATGCAAACTCTCAACACACCAAGAATTTCCATCAAGAGAGTTGCAGCCATGCCATTTGCGGTGAGAAAGAATTTCTTTCCAATTAGAAGACAAAGGGCATCCCTTAATTTTGCCATCAATATATCCCAAAAGAAAATCCCATTCGGTGGGATGCCAATGCCCAAAAGCATGAGTGGTCAACTGTGAAAGTAAGTAACACATCATAGCAACCCAAGTCTGATCACCCTGCACAAATTCCAGCATCATCTTCCCCTTATGTGCCAAAACATGTATGCGAAAATTCAAAATATTCAGGCCGCCATGCATCTTTGGCGAACAGAGATGCATATAATACTCTTGCAACCATGCTTCTAGCGCCAAAAAGTCTCCATAAGAGTAGACATGAAAGATAAAATATCTTTCTTACCAAACATTATGAAAGGTAAGAAGAACTATATGTAGGCAACCAAGATTGATTCGAATACGACGCGCAGCAAGCCAACTTCTAATATTCCAGCGTCTTTTTAAGTTGTGCAAGCACCCAATCCGTTTGTTGGCCACGAGTGACCATATCCATCCCAAAGAATAACCAAGATGACGAACAATCTGATTGGGCATCACAATTTCCCCTGGCTATGCGATGAGGGATAAAGCCGTATTGGGTAGGATGTAGACTACCATATAGGAAACCTTTAATCTATCAACCACCATTTTGGCAACTACCTAATAAATGACTGGCATGAGGGTAATGGGTCTCAGATTTCAGCACAAGGTAGCTCTAGGTATGGAGAAGCTTGCCCTAGAAGGAATTAGACAGAGACAGAGCATGCATCTAGCCGCATCCAAATGCGGTTTCCTTGGAGCCTGCACACACGAAATAGGCAGGTGGGCCTACTGGACTTTGCATTGGATTTCCTCATAGTACCAAAACTAGATGCAACTCAGCTTGGGATAGTGAGACATTCTGCAGATGCACCACAGGTAAAAGAGTATGAACGACATCTACTTGAGCTAGGGACTGTTCATGATTTGATCATTTATAATGGTTTACAGAGATGGCCATCATCCGGTGGTCTCACTTGTTTCCCACATGGCGGAGGGACAAGCACAATACCTCTTGGGTCCCTTGGCCTTTACCTCACGGATATACGACTTCATTGTGCCCCCTCCCCCACTCGGGGCTGATCACTCGTACCTAGCCTTTTGTATCTCTACCACTATGCCAGCCACAAAGAGGATCCCTCCCGCGCCCACTCGTGTACAGGTTCACTTTGATTGCACCCTGGACCCCATCTATGTGAGCAACTTGGCGAAGGGACTTCCAACCCTACTACTTGGAGATGTTGTAGACCTCGCCCACGCCTCAGACACCCTTTCCACGGTAGTCATGGACGCAGCCATCAGGTCATTCCCCACGACTCGATCTGCACATGCCTCACTAGGGAAGATGCCACAAAATCCTTGGTATGATGATGAGTGCAGAGAGATGAGAGCTCACCTCACACCCAAGTGAGCCCTTGGCCACTTGACATCACCCGAGGCATAGCGGATTTCACGACGACTGACACGTCATAAGCGAAGGGCCTTCCTTATCCATAGAATGGACGAGGTGATCAATTCATTTCGAGGGGGGGATCCCACCATTGGATGGGGGCTTCTATCGGAGGGGAAGCCACCTATACCCATCATAGACCCAGGTGTTTGGCACACTTATGCATGTTCTCTTTATGATGTCCCGATGCATGCACCACCTGATATGTCCACTATGCCCCGGCCTACCACTTGCCACTTGTTCACTGCACAGAATGTGCAAGGCTGCACTCAGTTGGCTTCATAACCGGAGAGCACAGGACCAGAATGTGCAAGGCTGCACTCAGCTGGCTTCACGGCGACTGACACGTTGATAGGACAAAACCTGTATCAAGTTTTTTAGCACTGTATATAGATGTGGGTAGGCATATAGTTGTATACATCTAGGGTAGGTGTGGGCTTTTGGCATTTGTGGATTTTTCTTTCATAAGCATGATGGACTGATGTATAATTTTTTGAGATAATAAAGTATGTTTTGCAGGGACTTCATGGGAAATGATGAAATGCAATGTGGTTGTACCAAACTTCCAGAGCAAGGGTGTCTAGTGTGTGGTCAAGTGAAATGTTTTTGGGGTCATGTAAATCAAGTCATTAAGGGTTTCTTTATTTATTTTTTCTGAGTCAATGTGCATTTGCATGCTACGGGAATTTGACATGTTTTGGTGCCCACGTCAAGGGGCTTTTCATGTGTGTATACAGGGGTGCATGCAAGCTTTAATGTGCATGCTAATGTGTGGGAATTGTGTGACTAAAGGTCCGAAACGTGCATTTAATGTGCCTTGGGGGGATATTTGCATTTTTTAAATGGCAGAGTGGTAAAATGTCACTGATGAGGTGGCAAATTAGGCTGAGGTGGCTGGACTGATTGGGAAGGCATCCTGCTCATGCAAAGGTGGCTATGTGAGAATGAAGGAGGCGCTTCTGGATGGCAAGGTGGCGGCTGGGCGTTGAAGGACAGGACTGTTGCTGAAAGAGGAGGGCCGCGACGACTACAGGAGGGGGATCACGCTGCTGAACAGCGGATCTGAGAGGGCAGAGAGAAGCTTTGGAAGAGAGCGCAGGTCGCTGCAGGCTGTGTGAAGGAGCTCAGAAGCGGGGGGCCAGGATTGCGCAGAGAAGGAAAGAGACCGGGGATCTTTTGATGAGTGCTCCATGAGCAAGAGAGAGGTAGGTATTGGGAGCTTCCGGGAAGGCGACGATACTACACAAGCTGAGGCAATGGTAGATGAGAGCTCCATGAGCAAGGGAGGAGAAGGGGTGTGTTGATCTGAAAAAAATAGCACAGGGCTGATGGGCTGTTAGCTGAGCGGAGAGCTGTAGTACGGAAGAGAAGAGACAGGCTGACGATTAGCTGAGCAGAGAGCTAACGGGTTGATCGACATGAAGTACGAGTCGCTTATCTTGGGCTGTTACCTTTAATCATGCACAAGTGTGCAGGCTGTGTGGGGGAGCTTAGCTGGAACAGAAGACAAATTGGGAGTTGTCGCTGCTGGAAGCGCTCGTGATGTGGCTGCTTACAATTCTGAGTATGACGTACAGTTTGTGTGCAGATGCAATAGTGACTCAACGGAAGTGATTATAGGGACTTCGATCGTTGAGAATTTCATGAGTTTATAGGTGGAGGGGATGACTCGATGGATTAGCATTCTTGGGGGTTCTTTGTGCATGAGGATTTCGTACAAGAAGCATAAGTACGAGCTGTTTATTGTATACAAGCTGCTGGAAGGAGGTGTTGTAGATACACCATGTGTGGTTGATCTGTCGTACAAAGAACGACTGGGTGTATGAATAATTCTTGGTTGACACAGAGCTACAACAAGTCAAAGCCTTCTTTCCCCTTTTTCAAAGAGTCTGTGTGTTCATGTGTGTGTGTTCTAGTTAGATTGTGTGGGAGATTGACTTGTTATTTGTGTGCTCTGGAACCTGGTTCATAAGCTCATCATCTACGAGCCCACATTGCAGCTGATCCCTATGAAGTCTCAGCTATCTGACGTGGTGAAGTACATAATTCCTGGTTGTCTTTCCTTTTTTTTCTTATCAACGTCATAAGCGAAGGGCCTTCCTTGTCCATAGAATGGACGAGGTGATCAGTTCATTTCGAGGAGGGGATCCCACCATTGGATGGGGGCTTCTATCGGAGGGGAAGCCACCTATACCCATCACAGACCCAGGTGTTTGGCACACTTATGCATGTTCTCTTTATGATGTCCCGATGCATGCACCACCTGATATGTCCACTATGCCCCGGCCTACCACTTGCCACTTGTTCACTGCACAGAATGTGCAAGGCTGCACTCAGCTGGCTTCATAACCGAAGAGCACAGGACCATGAGGGACTACGGACTCAGCACTTTGATCATGGACAGGAGGTCTTGGCTCCGGTACTAGCACAAATGTTCAACCACGCCTTATGTCACGGCTTCCCACCCTCATGGAGTACCACCACCATAGTACCGATACAAAAGGCAGGCGACCCCATGGATACTAGCAACTATCGCACTCTTATGATTGACCACACGCTGGCCAAGATCTATGGATCGATACTGGAGAGGGAGATCAACAGTCATACAGAGGCACATGGGCAGCGTGCTCTAGGACACGCAGGCTTCCGAAGACAGCACTCCACTCTAGACCACATCTTCACCTTGAGATTTATCAGTGAGGAGGCGAGGTCGAGACGCCATAAAGTCTACGCTTGTTTTGTAGACTTTCGGAAGGCCTTCGACACTGTCCTGCGATCCCGCATGATCAAGAGACTACAAGATATGCAGATTCCAGATGTTCTGATCTAGGGAGTGGTGAGCCTATACGAGTCCGTTAGAGGGAGAGTTCGTGCCCCAGGAGGCCTATCAGACTGGATTGAGAGCACGATCGGTGAAACCAGCCTCAACAACGTAAAGGGTGGTAGGGATCCACGTAAATACAGCATATACAGTAAATAGACAAGTTAATTTGCAACACACCACAAATCACAAGGGAGCTAGAGCGCTCCTACTCAGAAACTTCAACTAGAAAGCCTCAAGATAAAGCTGTAACACCTGAGGAGTATCTGCCAACTCATCCTCCTCCATCCACTTCGGATGCAATGATGAATAGTTACAAAACTTCACCAAATAGCGTCGTACAACTTTACCTTTTACCTTCCTTTCCCTATGTGCTAGGATCTGCTCGAGTACAAGGATCTCATCCAAGTCTTCCACCTCTGACTGAATTTCCGAAGGCAAATCCGTAGGCACATCACCTTGAAAAGGCTTAAGGAGACTCACATGGAAAGCGTTGTGAATCTTCAAATAATCAGGTAACTGTAAGCGAAATGCTACATCATTAATCTGCTGAGTTACCTTGAAAGGCCCATAGTAGCTCATACTTAGCTTAGGGAATAGCCGAGTACGACCCCATGTACTTTTCGGCCTTGCTTTCTGAAATCGCAGCAAGACATAATCACCTTCCTTGATGACAACGTCACGCCTGTGCTTGTCTACTGCCTTTTTCTGCTTCTCCTGTGACTTCTGCAAAGCTTGCTTCACCTTCTGATAAGCTATGTCGAAGCTTTCCACATACTTATCATCCTCAAAAATCTTATCTTTTGTCTGCAAGATGGGTGGAATCTCACGCTGTGGAAGAATGTACCGTATTATTGTTAGCATACTCCACCAAGGGTAAGAACTTCTCCCACTATGACTGGTGCTCCGAAACATAACATTTCAGTAAATCTAGAGCTGTGGAATTAGCCTCCTCTGATTGCCCATCAGTCTGTGGATGAAAAGCAGAAGAAAATAGGAGAGTAGTGCCCATATTCTCAAAAGTTCCCTGCCAAAACAAGCTAGTCATGTGTGGGTCTCTATCACTCACAATGGACTTTGACATACCATGATACTTGAAGATATTCTCCATGAACAACTTGGTTATATGATATGCCCCAATCTTCTTCCGTATAGGAATGAAGGGCCCCTGCTTGCTGAGGCAATCAATGATCGTCCATATTCCATCATTACCTGTAGGGGTCCTCGGCAAATCAAAAATAAAATCCATAACTATGCTCTCCCATGGTCCATCGCGTATGGGCAAAGGACGTAACAGTCCAGGAGTCTTCCTGTGATCATTCTTCGCTTTCTGACAGGCTAGGCATGTACAAACATACTCATCAACATCTCGACGCAGCGTAGGCCAAAAAAAGAAATGCTCCAATGCCTTAACTATAGCATCAATACCTCGATGTCCTGCATACGGTGGATCGTGACATTCTCTCATGACCTTCTGCCTTAGTTGCTTAGTTACACATAACCTGCCATGCATCATCATAAACCCATCCTTAAGCACATAATGCTCGTGCCTTTGTCCATTAATAAGCTGGTCATAGATTTCAGCAAATTGCTCATCTTCCGCATAGTAATCCTTCATTTCATCCAACTCATTGTGATAGGCAATTGTCACAGCTGAAACTTCTGGCTTCCTGGACAAGGCATCTACAACACATTCTCCTTGCCCTCAACATGAACTTAGATTGCGTCAAGAAGTAGTGCAAAGACCGATGATCCATCAGTTCTGTAAAATCAGCTCCCAATAAATAATGCTCCAAGTGGATAAAGCATGAAGTACAGCCAACATCTCCTTCTCATAAATCTGTAAATGCAACTCAGCTGGCTGTAGAATGCGACTCTCATAAGCTACAGGATGCCCATCCCGTGTGAGAACAGCTCCAATACCATTTTTACCGCATGTACATGAAAAGACTTCCTTAAGTCTGGTAAAATCAGCACCGGATCTGTTGTAAGCTTGCGCTTCAACTCCTCAAAATAGTCATTCTCCGCTTGTGTCCACTGGAAAAGCCTCTCCTTCTTGGAAAGCGCATGCATAGGGGCTGCAATTTCTGCAAAGTGATGGATAAAACGACGGTAGTAGGAACACAAACCCAAGAAACTACGAACCTTGTGCAAATTCTTTGGTTGTGGCCAACTCCGTATTGCTTTCACTTTAGCTGGATCCATACGAACCCCATCCTTGGAAACAATATGACCCAGAAAATGAATCTCAGCCATGAAAAACTCACTCTTCTTGGGGTTTATGAACAACCTCTGCTTCCTGAGCTCAGCGAACACAATCGCGAGATGCTCCCGATGCTCCTCCTCATCTTTCGAAAATACAAACATGTCATCAAAGAATGTACCCACGAAGGCTCTGTGGTTTCCAAAGATCCTGTCCATCATACGATTGAAGGTGGCAGAAGCATTAGTGAGTCCAAAAGGCATAACCAAAAACTCATACAACCAAAAAGAAGTCTTGAATGTTGTCTTATGCACATCCTCTGGACGTACGCGAACCTGATGGTACCCACTCTTCAAATCAATGCGGTTGAAAACAGCTCCATTCTTCAGCCTATCCTGAATATCATCTATCCTGGGTATAGGGAAGCGATTCTTAATGGTGATCTTATTCAAGGTGCGGTAATCAATACACATATGCCAAGAACCATCCTTCTTTTGAACCAACAGAACTGGAGAGCAATAAGGCGATGAACTTGGCTGAATCAGCCCCTTCTCCAAAAGTTCATTTACCTGACTCATGATCTCCTCCTACTACGCCGCACTAACTCTATAAGGTGGTCTATTGGGTGGACTACTCCCATGGTCCTCTAGCCTTTCTGGTGGAAGCTCACTAGGCAACTCATTAGAAAAGCAATCTGAAAATTCAGTTAGAAAAACAGCCCTTTGCTTTTCTAAACGGGAAACAGTATGCTCTTCATTTACAGGGTGTATCTCTCGGCAAAAACACTGTACGCAGAAATATGACTTTTCATTACAGAATTAATGGCAGAAGCCGTTACAACTGGGACAGACTCCCCTTTTAATTTCGTGTCAATTACATGGGTCTTCCCCTTTTACAAAACTGTAATTTTTCTCTTCTTGGCTTCGATTACCGCATCCCAATGATGCATCCATGGCAAACCCAACAAAACGTCACAACCTGCAAGTGGCATAATGGAAAAATCTTCGTTGTCCACAAAAGTCTGGATATGTACGCGTACGCGCAACTTCCCTATAATAGGTGTGACAAGAGTAGTGAACTCCGGGTCAGCCATGCTAGCTTCACAACTCAGTCCCATCTCCTCAGCTCGAATGCCCAATCTCGCTACCATCTCGGGAGAAATAAATTTGGCCTTTGCACCTAGATCAAAGAAAATAAGGGCAGTTTGATCCCGAACCTTACCCCAAGCTCTCCATAACTCAGTTTCCTCACCCTGGGGCTGCTCACTGATCACATCAGGCATCAACCCAGCCATGGTCTTCTGTTTCTTCCCCTTCTGATCACCTTTGCTTGCCTTAGTCTTCTCCTCTTTCCACTTTGGGCAATCCCGAGATATATGACCTGGTTCTTTGCATTTGAAACACTTCTTTTCCTCAAAGAGAGTTCTCCGCTCCTCTTTACTCAAATACTCGGATGCCTTTTTATTGTTTTGTCGCCTCCTTGCAACAAATGCAGCCTTCTAATGATTGGCCTTCTTCTCTATTTTGGAAAATCGGAACCCAGTTTTCTTATCTGTGTCATCCTTCTTGGCTTCCTGCTTCTGTCCACCTTTGAACCCTGAAGTCTTCCCCTGCATCAAAGCACAAGCCGGGTTAGCATTCTCGATAAGATGAGACATAATAGAGACTTGAGTCTTTGCGCAGTAGTCTCTCAACTCCTTAGGCAGCCCGCAACAATATTTCTCAACCTACTTAGTGAAGGAACAAGCCGGTAGGAGCAATTAATGGAATTCAGCTCATGCCAAGCAGTCATAATGTCAACTTCAAAGGTCGTGGTAAGCCACACGGCTGGAAACACCTGCTTGAAACCTACCCACGTGTTTGGTGCAGTATTTTGCATGAGCATAGTGGTCCACCACAGGAGTGCGTTCCCCTTTAGAAAACTAGCAGCCCAACGTATCTTAGATGACTTTGTGAAATTCCCTCTTGTGTAAGCTGCATCGAATTGCTGCAAAAAGGTCAAGGCCTTGAGTTTGTCCTGCACCCCACTAAATGTCTCAAATTTCACGGCTGCACCTGCCTCCTTAAAGTCCTTCAACTTGCCCTGAGGTGCCAAATTGTCATAAACAGGTGCCTGGGCAAACGGGACAGCAGCACTCACTCTATCCCCCACACTACCAGCATTAGGAAAAGCTGTACTATTCGGACCAGCACCCAAATTTTGCATATTTCCAAAACCAAGGTTACCTGTTGCTGCGTTAGGCATACCTGTTTGCATCCCTGGGACTGCTCCAACATTTGCATACATCATGTTCTGTCCCATGGGCTGTAAATTAGGCTGAAACGCAACTGTTTGACTAGCAGGCATACCCAAAAATTGGGCTTGGGGGCTGACCATAGCCTGAAACACTGACCCACCACCAAAATAGCCTGGCTGAACCGGCTTTGCCAAAACTCCCTGCTGTCCGGAAACCATGGACTGAAAATTATTACCTTGAGTCGGTCCGGGAATCGTGCTAGACTACTACTGACCATAAGGGATTTGAGAGGGCTGATCCTGGAAAGTGACATGTGGTCGCTTGTTAGCTTCATCATCCCTATCCCCATCATCAAGCTTCCTTTTCTTCGGCTGCACATCTAAGTTCATCATCTTCTGGAAGCGAGAATCTTGTGTGAATTGCGTGAAAGCACTCACAAAACTCTACATCTGTGCCTTGAATAGCTTCACATCCTCCGCATCCGTCTGATCATCCTGATGCTCTGCAACATGCTGGGTCTCCTCTCCTGCACCCTGGTCCCCTCCAAGAGACTAAGACATCTGCTCTTCCTCCTCAGTAAGGCTCACCGATCTCTCCCGAGACTAAGACATCTGCTCTTCCTCCTCCGCATCCGTCTGATCATCCTGATGCTCTGCAACATGCTGGGTCTCCTCTCCTGCACCCTGGTCCCCTCCAAGAGACTAAGACATCTGCTCTTCCTCCTCAGTAAGGCTCACCGATCTCTCCCTGTGTGACATATTTACTGAATAGTATGTTGTCTTCTTCACCTAGTCTGCTCGACTTGCACCAAGCCAACCACAGGCTCCCCTCTTGAAGAAGTTAGGTGGATCCCGGCAATGGAACCACTGAAACCAGCCTCAACAACGTAAAGGGTGGTAGGATCCACGTAAATACAGCATATACAGTAAATAGACAAGTAAATTTACAACACACCACAAATCACAAGGGAGCTAGAGCGCTCCTACTCAGAAACAAAGACACCGATTGGCCCCACGCTCGCGCCCCTTGTGGTATTTATTTAACATTCATTTGAAGCCAAGAGGCTGATTACAAAGGTCTCTGGGAAGCTGCTCCACAAGCAAACCAACGCCCTCAGACTTCCCGTCCAACCCACCCAGTAATTCCCTGCTCAACTTCAAACGGTTAACGGCATCCAATCACTAGACAATCCTGTATCCTCAGCCAACCAAAGCATGCAACAGAGACCCCAATAGCATCCACTGTCTGAACCACTCCTGCAATCGCACATCCAAGTGCCCAACCAGCCAACACGGCTGAACAACTGCAAGAAAAAGCCCTCAACAACTGAACTCTGGTGCAATCAAACAACCAAACACTCCCAACCGGTTGCCTCAGTCTATAGCCTCCCTGGCCACTGCCCAACAGCATCAATCAACCCTTCTTTGCGAGGAAAGAAACCCAAACGCAATAACTAGCCGGCAACCAACCTGGGAACGGCAAAAGCAGGCAAAGACAAGCCTTCTTCTACCTGGAATCCACCGAAGACAAGTCACCTTGGCTAGAAAACCCAAGATCCTGCGGAGATAAGCTGATTCTACTCTGCCACAGCCCCAAACACAGCATAGAAGTGAACACCCCCGCCTCGAAAGTTGCCAAAGTAAGCTAGCACAGCCCGGAAGCCTCCAGAATCAAATCACAAATTTCCTGGACAGCTTGGACAGCTTGGAAACTCCTGAAAACAAATCGAAATCCCTGTAGTAGCCCAAAAATACATGGAAACAGGACGCAGTCACCTGGCACAGCCTAGAGGACCTAGAAACTGGATCGCAATTTGCAGCAGACACCCCTGGCAGAAATCGCAATCTGCAACAGGCCCTGGATTTGGTGCATTTTTCCCTAGCAGGTCCTGGATGTGCTGGTACAGGCCCTGACTCGTGACGTTTTTCCCTGGCAGGCTCCTGAAGCTCCTAGGAATTTGCGACATTTGCTCTAGCAGCTCCTAGCAGGCTCTGGCAGGTCACAACTGATGATTTGGCTCCTTCTGAAACTGATTTCGCCAACTGAACCTAAAATAAGAGCTCTGGGCCCCTTTTGTAGTCCTGTGCTAAAAATAGCAATTTTTAATTGCACCACTCTTTTGACCCCCCTGTTAAACACTTTGGCCCTAGGAATTTATTGCCTAGTAACTGGATGCACATTCACTATTTCCAAGGGCCCACTAGGAATTTTAATTCCCCAAGTCCCGCCCCATGGCCGGACCCTCGCGCCCTAGAGGCTCAAGGCAGTCACACGCAAATTACGGAAGTCGCAAATCAAAAGTCCCATAATTTCACATCCTCGTGACAATCCGAGTAAAGCAGGGGTGTCCTCTCTCACCGACTCTCTTCGAGCTCTACATTGATGAGATTACATCTTCCATAGCCGCCTAGGAGGCAAGGGAGCACCACTAGCGGACTTAATACAGATTCTACTATATGCGGATGACATAGTCTTCCTGTCATCTTCGGCAGAGGGACTACCGAGACATCTAGATGCCCTAGAGGTGTTCTGCAGAGAGAGAGACCTGATAGTTAACCTTGGGAAGACCAAGGTCATGATCTTCAATACCTCCTACACAATGCTTCACTGACATAGCTTTACATACCAGAGTCAGCCAGTGGAGATTGTGCAGTCCTACACATACTTGGGTGCAATTTTCACAGGGCCAGTTTTCACAATGACCCACGCAGCCAGAGCACGACTCACACGAGAGCATGGTGCCTTGGCCTGACTAGAGCGACAATGCTTCCAGGCGCACTTGTAGGATCCACCGACGAAGTGTGGGCTTTTCGACACTCTAGTGTGAAAGAGATTCGAGCGGCTGCAGGTGCTTATGGGCTCCAGGATGATTCGGAGTAAGCCCTCAATCCCCCATCAAATAGTACAGGCAGAGTTTGCCATGTCCCCTCTCCAGGTTGATGCCATCTTTCAGACAGTGACTTTCCTCCACAGAGTTTGGAACCTACCTCGTGAGAGACTTCCGACACTGACACTAGAGTCCTCCATACAACTCTCTGAGAGTGGGGCAGGTATAGCTTGGTTTGCACGCATCATCGCATGGTTCGCCAGTCACGGGATTGTAGGCCATCCTTTGGTGGTTCTAGTGATGCCCTATAGGCCATGGTATGTGCCTTGTAGGCATAAGTGTAGGCACTTATTGTGTTAGTGCCTTCTATGCCACATAGGACACATAGTCCTATGTGACACCTAGGACACTTAGTCCTAGGCCTAGATACAAGTACTTTGTACTTGTGTTTAGTAACGTTATCCATCTATCTAAGTTTACGTGACTATCATCTTCGACTCGTCCTGTACTGCATACACTCTCTTTCTCTCTCAATCGTTACTTCAGTGGTATCAGAGCAGGTTTTGCTCTAGCCTTTTAGATCTCCTCAGCCCCGAGCCTCCATTGCTCATTGGAGTTTCTTCTGCCTTGCTGGTCGACAAGCAGGCGCCGTACATCTGCGTTGAAGGACGCCGTACAGTCGTACCTTCCGTACGTTAGCAGATCTGCATCGTCGCCGTACATTTGCGTTGAAGGACGCCGTACATCCGTCGGCGCCGTACTGTACTCCGTACTTGTGTCGTACATCCGCCATACACCCGTACCTGCACTTCGCCGTACGTACGGTACATTCATAGTACTTCTGTACCGTACGCCATTTTGTACCCTCGCCGTACAAGGTCCGTACGATTGTACTGTGCGTAGGAGTACAAGACATTTGCAGATTTGGGACTACGCCGTACGATTGTACTTGCGTAGGAGTACAAGGTACTTCCACCGTACCTTCAATCGTCAACGACATTTACAGATTTGGGGCTTTTGCAGGACATTGAAAAAATTGGGTGTTGTACAGCCGTACATTGGCTGTTGTACAACCGTGCATTGGGTGCCACCTTCTTACGTGTGAAATCTACAGAGATTGCAGAACATTGAGTCATTCTTGCAGGATATTGAGTTAGATTTGCAGGACATTTGGTCAGATTATCATCCATTGGGTCACCTTTGCAAAATTTCAGCAAAATTTGGGGCTTTTCTACATTTGCCCTCTTTTTGGCCTATTTGCCCTCAATAAATTTGGGGCTTTTGCCAAATCTGCTGTTTTTGCAGTGAACATTGCCTGTCACAGTCACATTTGGGTCAGATCTGCATTTGCCCTTTGATTTGGGTCAGAAATTTGCAGATATTTGCTGTCATTTTTGGGACAGCCAGCTTATTGCAGTGATAGCCTTGAGGCTTTTGGGTTCTTAGGTCTTTTACAAGTTATCACAGTTGCTATGGCTGGGAACAATCAAGATTTATTTGGAGTTCTTCGTGAAGATGATAAGTTGGATGGCACCAACTATCCAATGTGGTCTTATCTCATGAAACATATTCTTGTTGCAAAACATTTGTGGAATATTGTTTCTGGGGCTGATCTGAGGCCAGCCAATCCTTCAGTGGTTGTTTCTACTGCTGCACCTTGTGCAGGTGGTACTTCTTCTGATGCCTTTTCCTCTAGCACTTCTGCTGTTGCTCTTCCAACTCAAGAACAGTCTAGATGGGATGCAAGAGATGCAAATGCACATTCATGCATTGCTTTATCATGCAAGAGAATCATTATTCCACACATCCGTTCTTGCAAGACAGCAAAGGATGCTTGGGATAAATTGGCTTCTCTATATCAGATTCGCAATGAAGCTCGTGTTGCATATTTGAGAAGGCAATTACAGGAAGTGAATATGAATGAAGGTGAGTCAATGGATGCATATTTGACAAAGGTCAAGGACCTCATGGAACAGCTTGCCAACATTGATGAAGTGGTGCCAAATTCACAGCTTGTCAGTACTACATTGAATGGACTACTAGATACATATCAAGGGTTTGCTACAACCCTTCGATTAGTGGCCATGGGTAATCTAGACCACTATTCTTTTGATCAGCTTGTTACTTTGCTTTTGCAGGAAGAGCAAAGTAGAGCTAACAGACAAGCAATTATTCCTGATTATGCATTTGCTTCACAGCAAACAAAAAGAGGCAAGGCTCCCAAGCCTATGGGCAAGCCAAAATCTGCACACAGCAGCTGCAATTCCTCTACGCATAGCAGCTGCAATTCCTCTCATGCATCTAAAAATACAGCAGATAAGGGAAAGAAGAAAAGATGCAACTATTGTCGCAAGCCTGGACATGACATTTCAGAATGCAGGAAGCGCATTGCTTCGGAGAAAAAGAAAGAAGGATTGACAGCTAATGCCTCACATGCCATTGAATCCCATGAGCCAGCAGATGCTTCACATGCACATGCTCTTCAGGATGATTGGGCATGGGCTGTCCATTGCTCATTTGATCCCTCCAAAGCTGATGCACTTTTTACTTCTAATGATGCTCAGTCCTGGTACTTTGATAGTGGTGCTTCCAAGCATGTCACATCTTGCAGACAGTTGTTTCATTCTTTAGCTGATGCACCTCGAGGGGGGACTGTTACATGTGCCAATAATGCTTCATATGCTGTAAAAGGAGTTGGAGATGTGCAGCTCACATCCATTTCCAGTCATCCTGTCACTCTGACAAATGTTCTTTTTGTGCCTGGAATTGAAGTCAACTTGATTTCAATTTCAGCAATTGCTACTTCAGGTTTCAGAGTAATTTTTGATGGCTACAGATGCCTAGTATATGATCTTCGTGATGACAATGCCATAGTTCTCACTGGCACCTTGCGAAAAGGGCTTTATCACCTTGATCATCATGCAGCTGCACTTTACACCGAAGCATTGGCTATTTCAGATTCACAGCTTGCTGAAACTCATCTGTGGCATGAAAGAATGGGCCATCTAAATTATAGAGCTCTTGCAAAGCTGCATTCACACCAGATGGCTAATGATGTACCTCAGACTCACACAGTTTCTAAACATGTGTGTGAGGGTTGTCTTTTGGGTAAGATGCATCGATTTCCTTTTCAAAAGAATTGTCCAAAACTCTCACAAAGGAAATTGCAGCTAGTACACAGTGATGTCTGTGGCCCAATGAGGACAAATGCCATTGGAGGATACAAGTATTTCATGACTCTCATTGATGATTTCACAAGGTATTGCTGGGTATATCCTTTAAAGGCCAAATCTAAAGTTTTCTTATGCTTTCAGAGATGGCTGAATATGGTTGAGAATGAATCAGGCTGCAAGCTTGTCACCCTCAACACAGATAGGGGGGGTGAGTATATGTCAAAGGAGTTTGATGCATTTCTTTCCTCACGGGGCATTATTCACTCATGCACTACTCCTTACACTCCTCAGCAGAATCCTGTTTCTGAAAGGAAAAACAGGTCCACAATGGAGATGGCCAGATGCATTCTCAAGGCCAAGTCTTTGCCCAATAAGTTTTGGCTTGATGCAATAATGTGTGCCAACTATGTGCTGAACAGATCACCTACACGGGCATTGAAGACTATGACACCTTATGAAGCATGGAAAGGCAAGAAGCCTTCACTTTCACACATGAAAGTTTTTGGGTCTCTTGCGTATGTTCATGTACCATCTCAGCTGAGACATAAGCTTGATGACAAGGCAATCAAATGCATATTCATTGGTTACAGCCAGGAGAGCAGAGGGTATCGGTTATATCAACCAAATACTGGGAAGATTATTGTCAGTAGAGATGTGATCTTTGCTGAACATTCAGCTTCTCCTCTTGTGGACTGCAAAGCAAAGCCAGATATTGACATGTTTGATGCCTTTGAGTCTTGGTTACCTCTACCATCATCAGAAGAGGATTTTGAGCAGCAACATGCGCCTCCTGCAGGCCCTCCACAAAGCAATAATCAGCCTCAACCTCATGCTGATTTGCAGGCTTCTCTTCCGGCACAAAATGATCCCATTACTCATGATGCAGTCATTGAAGAAAGAGCTGTTAATAGATAGCAAAGGCAAGTTCGCAGATGGCTTCTTGATACATTGAGGGACAGCAAACAAGATCAGCCTTTTGCTGCCCGGACAAGATCAGGGAATAGACAGCATGGTCACTTTCTTGAGTTTGCACTCCTTGCTACAGCTTGCAATGAAGAGCCTTTGTGCCATAAAGATGCTTTTGACAGCAAAGAGTGGATGGATGCAATGAAAGCTGAGTTACAATCTATTGCCAAAAATGACACTTGGGAATTAGTAGATCTTCCACCTGGCAAGCATGCCATTGGAACGCGTTGGGTCTACAAATTAAAAAGAAAATCTGATGGCAGCATAGATCGATACAAAGCCCGTCTTGTTGCAAAAGGGTATGCCCAACAACAAGGCATTGACTTTGAGGAGACATTTGCTCCCACATCCAGGATTACTACCATTCGATGTGTCATTGCCATTGCAGCCCATCATCATTGGCAAGTGCACCAACTTGACATCAAGACTGCCTTTCTTCATGGGGATCTCCAAGAAGAAGTCTATGTCACTCAACCTCCTGGTTTTGAGGTTGTTAATTCTGAAAATAAGGTATGCCGGCTTAGAAAAGCCCTTTATGGTTTGAAGCAGGCACCCAGGGCATGGTATGCCAAAATTCATGCACACTTACTATCCCTTAGTTTTCAGAATAGTCCCACAGAACCCACTCTTTATTTCCATGGGAGTGGATCTGATTTTTTAGTGCTGATTTTATATGTGGATGATATGCTCATCACGGGCCCCGATACTCAGCAAATTGCAACTTTCAAGGCTGATTTGCAGCAGATTTTTGACATGTCAGACATGGGACGGCTCCATTATTATTTGGGCATTCAGTTTGCTCATGTTGAGGGGGGTATCATGATGTCTCAGTCCAAGTATATTGGACAGCTCCTTGATCGTTTTCAATTTGAGGATTGCAAGCCAATCTCTACTCCAGTGGACCCTGGCTTCAAATTCTCAGCTCATGATGGGAGCCCACCATGTGATATCACTCTTTATCAGCAGGCTGTTGGATGCCTTATTTATTTATGTCACACCAGACCTGACTTGCAGTATGCAGTATCTCAGCTCAGCAGATTCATGCACATGCCCAGTTCACAGCATTGGCAGGCAGTGAAAAGAGTCTTCAGATATCTCAGAGGCACTCAGGATTTAGCCCTCTTCTATGGTGATCAGGGTTCACTTACCATGCATGCTTACACGGATATTGACTGGGCAGGATGTTCCGACACCAGAGTGTCACATACTGGCAATTGCTTTTTGCTTGGCAATTCATGTATTTCTTGGCTCAGCAAGAAGCAACCGACAGTTGCCACGTCTAGTTGTGAGGCTGAGTACAGGGCAGCCTTCACCGCTACAGTAGAGTGTGTTTGGCTTCGACAGTTACTTACAGATCTTGGTATTTGCCAGACATCCTCCACTATTGTCTACACTGACAGCCAGAGTGCTTTGGCCATTGCGCGTAACCCAGTGTTTCATGCGCGTACCAAGCATATTGAAGTTCACTATCATTATGTTCGGGAGCGGTTGTCAGCAGGCGACATAGAGTTGTCCTATCTTCCCACAGAGGACAACATCGCAGATATGTTTACAAAGGCACTTCCTCGTCCCAAGTTCGAAGTCTTCCGACAGGCTTTACACTTGGTTCCCTTTGTTACATGATCTGACATTCCTTGTACATTCATAGGTGGCTATATCCTTTTGGATGAACATGTGCCACCATGACCAGAAACTACCAGGTATTCTGAGACGTTTCCAGAATACTTCAGCCCATCCCATGGAGGGGGGTTTGTAGGCCATCCTTTGGTGGTTCTAGTGATGCCCTATAGGCCATGGTATGTGCCTTGTAGGCATAAGTGTAGGCACTTATTGTGTTAGTGCCTTCTATGCCACATAGGACACATAGTCCTATGTGACACATAGGACACTTAGTCCTAGGCCTAGATACAAGTACTTTGTACTTGTGTTTAGTAACGTTATCCATCTATCTAAGTTTACGTGACTATCATCTTCGACTCGTCCTATACTGCATACACTCTCTCTTTCTCTCTCAATCGTTACTTCAGGGATTCAGATGGATCGGCTTCCCCCGTTTCAGTATAGCATAGATGCACTGGCCGAGTCGATCCCACGAGATGAGATTAACCGCATCATACGGTTAGATCTCCTCCAGCTCCACACATCTCGCACTTGGGGGGGGCACCAGGAGTTCCCCAGCAAGACCCAACTCTACTATGACCACTTTCTGAGAGTATCAAAAGAAAGGCTCATCATCAGACCTCAGTATCTCGAGGACAGAGGAGTCTCACACGCAATAAGGATTGCCATCGGATAGATGCGGGTCTCGTCCCATCAGTTGACGATCGAGACAAGGAGAGCTGCATGCATACCCAGAGAGCAGCGAACTTGCAGGTTGTGCACGATGGGGGCAGTCAAGATAGAGGAGCACTTTCTGTGTATCTGCCCATCCTACTATGAGTCCAAGAGTGCTACCACTGCCTTTTTCAGGAGGGTACCTTGAGGACAGAGGAGTCTCACACGCACTAAGGATTGCCATCGCACAGATGCGGGTCTCGTCCCATCAGTTGAGGATCAAGACAAGGAGAGCTACACACATACCCAGAGAGTAGCGGACTTGCAAGTTGTGCACGATGGGGGCGGTCAAGATAGAGGAGTACTTTCTGTGTGTTTGCCTAGCCTACTATGAGTCCAAGAGCGCTACCACTGCCTTTTTCAAGAGGGATATAGCTTTGGCCCACTCTCACGACTGATCCACTTCCAGGACCATGATTGCATTGGGCTCTACCTGATGGAGATGCGACGATATTAATCTCTCTCTCTCTCTCTCTCTCTCTCTCTCTCTCTCTCTCTCTCTCTCGCATCCCTCCTCTCACCCCTCCACTCAGCCCCCGCAACCCCTCACTCAACCCCCTCGGTCAGCCCCTCACTCACCCCTCCCGCTACCTCCGCTACCTCCCGCTACCACTCTCGCTACCTCCGCTACCCCCTCCTGCTAACTCTGCTACCCCCTCCGCTACCCCTCACTAACCCCCTCCGCTACCTCTGCTACCCCCTCGCTATGTGAAGATAGTGGCTACACACATACCCAGAGAGTAGCGAACTTGCAAGTTGTGCACGATGGGGGCGGTCAAGATAGAGGAGCACTTTCTGTGTGTTTGCCTAGCCTACTATGAGTCCAAGAGCGCTACCACTGCCTTTTTCAAGAGGGATATAGCTTTGGCCCACTCTCACGACTGATCCACTTCCAGGACCATGATTGCATTGGGCTCTACCTGATGGAGATGCGACGATATTAATCTCTCTCTCTCTCTCTCTCTCTCTCTCTCTCACCCCTCCTCTCACCCCTCCACTCAGCCCCCGCAACCCCTCACTCAACCCCCTCGCTCAGCCCCTCGCTCACCCCTCCCGCTACCTCCACTACTTCCCGCTACCACTCTCGCTACCTCCGCTACCCCCTCCTGCTAACTCTGCTACCCCCTCCGCTACCCCTCACTAACCCCCTCCGCTACCCCTCACTAACCCCCTCCACTACCCCCGCTACCTCTGCTACCCCCTCGCTATGTGAAGATAGTGGGAGAGAAGGAAGGAGTCTCACTTGCGGCTTTCTCATATACTTTCTGTGTGTTTGCCTAGCCTACTATGAGTCCAAGAGCGCTACCACTGCCTTTTTCAAGAGGGATATAGCTTTGGCCCACTCTCACGACTGATCCACTTCCAGGACCATGATTGCATTGGGCTCTACCTGATGGAGATGCGACGATATTAATCTCTCTCTCTCTCTCTCTCTCTCTCTCTCGCACCCCTCCTCTCACCCCTCCACTCAGCCCCCGCAACCCCTCACTCAACCCCCTCGCTCAGCCCCTCGCTCACCCCTCCCGCTACCTCTGCTACCCCCCGCTACCACTCTCGCTACCTCCGCTACCCCCTCCTGCTAACTCTGCTATCCCCTCCGCTACCCCTCACTAACCCCCTCCGCTACCCTCGCTACCTCTGCTACCCCCTCGCTATGTGAAGATAGTGGGAGAGAAGGAAGGAGTCTCACTTGCGGCTTTCTCATATACACAATGGGAGAATACACACAAAGGTGGCTACCTCTGCTACCCCTCCCGCTACCTCTGCTACCCCTCCCGCTACCTCTCTCGCTATCTCTCCTACCCCTCCCGCTAACTCTGCTACCCCCTCCACCCCTCACTAGCCCCCTCCGCTATCCCCGCTACCTCTGCTACCCCCTCGCTATGTGAAGATAGTGAGAGAGAAGGAAGAAGTCTCACTTGCGGCTTTCTCACATACACAATGGGGGAATACACACAAAGGTGGAGGCTGAAAACAGTTTTCCTCTTCTTAGTTGTGAAAGCCAAAAGAACTCTAGTACAAAGAAATAGAAGAACCCTATATGTGGGTCTCAAACCAAACTCAGCTAACTAAGGTGGCATACTAAGTGAGCCATAAACTAGAGTACATAAGGATAGATGTCATCCAGCTATTATTCGTGAGCGGTGTACCAACCGCATCCACAGCTAACAAGTCGGTAACATAAATGCACAACGGTCACCTTGACATATCACGAGTGAAGCTCGATATCTCAACACACCCCCTCGAGCTAAATCCCAATTTTTGCACACCAAGCAGGTCTCTGAACTTGCGCAGCTTCTCTGCACCCAATGCCTTCGTGAATATGTCAGCTACCTGATCCTCGGTGCTGACATAAACTAGATCAATAAGACCTAGTGAAACCTTCTCCCGCACAAAGTGATAATGCACCTCAATGTGCTTTGTTCTAGAATGATAGACTGGGTTATTTGCCAAGTATATACAAGCTTATGCAACCAAGCTACCTCACATGCAATCATTGTTGCACCCCTGTACTCAGCCTCTGTGCTCGACAAGACAACTGTAGACTGTTTCTTATTGCTCCAAGTGACTGCAGCACTCCCAAAAGAGAACACATATTCACTGGTAGATCGTCTATCAGAAATACTACTAGTCCAATCAGCATCAGTGTATCCATGCAACTGTATCTGAACTCAGCCTCATAAAATAGTTCATACTGCAATGTGGACTTCACATACTTGAGTATGCGTCTAACCGCATCCAAATGCGATTTCCTTGACGCCTGCATAAATTGACTTACCAATCCAATAACATAGCTCAAATCTGAACCCCAGCCTCATAAAATAGTCTATACTGTAATGTGAACTTCACATACCTGAGTATGCGTCCAAGAAAATGCGATTTTCTTGGAGCCTGCATAAATTGACTTACCAATCCAACAGCATAGCTCAAATCTGACCTGGTAATAGTCATATAAATCAAACTTCCTACTATGCGTCTGTACATAGTAGGGTCTTCCAGAAGCTCACCAGCATCTGCGCTCAGCTTCACATTCTGCTCAATAACTGAAATAGGCTTACAGCCTGTCATCCCATATTTAGACAGCATGTCCAATCCATACTGCCTCTGCAAAAGCCTGGTAATAGTCATATAAATCAAACTTCCTACTATGCGTCTGTACATAGTAGGGTCTTCTAGAAGCTCACCAGCATCTGCGCTCAGCTTCACATTCTGCTCAATAACTGAAATAGGCTTACAGCCTGTCATCCCATATTTAGACAGCATGTCCAATCCATACTGCCTCTGCAAGAGCTGTATCCCACTTGGTGATCTAATCAACTCAATGCTCAAAAAATAACGCAGCTCTCCGGAATCCTTCATCTCAAACTTCTGCTTCAATAGCATTTTCACATGAAGGATATCTTCATCACTATCACCTGTGATGATCAAATCATCAATATAAATGACAAGCAGCATAATACCTTTCTCTGTTTTTCTCACATAAAGTGAGAAATTTACCTTGAAAATCTGAAAGCTAATAGTTACAAGATACTGTCCTATCTTGTCAGACCATGCTCTAGGTGCTTGCTTCAAGCCATACAAGGCTTTCTTCAACCTGCAAACAAACTCAGGATGAACAGCATAAACATAACCTGGTGGCTGCTCCATAAAGACCTCTTCTTGCAAATCACCATGCAAGAAGGTATTCTTTACATCCATCTGATGTAAAGATCATCCCTTCGATGCAGCCATAGCAATGACTGCTCTTACGGTTGCCAAGCCACATCGTTATGTTGTTATCGAACGGGAACCAAAAATGGCCGAGCGAAGCTCTTGAAAAAGCTTCCATAACGAGTGGATGTTTCTGCTCTCGCATAATCAATGTAATCAGAAAATACATGTAAGGATGTTGAACCATATTTCACATATTCAGTTTAAGCTATTTCTGCACCATTCGATCAACACGGACTGAATGTTTATTCATAATCAATGCCATATGTCTGTGCATACCGCTGCTCATCTCATCAAAAACATCTCTGCTCACTGTAAACTTAGGAGTAAAAGGGTTATAGCATCTATACCCTTTCTGCTGCAGAGAATAACCAATAAAGATGCACTTCTCAACTTTTGGATCCAACTTGGACCTCAACTCATCTGGCACATGAACATAGGCAATGCAACTCATCTTCACCTTCATGTGGTAGTCATTGATGCTCATATTTTCTCTCTGCACATTGGGCAACTCCTGCTTGAGCTGCATTTTTCTGGCTTACGTATTTGTGCTGTACATTTTTGCCAAAGTATCACATGCATCCTTTGACGTACTTGCATCCTGAATATGCACAATCATAAAATCTGAAATACTGATAGATAGCCAGTACATAACTTTTCTGGCTCTCATGCCATCCTTTAAATGCCTGCATTTCCTGTTGATTGGGAACATTAGGAAGAACTGGTTCTTCTTCATTTCCTGTAATGAACTCCCAATAGCCTTTTCCCATAAGAAAATTCGTCATTCTGAACTTCCATGCCTGGAAGTTGTTCTTGTCAAGCTTCTCAGTGACAATCTGTGAAAGAGAATCAGACGCCATTACAGAACACTGCAAAATATTCTGTCACTGCAAAAAACACAGCTTCTGCCTCACACGGACAAATCTGCAAAACTGAAGAAAGTGATATTTGACCACACAGTCACTTCCTAGTGACGATTTTGCATCAACAGGTAATAAGAATGATTCTGTAACTCCCAGTATCTCTACGCACAGGCATGCGATGCAATTTCTGCGATAACTTTTCACCGATCTGCAGAGCAGTGGTCGCACAGCAAAAACATAACCTTTTTTCTCAGTGCATGCAGAGAACTTCCGCCTCCAAAACGGACCCCAAAATTGCCTCAAATCAGAAAAATAAAGTCACCAAGGGCTTGCTCTGTCCCGCAGCATATATTATCCTCTCGCCACACCGCGAAGGGCGTCTCAATCTAAGACAATGCTCTCTTGCACTTTTCGACTGTGCTACCTGTAGAGATTTGCTCCCAAACTCGAAAAAGGAAAGCAACACTGATTCTCTTACCAGGACACCGCGAAATTGCTTTGCTTTCTTGAGCTCCTTACCACGAACAAGGCTCTGATACCATGTGAAGATAGTGGGAGAGAATGAAGGAGTCTCACTTGCGGCTTTCTCACATACACAATGGGAGAATACACACAAAGGTGGAGGCTGAAAACAGTTTTCCTCTTCTTAGTTGTGAAAGCCAAAAGAACTCTAGTACAAAGAAATAGCAGAACCCTATATGTGGGTCTCAAACCAAACTCAGCTAACTAAGGTGACATACTAACTGAGCCACGAACTAGAGTTCTTGCACTTTTCGACTGTGCTACCTGTAGAGATTTGCTCCCAAACTCGAAAAAGGAAAGCAACACTGATCCTCTTACCAGGACACCGCGAAATTGCTTTGCTTTCTTGAGCTCCTTACCACGAACAAGTCTCTGATACCATGTGAAGATAGTGGGAGAGAATGAAGGAGTCTCACTTGCGGCTTTCTCACATACACAATGGGAGAATACACACAAAGGTGGAGGCTGAAAACAGTTTTCCTCTTCTTAGTTGTGAAAGCCAAAAGAACTCTAGTACAAAGAAATAGCAGAACCCTATATGTGGGTCTCAAACCAAACTCAGCTAACTAAGGTGACATACTAACTGAGCCACGAACTAGAGTACATAAGGATAGCTGTCATCCAGCTATTATTCGTGGGCGGTATACCAACCGCATCTGCAGCTAACAAGTCGGTGACATAAATGCACAACGGTCACCCTAGCATATCACGAGTGGAGCTCGATATCTCAACACGCTAACCCCCTCCGCCACCCCGCTACCCCCCTCTACCCTCTCCGCTAACCCCCTCTATCCCCCCCGCTAACTCCCTGTACCCCCCTCTACCCCCCGCTAACCCCCTCTACCCCCCCCGACTGATCCACTTCCAGGACCATGATTGCATTGGACTCTACCTGATGGAGATGCGATGATGTTAATCTCTCTCTCTCTCTCTCTCTCTCTCTCTCTCTCTCTCTCACCCCTCCACTCAGTCCCCGTAGCCCCTCATTCAACCCCCCTCAGCCCCTCGCTCATCCCTCCCGCTATCCCCTCCGGCTAACTCTGCTACCCCCCGCTACCCCTCTCACTACCTCTGCTACCCCCTCCGCTACCCCTCGCTAACCCCCTCTGCTACCCCCGCTACCTCTGCTACCCCCTCGCTAACCCCCTCCGCTACCCCCCTCTACCCCCTCCCTTTTTTCTTTTTTTAGGCTAACCCCCTCCGCTACCCCCCCTCCCGTTTTTTTTTTTTCCCAAAAAAAAAAACCCGCCCCGCTCTCAGCTTCGACTTTTATTTTTATTTTTATTTTTAAAGAGAGAAGCAGCTTCGTCGACCTCCTACAATCCCTTCTTTGCCCACTGTTGTTTCCCCCATAATGAAGGGAATAGGGGGATGAGGACAGGAGACTAGGCGAGAGATGGACAGGGTGGGATGCTCTCGTAGAGAGGCTCGGCGTCGGAGTGTCGCTAGTCGAGCATGTGAATCTCTGAAGCGAATGGCTAGGGGCTGCTCTCGGTTGGGATCTCTCCTAACACGCCATGCTCCCTCTATGCCATGGTCGGGGGCTTCCATGGTGGTGGTCACAAAGGTGATCGCCTCCTCCATGGGCGTCGTAGTGGTGCTGGTGCTGTCTCGCATGATCCCTCATACCCGGATGTTGAGGACCTTCGAAGCCCTCTGCTGCTACTCCTATATGGCAGCTGAAACGGTTACCTTTGCGAGCTCCCGTTTCGCCACGTCCACCCATCTAGTCGTATCTGCTATAGCTGACTGTATCGTGGCTATCTGTGCCTCCATCTCTATGACTGGGGTCCCTCTAGGCGCTGCTCTGAGGGTCCCGAGCTCCTCTCGAAGCTGTGTGATGTCATGTCTGAGTCCCTGGATAAGGGTGCCCTGCTCCTGTATAATGCGGGCCTGCTCCTGGGTATAATGTGTCAACTCTGCCTGACGGGCCCGGATGGTGTGTATCTCAACCAATAGGGAGTCCCAAGGATCTGGCGGGGGCCTAAGATGTCCTGGTCCAGGTGGGAACTAGATCTCAAGAGGGGTTGGAATGAAGGTGGGCTGCTGAGGTTGTACTGAGGGTGGGGGCAGCATGATCTGGGCGGGGGAGTGATATGTAGGAATAGCAAGGCCGGACGAGGTGATGAAGGGTGGCTGACTGAGAGGTAGAGATGATACGAGGGGAAAGTACTGTGGAGCCGTGGCTAGTGGGGCCAGTGGTGAGGATACTGGAGAGGAGGCCTGTGATGATGATGCAGGAGAGGGGGAGAAAAGAGGTGGCGTAGATGATGAGGCGGATGATGGTGGTGGTAACCATAGAGGTCGAGGATGTGGTGAGCGGCATGGGCATTGGGTGGGTCCCTTTGTTCTGGGCCGCGGTGCTGTCCAGTGTCAAACCGCCCCAGTTGCTGCGTTTGTTGAAGTCCTCCAGACTGAGTTGCTTTTGTGTTTTCACCTTATCACCGTTCCCCTTCCCCATCTCCACGCGTATAGAGATTTGACACCACTACAGATTGAGGAGTGACGAGTTCTTCTGCAGCAACGGGATGTTGCCCGCAAGGAGGGAAAATGCGCCGTGGTCCGAGATGGTAGGTTGTTGACCGGCACCTGTCGGACTCCCACCCGTACCTCCTAAGGGGACGGGGCCTATGAGACTCAGGTTTCCGAGACCCTAGGCTGCACCATTTGGAACTGTAATGGTACCTTATGGTCAAACCCAGGGAACTTCTTGGAGTCTTATACAGGACGAGACATAGTCTTTTACACGGAGACAGACCAGAGCCCAGAGCGTCCACTACCGATAGTCAGTGGCTACACATGAGAGTCAACCTTCAGGGATGAGACGAGGGATACAGGAGGAGTCCGAGGATCGCGGGGTCGCAGTATTGTACAGGTCTTCCCTCGTTGGAGCCATCTCCATTGAGAGGAAGGACGCACACTCCCGATTCATGTGGATCCGGATCCAACGCACAGACACCCGTGACCTTTTCATAGCAATATGCTACTTCTCGCCAAACACATCCCACTTCGCCAGAGTGGCACAAGAGGAGGGTGAGACATTGCCATATGCACCCTTACATCAGGATATCCCAGACCTTTCAGCCCGTGGGGAAGTTCTCCTTGTTGGGGACTTTAACGCCAAGACGAGCACGCGCTAGGCACCACTCCTAGACTTCCGAGACGACTCTATCATGCTACCATACATGGACCTAGACGAAGCAGGTATGACCAGGACCTCATCGGACCGACACGGGCCTGTTACACCATATGGACACGCACTCCTTGATCTGGGCAGGATGCATGATCTCATCATCTACAACGGGCTCGACCTATGGCCCTCCTCAGGTGGTTTTACTTGCTTCCCACACAGGGGGGACACTAGTGTAGTAGATTACATCATGGGATCCCCTACCTTCACGTCATGTATCACCGACTTCACCGTAGCACCTCTCTCCAGGAGCTGATCACACATACCTATTCTTCACTATCACCACCCCACGCTTAGCCACACCACATACGAAGCACGACACCTACCACGACATACACTTTGATCACAGCCTCTCACCAGCCTACTCTGGACGCCTAAATAGACTCCTAACCTACATCGATCACATACCACTTATAGAAGACCGTGCTGCCCTGATTAGTCACACACTCCACGAGGCTGCCCACCAAATCTTTCCCCACACCACACGGTCCACTAGACCACCACCTCTTGGTTCTGTACCCTGCAACAATTGGTACGATGCGGAGTGCAAGGCTTATCACCGACAGCTCTCTGATTTGAAACCAGATGTCACCTCCCGAACACACCAGACACGGTAGCAAGCATTTCTTCGTCGAAATGAGGAGGAGCTGCTGCACATCTTGTACAGCAGCAACTCTAAGGATTTTTTATGGAGATTCCTTGAGCGTAGGTCCCCATCACCCCTCACCGACATGAGAGTCTGGCACACGTATGCACACCATCTTTATGATGTCCCACACCAGCCCACTCCAGATCTCATACACACACCTCACCCCACCACTTGCACGTTGTTCACCAGAGGGGGAGTCAAGGACACGACATTGAAACTGCACAATGGTCGAGCAAAGGATCACGAGGGGCTATGCACTGAGTTTATCACGGAAGGAGAGGGGCTATGCACGAGGGGCTATGCCAGATCACGGAAAAAGAGGGTATATTGTTGCTTTCTGGATTTTCGCAAAGCCTTTGACACAGTATCTCGAGCTCATCTCATCACACGCCTACAGACACTGGGATTTGATCAGGAGATCATCTGGGTAGTCATGGCACTGTATGAGAGAGTCTCAGGCCGAGTTCGAACAAGCGCAGGTTGGACAGATGAGATCCTGAGTACCATAGGGGTCAAACAGGGTTGTCCCTTATCACCGACCCTGTTTGGCCTCTACATCGATGAGCTTGAGACTTTCATGGGGGCGTTCGGAGGGACCGGTTGCTCACTGCCGGGATCATCATCAGGATTCTTCTTTATGCAGATGACGTGGCACTCTTGTCGTCCACACCCGAGGGGCTCCAGCGACACCTGGATGCACTGCAGGCTTTTTGTTTATCCCATGATTTGGAGGTCAACCTTGGCAAGACCGAGGTCATGATCTTTAACACCTCTCGAGCAAACATGCAACAGAAGCAGGTTACTTTTACTTTCGGTGGGTCACCAATTGAGATCGTATCCTCAGACACTTATTTGGGGGTCATCTTCTCCGGCCCGATCTTCACGATGAGACCAGCGATGCAGGCCAGACTGAGCAGGGGATACGCCTCACTGGCTTGGCTAGAGAGACAATGCTTTCACTCCTACTTCCAGGATCCTCGGACCAAGGCTCTTCTCTTCGACTCCTTGGTCCGACCAGCCGGTATGTATGGCAGCCCTTGTTGGGGCCTAACATGTCAGAGATAGAGTGGACACGGGTGGAGCGCCTGCAGATCCTCCTGCTCTCACAGATGGTCCGGGGAAAACCGTCTGTACCACATCACATCATTCAGGCCGAGTTTGGTGCTTCTCCACTCCAACTAGATGCAGCCTTTCAAACCATCACATATCTACACCGGGTTAGATCATATGGGGACTGCACATGAGGGAGACAGAGGTTGCCATGGTTGGCTCTCGATTCCTCCATGAGGTTGGCAACAGAGGGAGACGAGCGATGCTGGTATGCACGGACTCACAGATGGTTTGTGAGACTAAGGTTCCACATCGATAGGATACCTCCTTTTCAGTACAGTTTAGATGCCCCTCCGGTACTCCCACCCGGGATACGTCCCATGGGAGTCACGGTGGCTTTGGTCTTGTGTCGAGCCTCGTCCAGGAGACCGAGACGCACGGCACACCTTGACGAGCGCCAGCGTCCCATCACCAGCTATGCACCAGCCAGGGCGACATGACATACGAAGGATTCCGCTCCGCTCTAGTACTTTTCTTTTCTTTTCATTGTTACATCCAGATGTATTTGATTATGTATGATCAGACTTAGGGTTTAACATGGGTGATGATGCTTGTTTCAGTAGCTCCACCCTTACTGTGATTTGTATCAGGTTTTCTTTCAGTCTCATAGACCCATCGGTCTTTCGAAGACTCTAATAAAATTTCTTTCTTTCTTTTCTTTTCTCTCTCTCTCTCTCTCTAAGCAAGAGACCTCATGGACACCGGGAACTATTGCACCCTCATGATTGGTCACACATTGGCCAAGATCTATAAGGCCAATCCACGCACTTGGAACTCTAGCTCTAAGCACTTGATATCTTCATGGCACTCTCATTTTGCATTTTGCTACTTTGCTATTTTGTACTAGTATAGCATTTTAGTACTCAGCAAGGGCCTTAGTGAGCCCTTTGCCCCGGCCCACAGTGGTTTGTATGAGTTACTTGATTCCGTACTTTGTCCCATAGGCCCGCGAGGCCTCCCGTGGACGTTAATATATCTTTCTTTCTTTCTTTCCTCTCTCTCTCTCTCTCTCTCTATATATATATATATATATATATGCATATGCATATACATACATACATACATACATACATGTATGTATATGCATATGCATATGGATAGGGATAGGGATAGGGATATGCAAATGGATATATATATGTATATGCATATGCATATGTATATGTATATGTATATGTGTAAGTATATGTATATGTGTATCTGTATATATATATATATTTATATGAGAGAAGGCATCAACACCCAAGACAAATACAACATTATCATAGATCTCCCTCTTCTCCCCTATCTTGTTCCCTCTCTAAGGGGGCATTAACATCAAAGACAAATACAACACAATGTCTGAGCCCATGGAGAGAGTGAAAACTATGATGTGGCATCACTGCATTGATCCTTTGGAAGCTAGCGAAAGGGACAAGCTCGAGGGGAAGCTTGGCAGTGTTCAAGTCAATCCTGTGAATTCAATCAAACTAACAACAGGCAATGGCACTTTTAATTAGCATCAGCTATTCTCTACAACCAATCTCAATCACGTATGTTATCGATTTTTGGCTGTACAACCCCATTTCCCTTAAGATATCTAGATGCCACCTATAATTTAAAAGGTATCTTTGAGGCCCCCTTTTACCACTACTCTTTAGTTCACTTGCCCCTAGGAACATTTTCACAATCAGGTGCACAAGGCCTTTGGCCTTAGATCTATCTAGTCCAGTGCCATTCACCCACACCGACGACCTTAGCATTAAAACCTTTTGACCATATACATAAAGTGCAACACAAATCAATCTAAAAATTAATCTTGACTGACCCTTACAAGGCCATACTAGCTCAACTACAGCATAACAGCAGGGATGCATCAATCTCAGCCCACCGATGTCAATCTCCACCAAAACTTCAAAAACAGCAATGAGAAGATTTGCAACAAATCCACCTTAAATCTCTATCTCTGCAGTTCCAACATATAAACGGAAGGTTCCACTACCTTCTGTCTGCCAAGGTTAGGAAAAACTTGCTCCAGGATTAAAGTAATGTCACAATCATCAACGAATCATTTTAAGGCAGGTCCAGAATAGGAAATGCCTAACAATCCAGTAGGAACAAAGCAAGAATAGCAAGTAAGGTTCAATCGTCAAGTAAAAGGGTAAAACGTATCATGTGGAGACAAATTACTGACTACAGGTGCAAAAGGGCGCTTGCTGCAAGTTCGCAATAGCAACAAGGGAACAGCTCTGGATCATCACATGGCTACAGACTTGCAGCAACTTAAGCATAGAAAAGTAGAGAGTGAAGTCGGGCACATGCTGGAATAAAATGATAAGATATCAGAGTTTACATGAGGGAGCTATAAGCAAAAATATATTGTATATGAAAGGAAAGGAAGTAGGAAGTGAGCAAGAGCTGGCAAGCAATGAAAAAAAGCAACGAGGCAAAAGAGATCTCTGAAACAGCACCTACAACCAGAAAGCTAAATAAAGCAAGTGGTGCATTTTGGCATTTCGTTTCTAGATTAATTGTGGTGTAGTTGGATAGCTTCTATGTACAAGAAGAATAGAATATGTTGTAGAAGAATAGACAGCTTTCGTGGAAACCTAGCATATATGAGAATCTAGAAGTAAGGTTGAATGACATAGAGTGTCTGCTCAACTAGAGGCCTAAGTTGAGCCACAACCTGTTCATGACTCAATCTAACCCAAGCATCCTCTTAGGGATGACTTATGGTAGTATGGGACACCGTAAGGGCTAGCTAGGAATCATTTATGGAAATGGTGGAAATTTAACTTCTAGGAGTTTGAGTTAAGTCAAGTTTCATTGTGTTGTTGAATATATGTTTGGTAGCCCATGTTGCCTTGAAGACAACGGTTCTCCTACAAGCAGAGGGAGGCTTGGGTATCATAGACCTAGAGATGCACGTTGGGGAAGCTTATTGACAAGAGTCTGGCTTCAAGCATTGAACCTTGGAAGCTCCTCCTACAAGGGCTCTGAGAAACATGCCCCACATAGGCGACAGTGGCAATAGTTTGACCAATGGATCTTCTCAAAGGCCCCTCTCATAAGAAAGGGGTTGCCACAAATGAAAAGCTTGATGAGGGTGTGGTGTCATCTCTTAGGAACCTCATTTGTGCCACCCCTAGGGCATAGATGGGTTCAAGCAACAGTCCATGATTCGACACCCAAACGTCCGAGACCAAGAGGGTTGTATGCTAGGCCAATGCGTGCACATTGGGTGGGCATAGTGGGGCAACGAGCCGGTGAGATCCTTGGGGACATAGAGGTGGCTGCCAGTAGCCCAAGGAGAGACTAAGCGTACTTGCCCAATTGAGAGGAGCCAACAGCAAGATGCAGGCACACCCATTAGGTGAGCAAAATGGGATAGTAGGCCAATGAGATCCTTGAGGACATGGAATCGGCTCCCCCAGAGATCCAAGGAGAGACTAAGCACATTTGCCCACCTAAGAGAAGCCAACAATAGGGTGCACGCAATAAAGGAGGCCATCGCAAAGGCAAGGCACTCTAGGCTTCGACCATACCCCAGATGCCACAAACCCCCTGCATTGGTTTGGACGGTTTTCAAAGATAGGAATTCCTCTCAAAGTCTTCTATCTACAGCAGGAGCACAGTGATCCCTCCTAGCTTTCTTTCAATTGTGGCTTGAGTGGGGTACTCCATATGGAATCAGAGTAGGAGATAGAGATTCGTGGGACAATGGGGTCTTAGACTCTATTGAGTGGAAGAGGATTAAAGCACTTGGTCGTTGGGGGCGGATTTGGATATCGACCGTTCAAACCCTTCCTATACAAACAAGTCACTCTAGGTGGCGCCTCTGATAATAGGAGGGCCAACCATTCCGCAAGGTGCAATGCCATCCAAGGTAGGGCATTCAAAGCAAGTGGCAAAGGTGCCCTTCTTCCCTACACCATCCACATTGGTAGACCACATCAGGTGGATTCGTCAGCTTGGACTCCTTCGTGGCAGCGGCATCGGCAAGAGCAACAGGTGCCACATGAAGTCCTTACCATGTTTTGGGCCTCTAGACTAGCCTAACCTAAGGAAGATCTATTTCTTTTGGTTGGTAGCACATGGAGGACTGCCAGTAGGACCTTTGCTGGAGCAGGTGAAAGTGGACAAGGCATGTCACTATTGTGACACCGTGGACCTTGACATGATAGCTCAATGCATGTGGATTGTCCAAGGGCTAAAGTATCTAACACGACTCCCTTAGCATGGTAGCCAAGATGCGACGTACCCACCGAGACTTCACTTGAGACGCTACAAGTTGGTTGACAGAGGAAAGGAACGCTTTTCCATTGAGACAATCTCTCCAACCTATGGACTCGCGCCTGCATCTTAGCGTAGCCCAAGGCCCATCAACAGATCCAAGGCCTCTAGGCGCCACCTAGTGATATGGGACACTAGGCTGGTCAGGATCTGGTTGGGAGTTCGTGCCAACGGCTCAGCTCGTGGCTCAGAGGGAACATCTCCTGATTCGGGATCATATCCCGTAGATATCATGGTTGGGTGGTGAGCAACTTGCTCAAATTCCTCATGTTTGGTGTGTTCTTGTGTGTTTGCTTGCAAGTCAGAGGTTTCAGGAGTACTAGGGTCGAGTCAATTGGTATCAGAGCCAACTCATGAGGTATGAATCTCTGTTACAAGAGAGATTGGACGTGATTTTCTCTAGGTATGACTCAAATTCGAAATTTCTAGTGATATCCGTCAAGGGCTTGTTAAATCGTGAGTTCCTGAAGGAGGAGGATTATGATATAGTAGGCAAGCTCAAGACCCTTGATATGTCCAAGATGGTTGAAGTCTATCTTTAGAAGTTTCGTGATTTGCAGACCAAAGCTACAAAGATGGACCCCGTCACCTTATTGGACTTCTTTGTGGATGGTTTGCCTGACTCGTATAAGCTTCAGATCATGAACAACAAGTCTACCGCTTTGCAAGAGGCCATGAACTATGCGCGCATCTATGATGATACTATGGCTAGCGCAATGGGAACCACTATTGCTGACACAAGCAGGAAGAACAAGAGGAAGTTGTTCTAATACCGGGGAGTCGAAGTTAGTTGACAACGCCTCCAAGAAGAATCGGACCCAAATAAAAAATGGTCAAGCCCGTTTCCTACGCACCCTTAAGCTAAAGAAAGAAGGACGTCGTTTTATTTGCGAGGAGTGGAGCAACACTCGAAATGATTGTCCTAAGCGCAAGAATCAGCTCCAAGCACCAGGACCAAAGCTCCATGCGGGACAAGGAACCAAAGCTAAGGGAGCTAACCAAGCATCGATGACAAGTATTTATGTAAATGTCATTACCTGCCCACTTTCTTGTAATTGTACTTTTAATAATTCGTTATTTCGCCCCCATGACCTTTTCCAAGCTTATGGAGAAGTAAGGGACCAAAGAGTTCACATTCCCTTTGACTCGGGCAGCTCTCACAATTTTGTAAACTACAAACTTGTGCAGACGATGGGACTGTCCACAACACCTAGCGATCACACCTACGAGGAGCAGCTTCGGAACAACTTTTGGGATCGTAAGGTCAACGAACTTTCTATTCGAATTTAAGACTACACAGCTGCTCTTACGTGCTATGTCATACATGTAGACTTATTAGTCGTAATAGAGTGGTTTAAATAAAACCCACGATATTCGGATTGGATGGAAAGATCATACACTCTTTTTTGGACAAGGACACCCAATTTTGTATTCAATGTGATAATATTCGCTCTTCTCAGGGACCTATTGTATCTGCGATGCAACTTCAGAATATAATAAACACTTCTCGTTATGATATGTATCAGTGTCTCTTGATTCCACTTTCTTCATTTGTTGCTCTCTGTTAATAACAAAAATGATTTAAGCGTGTTTGAACACCGTGAATTGGTGCCTTAGACCAAAGAACGATCATCTTGTGCTAAGGGTGATCAACATACTAAGTAGGCATCCTCCTGATCGATAAGAGCCATCGCTGCTCCTGCGAGCTTCCCCTCCCCCCCCCGCCGTTAGCTCTACCTCCCCCCTAGCTCCTCTCCTCGCCGCGACCACCCTCGCCTCCTCCCCCTCCGCCCTCGCCCCCCGCCCCCCCTCCCCCTCACCCGCCGCCCACCCGCTGCGCCCTCGCCTCGCTCTCGCTCCCCCTCGCCGCTCTCTCGCCATCCGCTCCCCTCCAACCTGCCCCCTCGCTGCTCTCGCCCCGCCCCTCCGCTCCATCTCACCTCACCATCGCCGCCCCCCCCCTCGCCTCCACTCCCCCCCCCTTTCCCTCGTCTCAGCCGCTCTCACCCCCCCCTCCGCTCTCGTCCACCCCGCCCCCTCCGCCTCACCTCGCTTCAGCCAACCCCCCCCCTCGCTTCACCTCACCCCCCCCCCTCTCGCCGCTCCGCCTCACCCGCCGACCCCCTCGCTTCACCCGCCCCCCCGCCTCCATTCCGCTCTCCCCGCCCCCCGCTTCACCTCTCCGCCCCCGCCACTCCAACCGCCTCCCCCGCCCTTCCGCGCCCCCCCGTTTTCCCCACACCCCGCACCCTCCACCCCGCCCTCCGTTCCCCGACCCCCCCGCCCCCTCACTTCGCCTCGCCCGCCTCACACCCAGGCTCCACCTCCCGCTTCGTCCCCCCTTTTTGGGTGGCAGCCTGCTCCTCATCGGAAGCTTGCAGTTAGTCTTGGCGGTATGGCGGCCCCCTGCCCGGATCCGGAGGCCCAGTCGGACCCTCCCTCTCCAGATGCCTACCGCGTTATCCTGACAGAGCAACAATCATCTCGTGTTCAGGAGGTTGCCATTGACTTTGCTCGTACCTCTGTTTACGGTAGAGTCATTGGACACTCCCCCTCCAGGTCAGCCATCAGGGACTGGCTCCAGTCCACTCTCCTGTTAGAGGATGGCCATATTGAGGAGGTGGCCCTTATGGGAAGGGGCATCTTCTGGCTCAAACTCTCCAATGAGAAAGCTGCGAGCAACCTGATTGCCGGTTCCCCCCCATCGGTGGATGGGAAGATTATCATGATAGTCCCGTGGTACCGTGGATTCAGCGCAGCGGATTTCGATGTTCGGTTCCGTATACCTCGCCACCCAGTGACACTAGTTTTTCCAGGGCTTGCTGCTGAGTTGCGACCGATTGTCAGGGACTTGGGCTCCCATTTTGGCTGGGTTATGCACGACACCTTTGCCGACGCGGTGACCACGGCAGGAGCCCCCCGAGTCCGTGTGGCTGTGGCGGATCCTGCGACTCTCCCTGCAGTGATCGAGATTGTGACAGGTGCCGGTAGCATCACCCAGAGCATGATAGTCACCGGACAGCTAGGTCAGTGCCTGCGGTGCCACGGCTTTGGGCACTTGGCGGCTGCTTGTCCACGCTTCGCCAGCTCGTCTCGACCCCCCCCGCCCCCGCCCCCTCCGCCCCCCCCCCCGGACAGCCACGTCAGGAGGAGCCGAGGCAGCCGGAGACTGGTCCAGAGGTAGTGGGCGGTTGGACCGAGGTTAGAAGGAAAAGAGGAAAGAACAAGAAGATTTCGGATAAAGGCAAGGAGGCAGAGGTTACCCTTCCTGCAGCAGCACCCCAGAGACCTGACAGGCAGCCGCCCCAGGGACCTGGGAGAGCTTCTTCTTCGACGGCAGCCCGCCCTCCACAGCCTCAGATCCCCCTCTCTCCCGCTCCCCCGTCCCTTTCCTCTCCGTCCCAGCCCCCTCCCCAGTTTCCCCCCCCTTCGCCCGACCCGCAGCTTCAGCCCCCGCCTCCTCTTCCTCAGTCTCCTCCTCCTCCCTCTCAGCCCCAGTTCCAGATGCATCCCCATCCCCCCCCCCGTCCCCCTCGCCTCTCCTACAGAGTTAGCTGCACCGTCGGCTTCCCAGCCGAGTGCAGCCCCCGCTCCACCTCCTCCACCTTCTCCGCCAATCGCCTCCGTGGAGTCCGAGTCGCCTATCCCTCAGCCTCCTCCCCCTCCCCCCCCGATGGCAGGACACCCGGAGTCTACACCACCAGTGGAGCAGGCTTCCCTTCCCGCTAGCCCCTCAGTGGCAGACTCAGATGGGTCTCAGTTCCAGGAGAGAGAGCTTCCTCGAGACTTTTACAGATCTGGCCCCTGGGACTACCTGGATGTGGCCGACCTTGGGACCTTCCCGGCTTGTCTCGACATCAGTATCTTCCTGCTCCGCAAAGGGGCGGATGGGAGGATTGCTGCCTTGGCTCCCAGGGATGGCCCTAGCTTCGCTTTCACGTTCCTCAGCGATGGCACCGAGACCTGGACAGACGACTCGGTTTGGGAGGCTCTCAGAGAGCAAACACACGCCCAGGTGTGCTCCTGGATAGGCCCGTCCGGTGGGCAGCTTCTCGAGACTCAGTGGTCCGAGGGCGATGTGCGCCTGCGGTGGCGTTGTGCCGCCAAACGCTTCCGACTGATTGTGATCCTCAGACCTCCCCTGTCATGGCCTCTCCTCCAGGATGTCAGAGCTTGGTCCCATCAGAAACTCCGAACCTTCTACGGGATGACCACTTCAGAGATCTCGAGCTGGCTCGAGAAAGCATTTGCTCATGGCACCAAAGGCCTCTCGCCATTGCTGAAGGTGTTGAAGAACGGGCAGGACGACCCCGTCTCCCCCTCAAAACCTTCTCATAAGCGGCAGCGCCTCCATTCCGATATGTCTGATTCTTCTTTGACTTCGACCGCGAGCAGACAGTTGTTCGCAGCCCCCCATCCCTCTCCATGAGCCTACACCTCGTATCCTGGAATGTGAACGGGTTTCACTCTTCTGGCACCCGTGGTCCCAGGAAGCTCATTTTGCGACAGGAACTTCAGCCTGCAGTGATTGGTCGTTTGGATGTACTTCTGCTCCAGGAGCACAAGCTTTCTGCGGCTCATTCCCGTAGCTACGGGAAGGTTCTCCCTGGACGTTCCTACACTTATTGGGAGCCCTCGATCGGCGCACAGGGGAGGAGTGGGGGTGTCTGTACCTCCGTGTGCGAGCAGTTAGCCCAGGGAGTTTTCGGTCACGGCACGTTGATCCCAGGCCGAGCCCTTTGGGTAGGCCTGGATTTGGAGGGATTCAAAATAGGAATCCTCAACATTTATGCTCCCACAGACCTCCGATGCAGAGCCACCTTCTGGAGGACACTTACAGGGATTCTTCCAGACATGGATTCCTGGATTGTTGGAGGAGACTTCAACAACCTGGAGACCTTGGAGGACCAGCAGGGCAGAGGTCCGGAGTTCACAGGTATGGCTCAGGCAGAGCAGTCAGCTTGGGACTCTTTCATCTTCGCGACAGGAGGGAGGGACAGTTGGAGAGACCCGTCCTTCCGGCGTTGGCACGGGAGCCTGGACTTCTCTTGGGGCTTCTGCAGGGAAGGAGGCAGACTCCTGGAGAGGCTTGATAGATTTTATGTCAGTGATTGGGCCATCAGCAGAGGCGGCCAGGCGGGTATAGTTCCAGGGACGACACTCTCCGACCATGCGCCTGTGCTCCTATCATTAGATTCGACAGCCCAGACCCTCCCCCCCCCGATCATGCAGGATTCCCGACTCCATCTTCTCGAGGGTGGACGTGCGCAGCAGCATTTGCAGTCTTTGGGACAGAGACTGGGGGGAGGGCGTGGATCTGGTAGACTCGGTCGCGCAGGCTCTGCAGGAGTCCAGCCAGATCTGCCAGCTCGCAGCCTTACAGGTTCGACAGGATTGGTGGGGCAGAGAGAGAGCTCTTCGGAGGGACCTCGCCTCCATTCAGCGACTCCAACAGGCTTCCCCGGGCTCGGAGGAGCTTCGGATCCAGGCCCTTCGAGCCAGAGCCCTCCTGGAGGAGACACTCCAGCGTCGCTCCGAGTTTTCCTATCACGCCTCTCTCTCCTTCTGGGCCCGGAAGGGTGACCGGATGTGCAGGGAGTTCTTCAGGACGCATGGCCAGAGAGCTGCAGATGATCAGCTTCGGAGTCTCAGGACAGCAGATGGTCACATCGTTACGGATCCGGGGGAGGTCCTGGGGTTGGCCACTGACTTCTACAGGACCCTCTTCCAGCAAGAGCCGCTTGCCCCTCGTGCTAGTCGTGCCCGTGAGGAGGTGTGGAGGCACATTCCATCCCTGGTCCAGCCTAGCATGCAGGCGACGTTGTTGGCACCGTTCACCTCGGATGAGATGTTGGAGGCCTTGATGGCTATTGACGGACAGAAATGCCCAGGTGAGGATGGGCTATCCCGAGCATTCTTCACCTCCTTCTGGGACCAGATCCATCAGCCCCTCCTTGCAGCTCTACAGGGGATTTTCAGCAGCGGTCAGATGCCAGAGAGCCTTTCCTCGGGACTGATTTGCCTCATCCCGAAGGGAGGAGATAGACAGGAGATTCGCCAGTGGCGTCCGATCACTCTCCTTACCTCTGCCTACAAAATCCTCGCCAAGATGATCAGTGCCAGAGTTCGGCCTCTACTCCCAGACCTCGTCCATGACACTCAGACAATCTTTGTCCAGGATCGCAGTATCCTGGATAATGTCTTCTCCTTTTCAGAGGCGGCGGAGTGGGCTCAGCACAGCGGATCACACCTTGCCATTCTACTTCTCGACTTCGAGAAGGCCTACGATCGCGTGGACTGGTCCTTTTTGGAGGGGACTCTGGAGCGGCTAGGTTTCCCGGCAGGTTGGATTCAGGGTATCTCAGCTTTGTACAGGACAGCGTCTAGCAGAGTCATCATTGGAGGCAGGATGGGTGAGCGCTTTAGCTTGGAGAGATCAGTACGTCAGGGCTGCCCCCTGGCTCCTTACCTGTTTCTCTTCTTCGCCGAGGCCATGACTTACTACCTTCGGGCGAGGTCCACAGGGCTCAGGGGTGTTCGCCTTCCACTCCGGGAGGACACGGAGCTTTTGGACTCGGAGTACGCAGATGATACAGCCCTTTATGTCCAGGACGATGAGAGGATGCTAGAGAGGGTGCGGATGGCCCTCGAGGTTTTCTGCTCGGCCGCTGGTGCGAAAATCAACTGGAACAAATCCGTTGGTTTTCTCACAGACCCTGGGGCGTGTTCTCAGTGGGGGCGATTTCTGGGTTTCAGATGGATTCCACGTGGACAGACAGCTAGATACCTTGGCTTCCAGGTTGGCCTAGACATCACGCCAGCTCAGCAGTTTCTCCCGGTGCTAGACTCCATCCGACGGAAGCTGGCTTTCTGGAGCACTGCTAAGCTCTCTCTTGCAGGTCGTGCCTTGGTAGTTAACCGGGTCCTCCTAGCCACGGCTTGGTATGTGGCTTCCTGCTGGTGCTTCTCGAGATCCAGCGCGGCACAGCTCAGGAGGTTGGTTCGGAACTTCCTTTGGTCTGGGGAGGATGGTCATAGAGATACCAGAGCCAGGGTTGCTTGGCAGACAGTCATTCTTCCGCAGGCTGAGGGTGGCCTGGGGGTCATTGATCCAGAGCTTCAGAGTCAGGCCTTGTTAGGCAAGCTTGTCATTCGCGGTTTGACCCCAGGGGGGCAGACGTGGAAGATGTTACTTCAGCAGGGAGTCGGCTCTTGTGTCCCGCGCCGAGGTGGAGAGTGGCTACCGTCCCTCAGGTGGATCTTCACCTCCGCCCCGCTCACTCAGTCCCGCTCCCCACTCATTCGTAGCCTCCTCATGGTTTGGAGGCGGCTCCGCCTCAGTCTCATTCAGTCCCCTCCCAGCTGTCAGGAGGAGTTCGATCGCCAGCCGCTTATCTGGAACGGTCAGGTCAGAGATGCCGAGGGCCTTCAGTTGGGAGAGAGATCACATATCAGGTGGGACGGCTGGATGAGGGGGCCAGCCCGATCCCTTCGTGTTTGGAGGGATACGTACAGACATCTGGAGATGACTGATCTTGCAGACGCAGCTGGAGGTGCACGTGGAGCCCAGGCGAGACGCACGGAGATCGACAGTGCGATCCCAGCTGCTTGGTTGGTTCCACCTGAGCCTCAGATCCTTATGCCTGGTGACACCCGCTGGCTGGGACAGTTCACCCCCCGTGGCATTCCACTGGTGATCGCAGGACGTATGGATGACTCCTCTATCTCCTTCTTCGCGGTTTCTGGGGATGGACGACTCAGGAGAGAGGGTGCGCTCATCGACCCCCTACTCCCGTGGCAGAGGGTTCGGGTCGTAGGCCTCTTGGGAAAGGTCTGGCGTACCGACCCTAGCATCGAGCAGGACCAGGTGCAGCTTCGGCGTCTTTGGCTCTGGGAGGGGCGGGCCTTGTCAGAGCTTGATTGGGACCCAGGAGAGTGGTGGTGGCCAGAGATTGTGACAGGACAGGGGCCGACCTCCTTCTTCGCCTACAGTACGACTCTGGGCAGGCGAGTTCTCGGGAGGATGCAGAGCCGCCCCCCCACCCAGCGACCCAGCTGGTACGCACAGGGTATTTCCAGGTTCTTTTTGCAGGCATTCTGGAAGGCCTTGTGGGAGAGCTGGCGGCCGCGGAAGATCTCATACTTCCTGTGGCTTCTTGCCCACAAAGGTCTTCCAGTGGGGAGCTGGCTGAGGCAGATAGGCCAGGACGGATGTTGCCAGATTTGCCATGCGGATGAGGAGACACCAAAACACTGCCTGTGGAGCTGCACTCGCGCCCAGGATGTGTGGAGGTGGACTTTTGGGATTCTTACTCGCGCAGCACCAGAGCTAGGATTGATCACTTGGGGCGCGTTCTGTTGGTGCAGCACCGCACCTGGTCTTCATCACTTATTCAAGGCATGCCAGCAGGACCCCACTTTCCTTATCACACAGGGGACGTGAGGACCGCTCGAGGGTATCCCACAGCACTTAGCAGAGGCTGATACAGGAGTTCGGGAGAGGCAGCCAGTCTGGGAGATTATTAGCAGCATTACAGGGTGGCACATCTGGACCTCGCGCTGCGCGCAGATCCTCGGTGGCACCTCCTTATCGACTGCCCAGATCATGGCGGAGATTTGGAGTGAGATTATTCATACCCTCAGAGGCCAGTGGGACCAGATTCAGGGAGACTCCCGGGCCGGTCAGGAGAAGCGGAGACGCTTCCTCCGGGCTTGGGATACACAGGGCCTCTTCTTCGAGCAGACTACGCAGGGCCTTCGGTGGCACTACTCACCACCCCGATGGCTGTTCATTCATACTCGTCTTATCCCTCCGTGAGAGGATGGTTTATTTTGCTACCTTTTAGGGCTGTGTCCGATTTGTGAACGCAGCCCGTCAGCTATAAGCTGACCTCTTGTATCTTGTTCTCGAAGTAATATAATTAGCACTGTTTTTTCAGAAAAAAAAAACACCGTGAATTGAGAACGTTGTTAGATGATTTCATGGATGTATTTCCTGCACAACTGCCGGAAGATTTACCTCCAAAACGGATAGTTGATCATCGCATAGATTTAGTACCTGGGACTCAACCTATTAGTATTCCACCTTATAGGATGAACCAACTCGAGGAGGATGAGTTAGCTTCATGGCTACAAGACTGTGAATCTGGGCTATATTCGCCCAAGTAAATCACCTTGGGGTGCACCTGTCCTTTTTAGAAAGAAGAAAGATGGTTCATGGAGAATGTGTGTAGATTATAAATGATTGAATAAAGTGACAATTAAGAATAAATACCCTCTTCCTTGTTCGGATGATTTGACAGACCAATTGGCCGGAGCAAAGTACTTCACTAAGATTGATTTGCGTACGGGTTACCACCAAATCCGTATCTATGAAAAACACATAGATAGAACCGCTTTCCGAACTAGCTATGGCCACTACGAGTTTCTTGTATTACCTTTTGGTTTGACCAATGCTCCTGCTACCTTCCAGTAAATGATGAACGATTTGTTCATATATTATTTGGACAAATTTGTTGTCGTGTTCTTAGATGACGTCTTGGTATACAGCCGATCGCTCGACGATCACATTGGACACCTCTGGATTGTCTTAGTTATTTTAAGACAGCATAAGCTCTATGCCAAGATGAGTAAATGTGACTTCTTTATGAAAAATATCATTTACTTAGGACACAAGATTTCTTATAAAGGTATCGTATCAGCATTGATCTAGATTGTATCCAGAAGGTTTTGGAATGGCCCATCCCTCAGACAGTGAAACAACTTCGTTCTTTTCTAAGATTTACGGTCTTTCTACGGAAGTCTATGCGTGATTATTCGCACATCACAGCACCCTTGACCAATATATTGATAGGTCGCGGACACAGGTCTACCCAGCCAATCTCTTGGAATGATGCATTGAACAAGGCTTTTGAAACCTTGAAGCACACTATCAAGGAAGCGCATGTTCTTGCATTAGCCGATCCTACCTGGCCTTATGTTCTAGAGGCCGATGCGAGTGATTTTGCGATTGGGACAGCTTTATTCCAAGAGGACACACCTGTAGCTTTTGAAAGTAAAAAGCTAGACGACACCCAACATCGTTGGGCCACACTAGAAAAAGAACTGTAAGCAGTTGTGTTTGCTCTAAAGGTTTGGAGACACTACTTGTATGGTTCCAAGTTTCTTGTATTGACATATCATCAGTCAATCAAGTATGTGCATGACGGGTCGAAGTTAATGCAAGATTTTTATTTCGAAATACGTTATCGAAAGGGTTCCATGAATAGTGTGACGGATGTCTTAAGTCGAATCAAGTTTGTAAATGCTATGTCATTTACGAAAATATCCTCGAACCTATTTCAATCCTTGAGAGGACTTTGCACAACTAATAGTCATTTCAGTTCTTATTGGCAGAAGGTCCAGGATGGGAGATCCATGGTTGACCAGGACTCGGGGATTGTACCACCTACGGTATAGGCGGCGGGAGGTCAGTGCATGATTAGGAACAGCTGGCTGTTCCGGAATGGAAAGATATGTGTGCCAAATGTTTCGGATCTTCGATCCAAGATTCTCTGGGAGTGTTATGATGCCCCTAGTGCTAGACATCCAAGTATACATCGGACTCTGTCTCTTGTGAAACATACCTTTTATTGGCCTAAGATGTGTGCATTTATTGAAAGCTATGTCGTAGGTTGCAGGGTTTGTCAGGTTACTAAGGCGGAATGCCTTAGAAGTGCGGGTTTATTACAGCCATTGCAAACCCCTAGTAATAAATGGGAAAGTATTTCCATGGACTTTATTACGGGTTTGCCTAGAACGTGCAAGGGTCATGACTCCATTTGGGTCGTAGTTGACCCTCTGACAAAGATGGCTAGATTCAGTTAGCTCACAAGTTTGTGGACCAATTGTTTAAACTGTATGGTTTGCCTTCCGACATAGTCAGTGACAAGGACTCAAAGTTTACGAGTAACTTTTGGACACTTGTTTTTTAGAAGTAAGAAACTACTCTAAGTATCAATTCCTCATATCATGCACAATCCGATGGCAGCACAGAGAAGGTTAACCAATTGGTTGAAAATATGCTTCGGGCATATGTTTCTAAGAGACAGTCTTCATGGGAAGATTATCTCCCCATGATAGAATTTGCTGACAACAGTGCAAAGCACTGGAGTACTGGTTACAGTCCATTTATGCTTATGTACGCGTTTAAACCTAAGTCACCAGTTATGGTTGGGTTCAAGGAAATTTAAAATGATGCTGCAAGGATATTCTTGCAAGACATGCAAGAAATGTTGCAATTTGCCAAGGTCGGGATAGATTTTATGCTAATAGACATCGTTCACCCACAGAGTACTCTAAAGGCACGATGGTATATTTACATATTCCCAAGGAATCCAAGAGCCTAAGTACTGGTTTGGTTCCGAAATTATCCCCCAGATACTACGGTCCGTTCAAGATTATTAAAAGAATTGGACCAGTTGCATATAAACTAGAATTGCCTCTTGATGTTAAAGTACATCCAGTTTTGCATGTCAGTAGAATGAAAGAGTTACTGGGTGCCGATGATCAGCTTGTTTTCCCTCAAGAAATCATAGAAGTTACAAATTTGACTTTCATTCCACACGAACCTGAGAGTATTCTTGAATTTCGTGAAAGACAAATTCGGAATAGAACTATCACGGAATACAAGATCAAGTGGAAGGATCGTGTTGAGGAGGATGCAACATGGGAGACATTACCTAACCTCCAGAGGACATTTACGGGTTTTCTTGCGAACTCAGGAGTGAGTTCTTAGAGGAGAGGAAGTATGTCATGTGCACGGATTAGTATCTAACGTGTACTAGAGTACACAAGACTAGCTCAAGTAGCCTAGGGAGGCTTAGGGCTAGGTAGGCTTGATTCTCGGGTTGAGTGGCAAGGGTACCAACCAGATAGAGGTCTCCACTATTTTTGGCGCATTGGGCCCAAGTCTATAAAAGGGGCCCAGAGGTTCAGTCTTCAGGGAGCCGATGGGAGCAAGTCTAGTTCCCTAGTGCTAGGTCTAATCCTGATTGAGTTGCGGACTCGCGCCTACATCTTAGTGTAGCCCAAGGCCCAGCAACAAATCCAAGGCCTCTAGGCACCACCTAGTGGTATGGGACACCAGGCGAGTCAGGATCTGGTTAGAAATTCGTGCCATCAGCTCAGCTCGTGGCTCGGAGGGGACATCTCCTTATTCGGGATCGTATCCCGTAGATGTCATGGTTAGGTGGTGAGCAACCTACATAGATTCCTCATGTTTGGTGTGTTTTTGTGTTTGCTTGCAGGTCAGAGGTTTCATGAGTGCTGGGGTCGTGTCACTTGGATACCCAGGACTCAAGACACCTATGTTCTCCCTGAAGGAGACCGTTTGGGAGAGGTGGCCAAGAATGTCTGGGTGGCATGTTGCATTGTAAGTGATGGGGGCGCAGTAGATTCAACCTGCAACCACCTTCGTCAACATTTAGCACAATATTATCTACATCCCCTCCGGGCCACATGAGAGCAAGGCACGGAGAGATCTAGAAAGCGAAAGGCGGGAGCACATCTGCAAGGCATGGCCTGCAAACATTGTATTCTCTCCAGAGGAAGGCATTTGCGAGACAATGGACAGCATTACAGCCTGGAATATATGGGTAACACGTAGCAGTGTAGTGATAGGGGGCAACAAATTCAGCTTGCAGCCACCCCCTTCAACATATGGCATGATATCATCTACATCCTCCAAGTCACATGGAGCAAGTATATACCTAGATGAATCCAGGAACATTCCCAAACTCATCCTCTAAAAACAACATAGTGCAGTTTCAATTTCACGAGAGTCACTCATAAGATTGAGAACCATAAACTCCATCATGCATAGCAGGGACTAGCTACTATGACATCCCCACTGACGTCATCAGCGCCCAACAGTGGGTGTAGACCATAGTATAAAAGTATGCTCTCACACATACAAATCCACACACCCACACATACTTGAGCATCCATTTATACAAAGTCTTCGTACTGAGTTTCTGTCGGCACTCCGGAGGTGAAGGGCAAACTCAGCCATGACGAAGGCTAGCACTAAAGGAGAAGGCTAATCAAAAAGTAGTCCAAATCTCTTCATTCAAGCTACAACTTGTTGGAGTGCGCGGGTAGCGAAAGCGTGAAGATAAAATCATATCGCACATCTATATGTTTTGTGCGTGAATGATACATGGCATTCTTAGCCAGATACACAGCACTCTGGCTATCACATCCCAACACTGGAGTACTCATAGACATGCCAAGATCTGTAACAAGTCTGTTCAACCATATAGCTTCTTTAGAAGCTTCAGTAGCTGATATATATTCAGCTTCAGTAGTACTCAGTGCTACAATATTTTGCAACCTGGAACACCAAGAGACAGCCCCACCAGCAAGTGTAAAGACATACCCGCTTGTGGACCTTCGAGTATCCAAGTCCCCTGCCATGTCTGCATCACAATAACCCTGCAAACTAATTGCACCCTGCCCATAGCAAATACACTTTCTTTGTGTACTCTTCAAATATCTAAGAATACACTTGACGGCCTCCCAATGTGGTTTGCCAGGATTTGACATAAACCTGCTGACAACTCCCACTGCATGAGCAATGTCTGGACGAGTAGCCACCATAGCATACATAAGAGAGCCACAAGCTGATGCATAAGGGACTCCCTTCATAGCATTGGCTTCCATGTCATCTTTTGGGCTATTGGCTTTACTAAGCTTAAGGTATGGAGGTAAAGGTACTCCAAGAGGCTTAGCTTCAGCCATGTTAAATCTGTCCAGTACCTTTTCAATGTACTTTTCTTGAGATAAGAACAACAATTTCTGCGTTCTATCCCTTCGAATCCTCATGCCCAATATATGCTCAGCATTCCCCAAATCTTTCATTGAGAAAGCTGATTTCAGCTGGTCTTTGAGAGCATCCAAACTGGTCTTTCTCTTTCCAGCTAACAACATGTCATCCACATACAAAACAAGTATGATGGAGCTGCCATTTGTATCCTTTTCCATGTACAAACAATGATCTGCATGGCTGCGTGTAAACCCATGAGAGAGCATAAAGGTGTCAAACTTTTTGTACCACTGCCGTGGTGCTTGTTTCAGCCTATACAAGCTGCGTTTTAGTTTACACACCAACTGCTCTTTTCCGGGAACCACAAAACCCTCAGGCTGTTTCATGTAGATCTCCTCATCAATGTCACCATGCAGAAAAGCTGTTTTCACATCCATTTGGTACAGCTCTAAGTCCAATACAGCCGTGAGAGCAAAAAGCACACAAAGTGTGGTCATCTTCACAACAGGTGAGAAGACCTCCTGGAAGTCAATCCCTTCCTTCTATGCATACCCTTTGGCAACAAGTCGTGCCTTGTACTTGGGTTTCCCATCAACTGTCTTCACTTTGTAGACCCATTTGTTTGGAAGAGCCTTCCTTTCTTTGGGTAATGACACAAGATCCCAAGTATCATTAGCATACAGAGATTTAATCTCTTCTTGCATAGCTAGCTCCCACTTATTGCTGAATTTGCATGACTTGGCCTCTTTATAAGTAAGGGGTTCACCCTCATCAGTAAGCATTACATAATCCAACGAGGGGTCATACCTTTGTGGCTGCCTTCTTAGGCGTGTAGACCTGCGTACCCAATGATCTACATTGTCAGGAATCGGGTCTACATCCGGAGGCATGTTATTTTCAGCATTTATTGGCTGCTGTAAGCCATTTTCAGCATGCTGTTCATGCTGTACAGCACCTTCATTTTCATTTTCAGCACCTGCATTTTGATAATCAGCAAGTCTATCTTGCTGTCCATGACCTCCCTGTGCTTCTATTTGCTGTCCATCATCATCTGGCTCAAACATAACCGGCTGATCTTCAGTTTCAGCCTGTGGTACAGCACCATGAGGCTCATCATTTGAAGTAATAGGTGGCTGCAAATTCTGAAATTTGACCTGTTTCATGTCTTCATCAGAGGCTACAGTACTTTTCAGCAACTTTGCCTCATTAAACACAACATTACGGCTGCGAACCATTTTCTTAGACTGAGGTAGCCACACTCTGTAGCCAAATTCACCCTCATCACCATAGCCCATAAACAGACCTTTGGTGGATTTCGGGTCAAGTTTATTCCTCTGCCCATCTCTAACATGCACAAAAGCATCACAGCCAAAAATCCGTAAATGGTCATATGAGGCCGGTTTGCCAGACCAAACCTCCTCAGGAATGCCATTATTTAAGGACCTGTTTGGAGAACGGTTGCAAATGTGAACCGCGGTTTTGAGCGCCTCTCCCCAAAATTCATGAGGGAGATTAGCAGTGGACAGCATGCACCGCACTCTCTCACATAGAGTCCTATTGTATCTTTCAGCCACACCATTTGAAGAAGGGCTGTAAGGAGCTGTAAGCTCCCTCTTTATTCCATTAAGTCACAAAAGGACTTAAACTCACTAGATGTGAACTCACCCCCATTATCAGTTCTCAAGCATTTCAGCTTTCTACCTGTTTGAGTGGTCACAAATGCATGAAAAGTTTTAAAAACAGCAAACACTTCACTTTTCTTTTTCAACAAATAAACCCAAATCTTCCTGGAACAATCATCAATAAAAGAGACAAAGTATGCAGCACCACCCATCGATTTTACAGGCATGCTACATACATCAGAATGCACTAAGTCCAAGACATTTGACTTACGGGAGACACCAGAGTAAAAGGAATTTTTCATTTGCTTGCCAAACTGACAGTCATTACAAAATTCAAGCTTAGAGCCTTTTCCATCAACCCTCTTCAAAGAGGCAAGGACATCAAGTCCTTTCTGGCTCATATGGCCTAATCTCTTATGCCATAGCTCCAAATGACAGCCAATTTCAGCAACTGCAAGAAACTTGCCATTCAAAGCTTTACAGTGCAGACAATATAAAGTGCCCTTCTTGGTTCCCTTAGCAATCAGCATGGAACCCTTTTTCAATTTCCACAAACCACCACCAAACAATGTGGTGTAACCATGCAAGTAAAGCTGTCCAACAGATAGTAAGCTCTTCTTGATGCCAGGCACATATCTGACATCTTTCAACACAAGTTCTTGCCCATTATCTAAAGACAAGTGTATGGTGCCAATCCCATGAATGCTGCAAGCATGATTATTTCCAAGGTAAACCTTGCCATAACAGTCTGCATCAAATGTAGCAAAACACTCCAAACATGGAGTCACATGGAAAGAGGCACCAGAGTCTACAATCCAAGTCTGAGTGACACCATCATCAACTGACAAAAGTGCATCAATCACATCAGCCTTGGTGATCTGCATATCCTGCATGTGACATACAAGGGCATCATAATCAACTGCACATAGTACATCAGCCTCTACATCCGAGAGCTCCTCTATGACCACACTGGAGGCCACATTGGCCTTTTCTTTGCCTTTGGCTCCCTCAGATGCCTCTGTCTTTTCCTCTTTCTTCTTTCTGTCTCCTGCATTCTTCTTTCTCTCTTGTTCCTTCTTGTAGTACCTGCAATCAGGCTTCTTGTGGCCCTTCCGACCACACTGATAGCAAGTAATGTCACTCTTATCCTTTCCTTTGCTCTTGCTCCTGCTTCTCTGTCCAGCATTTGCATTTTTCTTTTCAGCCCTGCCTCTAACATTATAAGCTGAGTTGCTGCCTTCTCCACTAGACTTACGCCTAATTTCTTCATTTAAGATCGACCCCCTCACACCATCATATGTGAGATTGGGGTTATTACTGAGAGATACAACCAAAGTCTCCCAAGAGTCAGGCAGTGTCATGATCAAAAAGATCGCCCTCAACTTGTCATCAAAGTTCAAACTTGCATCCTTGAGCTGATTTAAAATGCCAGTAAATGCACTCAAGTGCTCTGCTGCAGTCTTGGACTCATCCAACCGCATATTCACCAACTTGCGCATTAAATGCACCTGATTCACAGGTGTGGTGATCTCATAAGTAGTTTTCAACTTTTCCCAGATTGCATGACCAGTGTCTAAACCCTTAATGTCTGTCAAAATGTCATCAGTGACACCCATCTTAATGTAAGCCACAGCCTTTTTATTGACTTTGGCCCAATCTGCATCAGACATTTGTGCGGGTTTATCCAACTGCAAAGCATCCTCACAGTCCTTTAAGAACAAAATGCCCTGCATACGATCTTTCCAAAGATCAAATCCCTGACCATCAAAACGTTTGATTTCCATCAAACTTTTAGTGTCAGAACTGAAAGAAGCTGCTGCCATTTTATCACAAGCACAAGAGTAAATGCACTGAACTGCAAGAGCACACTCTAGAACCAGCAAATACACTGCTGTTCTTAACCAACCAGCAATAATCCTCTGCTGTTTTTACATAAACCAGCCACCGCACGGGCAAATAATGCAGAAATTTATCAAATTCTGCACAAAATCCCAAATTTCCAGGTCCAAAAGTGCATAAATGTCAGCCAATCTGACTCAGCTGAGCATAAATACATCAATACATGAAAAGCCCCAATTTTTCTCGGTCCAATGCCAAGAAATTTTACTCAGATGAGCGAAATTCCAAGAAATTTGACAAAATCCCCAAATTAATTGAGGTCAATGCGCACAATGTCTGCAATTTCTGACACAGATGTCACTGTCAAGCATAAACAGCATCAAATCTGGGAAAAGCCCCAAATTTCAGCCAAGAAATTGCTCAAAACGTGACCTGAAGTCAGGCATGACCAGCCGTGACCAGCCGTGACCTGTCGCTGACCTGGGAGCTGTCGCCTGACTGTCGCCTGCCTGCAAACGTGACGTCTGCACAAAACGTGACTGACACGCTTCCTGGGAAACTGCCGCCTGCACAAAACGTGACCTGGCTGACTGGCCAGAGCAAAACGTGACCAGTGCTGACCTGGAATGGCTACGCCTGACCTGTCTGGGTACAGGCTGCGCAAAAACGACCTGAGACACTGTCGCCTCGATGCGCGCGCAGCCGCCTGATGAAAAACGACCTGATGATTTCTTCGCGCGCAACAATGGCGATGGCTCGCACGGGCTTCGAACAACGCGCAGACCTTAGCCGAAGCTCTGATACCAGTTGTTGGAGTGCGCGGGTAGCGAAAGCGTGAAGATTTGCAGCAGAGGAAGTGAACAGGTAAGTGAGAGTGACATAGAGAGTACGAGCTGATTTTTTGGGTGTACCTACAATGTGTTGGTACACAAAGAATAAGATGTATTTATACTTAGGGCCCGTAAGGGTGCATTCACATGTACAGCATAAATAATACACGTGTTTTATACACGGAGGTGAATAAAGGACCTTTAGCCCAACACAACTACGTGTGAAGTCTAAACGATTTCATTTTAGTCTCTCTCAAACGAGCATCTAAATCTAAATCTAGCTGGTAGGGCAACGCACCATTTAAGATAGAAAGAATTATCGCAATACCAACAGGCCGGAACTTGGACGAAAACTGCAAAAAGGAGCAAGGCATAAAGAGATGTAGGAAGACATAAAGAAAGTCACATGGAGCAAGGCATAAAGAGATGTAGGAAGACTGCAGAAAGGCGGAAGCGTTTATGCAAGGCATGGCTTGCAACCATTGCAAGGCATGGCTTGCAGCCATTTTCTAATTTCTAACGGATCAAGGAATCAGCTAGTTGCATAGCCCATCACCCTAGCTTAGGCACCTGTTTCTAGGACACTATAGGCCGTGAGCCATGGTCCTAAGAAGCAAGCGGCATAGTAGCCAGCTGCCCTCTGTTGATTGATCAAGCGTCCCATGGATTGCTGATCTGTACCGTTTTCTCATTTTTCTAATAGAAGGTTTGTTTCCTTTTTTTCCTCTTTTTAATTGTCACATGCACCCCTGCACTTGGGTGCAATGTGACACACTGGCTACATCGACAAGAGCGAAATAGTTCCCTAATAGGAGATTTTGTCGTATGCTGTGAGCCCTTGTCCAGGGACAGTCAGGCACAAACTACATAAGTCAATCTCTCAGCCTTAGGTCAAGTTTGTTCACTAGTACCCACTAGAGAACAGTAGGGTAGTATTTCCATCTTAGGTTTAGGTCCAGCCTAGGATAGGATCCCTTTTGGGCCCCCTCAAGGCTGGAACAAGTGAAGGGAAATGGCAGGGGAAGGGCTGCCTTTATAGGCTACCCTACACCCCTCCCTAGGCCACCTTTTATGGGGCCAAGGGTGGGGCCAAGGGCAGCCTTTACAGGGCCAAGGGACTAGCCAACCAGGCCCAAACAGCCGACTGAAAATTGGGCAGGTCGGTTCAGCCCTCCAGCCCTATAAATAGGGGGGGCCCTGGCCCTCATTTCCCATCCAGCTACCCAAGCCTTCAGCACTCCAATAGCTCCCCAAGCCCTCATCTCCACACTTGATGGATTCCACCAAGATGCCAAGGAAGGGGAAACTCCATAGGGTAAAACCAGAACTTGAGAACATCAAGCTCTGCCCGCTAGGCTTAGGTTGCTTTCACCTCACAGTCAAACACTTAGACAAGGGGGTGCAGCCAAGAAAAGCATCTTTTTTTCTCCTTCTTGTTACTAGTTTGCTCTTATTTTCCACTCACTAGCAAAGCTATCTCCCTCCTCTCAACATGCCAAAAAAACAAAGAGATGATTTAAGTCTCAAACCAAGAGCGCAAATGCAACGGAGAAACAATTGCAAACCCTACTCAACGAAAAAACTCCAGTTGAAACGTACATATCCCTAAACTAATCAGCATGCATCCACTTTGCAACATCTCATTAACTACTCCATATTTCATATTGCAACCTTCTTTAAAATCTTGCCAGTGCTTCATAGCATGTTTCCCGATACATCTTTACCGCATCTCAACCAACTTAAGCTTGCTTAAGGTCACACAAAAAGCATCCTTGCCAATGGTTTTCAGCATATCCTCAACTATTCTTGGCCTCAGCATCAACTAGGAAATTGCTTTTAAAACACCTTTAGATCCTCCAACCATTCACACACATCATCATACAAGATACGGGAATTTAAAAATAATCACACGCTTCCTATCACTCTATTGATGCATTCCACAATAAAATCGTCCAACACAACTTATGACCTTTACAAAAGAGAAAGTTCATTAAGAACCTTGAACATTAAACTGAGGTTAGCCAGCTGACCTTTGCAATGAGCGGACGAGCCATCGATGTACCAAGCAAATACTTTCTTTCATATACTGCCCCTGCCCGCAAACATGGGAACACATAATCTTTCACAAACTCTTCCTTCAAATCTTTGATGAACAGTTGACTTGCCCCACTAGCCTTTGCTTTCTCTTCCAAACCTTGAGTTTCGCCAGTACCCTAAGAAAAGAAGAAGGATTAGTAACCTATCAGGTTAAGTACATTTCCAAACAATTGAGAATCCCCATTTGCTAAAAAGTATAGAAAGTTGTAATTCCTTTGTTTAGATGGAATATGATTTTACTTGAGATCGTGTATGTGCCCCTCCATGCACATGGGCTGAGGGTAGTGGGCAAGATGGGACGAGACGGGACCGCGTAGGGGGGGGGGGGCACCAAGATCATCAACATGCACCAAATACACAATACATACTATCTCATTTTAGACAAATATTATTTTTTTATTTGTCTGTAGGAGGCCTATTTCTTTAAAATATCATCAACGCATGAGGGAACCTGCTTTAGGAGATGCAATGCTCCTTAATAGTATATAGAAAATATTATTTGCCTTTCACATCCTACTAGAGTGATGGTTTGCTCATTAACAATACCTTTTTTGTCAATGACCCTTGTAACATTCCAAGCTTCCATGAGCTTGTATTTTACCTTTTAGACCCATTGCAAACCAATGGATTTCTCACCGACCGATGGTAGGTCCATCATTCTTTATGATTTCCTCACACTCCTCTTACATTGGTGTCCTCCATTCCTTGTAACGAGCAGCTTCCTCTTGCAATTCGTGGCTCTTAAATGGTCATACAGGACAAGAGTACAAGGTTTGCTATAACACAACCAATGGTCTCTCCCCTTAACTCATTACGTATTTCCTTTGTGGGATAGACTTTTTTGGGTTGGCTAGAAGCCAGAACGACTTGGGTGTTTCCTTCAAGATGAGGGTGTCTCAGATTATGCCATCCTTCAATCATATCAGAGTTTCTATGTTTCATACGTCTTGTATATTGAGTGGACAATATTGCTCTTTGGTGGAATGTGACCAAGAAGAGTACAAGACTAGTCGACATCTAAAAGTCATAGCCTATAGTTCGCATGTTAGGACACTTTCTCCAAAATTTGAAAACTGGACTGAGATTCCATTAACCCTTTCCCTTTCCCTCTCTAGAGTTCCTATTAGTAATTGCTTGCATGACTTTACAAAACTCTTCTTGACCCTCGATAGCCTGCAACTGTTGAGTCAGCAATTGTTGTAAGGCATCCTCTAAATTACCAAACTGGTGTTCAACAACCAACTTCCATGTGCCATGGGGTGCGATACTTGCTATATCGGTTGGATTCCCAATCCTATAGGGTCCACATAGGAAGTTTCTCCCTCAACTTCCATTTTCTTATTAGAATATTTTTCCATGTTCATAGGTTTTTATAAAAATAATAATAATACACTCCCATTATGTAGAAATGTATATACAGACTCTTTCCAAATACTTGAGCATTCACTACGAATCCAATATTGTAAATAACTTCAAGGCAAACTACCACAACCGAAAGGAAAGCCCCTTGGTCCACTACACACTCTTGATTTTTGGTTTTCTTTATTTTGCTCTTGTGATCCACCAGATTCTATACAATATGTACATAACGACAGAACTGCCTCTATGTCAGAGGTGCAAGTCACCTCCCAACCTTGCTCCTTGTAGCTATGCTTGTTCTTAACTTGACCATATTTTCATTCCAAGTAACCAACCAAAGCCTGGCGAAAGGAGAAAAAAAAATGAGGAGTGATGTTCAAATACTTACAACCGACCTTCGAGACCTCAACGCACAAGCAAGATATGGAGGAGATATGATCCTAGCTTGCAAAAAATTCGGCCATGCCCCACATCTGTTGGAACCAGACTTTGTCGAAGACATACCCACTACGAAGACCTTAGAATATCAACCGTTCTACTGTAGGCCCCTTTTTCAATCCTCTCTGATCCCATTGACATGCCACTAAGAAGCTTTGCTTATGCAATCTCAAACGATGGACATAAACATCATCGAACTATTAAACACACACATGTTCCATCAACAACGTACCACAAACAAATCCGACATCCGTCTAGAAGCAAGGACCCCTATCATAGCAAACCCTTAGATCAAGGACCCATGTCCGTGATCTCCTTCAAAAGCAGATGCTCATGGTAGTCAATAATCAAAAGTAGATGAATCGTCATCACAATTATACAAACAACCTACTTCTCACATCATGTCGATTAGCTATGATACCAAATGTCAAAGACTGAAAGCACAAAACTCCCTCATTTGATCACAACTTGTGCCATACAATCAGCTCCAAAATTTCTTTTGATCGATAGATTAAAAGATGTAACTGTAGGCCATCTTTTGGTGGTTCTAGTGATGCCATATAGGCCATGGTATGTGCCTTGTAGGCATAGATATACGCACTTATAGTTTTAGTGCCTTTTAGGCCACATACGACACTTAGTCCTAGGGTCTAGGTCTAGCTACAAGTACCATGTACTCTTTTTCTTTCACACTCTAGTTGACGTGATGGCTGAATCTATCGACTCTTTGTACCTTGCACTTGCTCTTTCATCTAACAATCCTACAGTGGTATCAGAGCCACGTTTAGACTCGTCTCCTCCTCCTGGACTTGCACCAGCTCCCTTCAACTTCTCTGCTCCTCCATCCGTACAGTCCGTACGATTGTACGGATGACCGTACTTACAGCCGTACAGATCTGTATCTGCATCGCCGTACAACAGGCTTCGTACCCATTCTGTACTGCACTCCTTACTTGTCCGTACTGGGCTCCGTACTACTCTCCGTACCTCCTCCGAACTTGCATTGCCGTACAACTGTACTGTTAGTTCCACTTTCTAAACTCTTAGCTTGTCGTTGATTCACTAACTGATCCAAAATCACAGGCGCTGGCATCCCGAATATCCACCCAGCCTATCTCATGGATCACATGTATACAAAGATACGTAACTTTATTTCCTTCATGCCTATCCACAAGCCCTCAGTTCCCTAGATGGTTCCTTCTACCACATGTCATCATTCTAGACCTTTAGCTTGGTACACCATTTACCCCTCTCTTGGGGCACAGTTAAAACATTTGCCCCTTGGCATTATTACACATTTAGGTGCACCTAGGCCTGAGCACTCAGAACCACCTACTCGATGCCAATACACCCTCACCTAGGACCTTGGCAGTTACTTCCCTTGATCATTTTATTTACACACATAAAATATTACAAAAGTCGGTCATCTAAGAGAAAATGCCTACCGATCTTTCCGAGGTCATGCTATCTCCGCTAGAGCATAACATTCCTTCCCTCTTCAAGCATCAGCGTCCTCGATGATGAAATCTGGGAACACTCTCCGTAACTGGTATACGGATTCCCATGTAGCTTCTGATAGAGGTAGACCATGCCATGCAACCAACACCGTGGGTATCTTCCGATTGCGCACTTGCATTGTTCCTCGGTCCAGGATTCTTGTTGGTTTGCGTCTTGCATTATCCTCTATCTCCTGAAACAAAACAACACCTTCGATTAGTGAGTCACTAGTATGCAAAAATTTCTTTAAATGAGAAACATGAAACACTGGGTGCACCTTACACCCTTGCGGTAATTCTAATTTATAGGCTACCTTGCCTATTCTTTTTAGAATTAAACCATGGCCCACAATATCGAGGTGATAACTTAGTACACTCTCCTGCAGTCAAAGACTTAGAGTGTGAAGGAACTCTGAGAAAAACTTTTTCTCCTTCCTTAAATTCTCTAACGGATCGATTTTCATCCGCATACGCCTTAGCTCTATCCATAGCTTGGCGGATGTTAGCTCTCGCAAGTGCTAGCATCTCCCGGATCTGAACCACAAAGTTCGCGGCACTAGGCACTTTCTGAGGTATTCCAACTATAGTTGGATTCGCTGGTCTATAACCATAGTTCAGTTCAAACGGACTGAACCCTGTAGAGGAATGTTTTCTATCATTGTAGGCAAACTCCAACAATGGCAACCACTTGTCCCATGTATGTTGCCTCAATGACACATATGCTCTAAGCATATCCTCTAAAATTTGGTTGATTCTTTATGTCTGACTATCCGTTTCTGCATGATCCCCACTACTCATTTCCAACTCAGTCCTTAGTGTCTCAAATACTGCAGTCCAAAAATGACCGGTAAATTTGACATCTCTGTCTGACACTATGAATTTGGGTAATCCATGCAGACGAAATATATGTCTAATAAACAAATCCGCCACTTGCGGGGCACTAACAGACTCTCTAGTTGGAATGAAGTGAGCTATCTTGGTAAGACGATCAACCACCACAAGGATAGAATCATATCCACCTTGTGACGTAGGCAGCCCTACTATAAAGTCCATGGAAATGCTCTCCCACTTACTTAGTGGTATCTCCAAGGGCTGTAAAAGGCCAGGTGGCTTCACCCGTTCTGCCTTACTTACGTGACACGAAAAACAACGTCACATATTCATGAATATGCTTTTTCATCTTTGGCCAAAAGAAATCTCGCTTCACGAGATCATATGTCTTCTCGACTCCTGGATGTCCCGCACACGGGCTATCATGGCACTGTCGAATGACTCTTTACCTGAGATTATTCTGATTAGGTACTACTACCTTGCCATTTCTTTTCAGCATACCATCTCTTATGGCATATCTTGCATAAGTTTGGCCTTTTCTGGATGCTAGGTCATCCTTTTCGTTTTCCCGGGTTTTAACATATGAGCCTTAGGCCATAGACTCTGGACAAACTCGTCCACCTTTTGAGTTTCTCTAATCTCAGCCATTAGAGCACTCTCTAACACCGTGAAACTCATGTTATGCATAATGCGTGACAACGCATCAGCAACTTTATTATCTTTCCCTCTTCGGTACCGAATCGTCAAATTAAACTCCTGCATGAGTTCTGCCCACTTAGCTTGGCGGCCTCTCAAGTCAGGTTGTTTACAAAAATGTTTCAGAGTATCATGATCAACATCCACATAAAACTCTGATCCATACAAATAATGTCGCCATGTTTTCAAAGCATGGACAACAGCATACAACTCTAATTCATGAGTTGGCCAATTCCTTTGAGAGGGAGAAAGCTTCTTGCTTTCAAAGGCTACTGGCCTTCCCTCTTGGAGCAGAACTGCTCCTACCGCAATGCCACTTGCATCGGTTTCCAAGAACAACGGTTTCTGGGGATCAACTATTTTTAAAACCGGTCCTGTGACCACAGCTTGTTTTAAGGTGTTAAAACTTTCCTGTAGATTCTGTCCCCATATAAAAGGTACTTTATCTGAGGTTAGATCAGTCAATGGCGATACTATTTCGGAATATCCTTTGATATGCCTTCGATAAAATTGGACAAATCCCAAGAATGATCGCAAAGCGGTCAGACTCTGAGGGATTGGCCAAGTCAGTATCGCAGCCACTTTCTTTGGATCCATTTCTACCCCCTCTGGAGTAATTATGAATCCTAAATATTCAAGTCTAACCATACACAATATAGTTTTCTTCTTATTTACATAAAGACTGGCTTTCCTCAAAGTACTAAACACTATTCTTAAGTGTTCACGATGCTCAGTAATACTTTTACTGAATACTAGAATATCGTCAATAAAATGTACTACAAACTTTCCGATATACGGACGTAGTGAATCGTTCATAAGCATGACGAATGTAGCTGGAGCATTGGTAAGTCCAAAGGGCATTACCAAAAACTCATAATGATGAAACCTGCTTCTAAAAGCGGTTTTATGCACATCCTCGGCTCTAATACGGATCTGATGGTAGCCACACTTAAGATCTATCTTACTGAAAATTACGGCTCCATGTAATGCATCTAGCAAATCATCGATCCAAGCCATCGGATACCTATGCTTAATAGTGATATTGTTCAATGCTCTGTAATCTATACAGAGGCGAAAAGTATCATCTTTCTTCCTCTTTAATATCATTGGCGAAGCAAAAGGTGAAAATTTTGATTGAATCTGCCCCAGCTTGAGGTATTCTTCCAGTTGTCTTCGCATCTCAGCTTCTTCTGTAAAGCTTAATCTATAGGGAGGTCTGTTTACAGGTTCTGTCCCCGAGATAAGCTCAATTTTATGTTGAACATTCCACTCTGGAGGTAACCCATAAGGTAACTCATCCCTAAAACAATCAGAGAACTTCTCCAATATCTCTTTAGCCAACTCGGCCATTTTTCCATCTTGGGTAGCCTCAGTGCTAGCCGATGCATCATCAATCGACTCTACCGATGCTATACACAGACACAGAAACTCTTTCGGAGTCTTCCGAATTTCCATGGCTGAAATCAATGGTCCTCGAGGTAAATCCTTTTCACCTCGCAAAACATATTCTACCCCATTCATCTTGAACTGGTAAATATGCTTTTTCCAATCAATGGCTGGATTTTTTCAAAAATGCCAAGCCATGCCTAGGGCTATATCTGCGTGAGCTAGCCTGGTCAATTCAAGTCTAGCTTCTCAACATAGTCATGTATTCGAAGTTCCAACTAGGTAACTCTTTGGTCCCATACTTCAGTTGAACTTTCGTCCGTCATCCTGACTGTATAAGCATAGTCAGACGGACTAGTTTTCAACTTAAGCCTCTTAATAAGCTTCGAGTTAATTACATTGTGCGTTGACGCTGAGTCAAACAACACAATCACATCATGATTGGCTACTTGCCCTTTCATTTTAATTAACTCGGGCTCATCGAAAACCGTATACCCCGTTGCTGCGGGCTTTGAAAGGATGTTATCAGGTGCACCGCTTACTAACTTAGTAACAGACATACTTAACAACACAGGTACTAACCTCTGAGAAGGTCCCGCCAATTGCATCTGCATATGTTCCGCATTGGGACTCTCCTGCATTTCCGCGTCGCGTTCAGATATTATCATATTGTCCGTGCGACGGTCTTTGTTCAATGGACAATCTTTCCACTGATGTCGCTGAAGGCAGCCGAAGCACAATCCTTCTTTTCTAGCTTTCTCTTTTTGCTCAAAGGTCAACCAGGACTTTGACCAAGCCCGGGCTGCCATTGGAGTTACTTTTCTTTTCACTCCAAAGGTGGTACTTGTCTTTGCTGGTCCCTCAACCTGCTTCACCTGCTTGGTTTGGCCACTTGGCTGCGAGACACTTGTCTTTGAAGTCCATTTCCTCTGAAATCCCCCTTTTCTCGGGTACTCATGCTAAGTCCCTGCCTGCACAAACCCACTAGGTCTGCCTCTGGCATCCTCACAGTTCAGGGCTACTGCAATAGATTCATCTAATGTAGTCACATATTTAGCCCGAACTTCCATTTTAATCTTGTCGTTCAGTCCATAGATATAGTCTTTCAACTAAACCGACATAAGAAGAGGGTCTGTTATTTTCATAACACATTCCCTGAATTTGTCAGTGTACTCTGCCACCAACAAATTCCTCTGGCAAAGGTTTCTATAAGCATCCCAAGCTCGGGACTCTTCGTCGGGTGGAAGAAAGTGTTTCTTAAATTCAGCTTTAAACCCTTCCTAGGTGGTAGGGGCAACTTAATCTTTCTGTTGCTTAATCCACCATCTATCCGTTGCCTCAATAAACAGGTGAGTGGTCTCGCGGATTTTCTTTAGATCAGATCTGATTTCACAAATGGCGAAGGCTTCTTCCCACTTGTGTAACCAAACCTCGATCACATCAGAACTGCGCTCGGTCATCCGACCAGCGTACTTTTCCGGTCTATAATTAGCAATATTAGATACCTTGACCTTTGCATGTTCTGATGAATGTATACTGGGCTCTGGCTCTACTAGAGCTTTGCCCTTTTCATTTCTAGATGGTCTAGCCGACAAGACTTGCACCATCTCTCTAATTTCATTTTGACCAGCGTTCACTTGAAGCTGCTGGTTCATGATCTGCTGTAAAGCATCTTCTAATACAGAAATCCTACCCACCAGAGTAGGTGTTGTATGATGGGACACTTCTTGCGTAGATCGCGCTCTAGATTCACCAAGATTTACCCTAGAATCTTGTCCCTCTGCCTCCATTCTTTCAAAAAGGGAAGATAGTTTTTTTTTTCACTTCGAATTTCCTTCTGCTGTACAGGAATAAATCGACTGCAAACTCTGCTGTACAGGAACAAATCGACTGCAAACTGGAAAATAACATTTTATACAGAAGGAAAAATGATGCTCCCTGATAGTTCCACGAATCGCAGATGTCTTGATTTATTTCTTTTGCCAAGCCTTTGCAAGCCTCGAAAATCTGCGCCACCAACCAAGGCACTCACCCAGCTATTCGCTTCTCTCTTTCAAAATCAGCCTGCTGTCTGTTTCGAAATCAGCCTCAATCCTCACGGGCTTTTTCGTGACCACAAACGCTCCCTTATCTCTCTCTCTCTTGCTTTTTCGTCGACCGAACCAAAAAAATGTATGGCTTCTAATTGTTGCACATGCCAGGACTGATAAGCCGGTGCTCGTAGACTATTGCCTTTTCCACAAACTCGCATCAAGGCTAACCGCAGCCTCTTTGGAACTCAAGCTGCAAGGCCACAGAGCCGTCCATCGTCAACCTACCCCGCTATTTTCACAGGCTCCCAACCCCTTGCGTCGCCCACCGCCACGTATAGCCTCGGTTTCACATATTTTTCATCCCCCCACATGTCGCATCTATTCAGAACGTAATCGGCGAAATGTTTTCTGCGAAGTCTTCTAGCGCAGTCTGCCCACTATTCCGCCGTCCGCTGTCCGCTGGCCGTACTTAGCTCTGATACCAAATGTTAGTTCCACTTTCTAAACTCTCAGCTTGTTGTTGATTCACTAACTGATCCAAAATCACAGGCGCTGGCATCCCGAATATCCACCCAGTCTATCTCATGGATCACATGTATACTACAAAGATACGTAACTTTATTTCCTTCATGCCTATCCACAAGCCCTCAATTCCCTATATGGTTCCTTCTGCCACATGTCATCATTCTAGACCTTCAGCTTGGTACACCATTTACCCCTCTCTTGGGGCACAGTTAAAACATTTGCCCCTTGGCATTATTACTTATTTAGGTGCACCTAGGCCTGAGCACTCAGAACCACCTAGTCGATGCCAATACACCCTCACCTAGGACCTTGGCAGTTACTTCCCTTGACCATTTTATTTACGCACATAAAATATTACAAAAGTCGGTCATCTAAGAGAAAATGCCCACCGATCTTTCCGAGGTCATGCTATCTCGGCTAGAGCATAACACGTACGTCTCCGTACCTGAGCCGCCATACAGTCACGTGGGAAAGTACCTGCTCCATATTATTTTCGTACAACGTACCTGCACTGTACCTGTTAAGTACACCATACTTGTCTCGTACCTGCATCCGTATAACCATACGTTGGATTCTGTACATCTGCTTTAGTACAACTTCCGTACACCGTACAACTTAGTACAACTTCTGTACACCATACTTGCACTGTACCTGTTCAGTACACCATACTTGTCTCGTACCTGCATCCGTACAACCATACGTTGGATTCCGTACATCTGCTTTCGTACAACTTCCGTACACCGTACAACTTAGTACAACTTCTGTACACCATACATCTACTTCCGTACATGCGTCGTACGTTGTACCTGCACCGTACTTGTTCTGGGATCTGGTACAATCTTTGCACATGTGAAGTTACATTTGCAAGACATTGAGTCAGATTTTTTCAGACATTGAGTCTTTTCTGTAGAACATTGAGTCAAATTCTCATACATTGGGTCACATTTGCAAAAATCTCAGCAAAATTTGGGGTTTTTTTGCATTTGCCCTCTTTTTGGCCTATTTGCCCTCATTAAATAGCATAGTTGCCAGCCGAAAACGGAAGAAACGAAAACGGAAGAAACGAAAACGGAAGAAACAGAAGAAACGGAGTTTCCGGCTCCCGCCGGAACGAAAACGGAAGAAACGGCAATATGATACAATTTATGTATAAGAATTTATTTTTTATACGTAATATCATTATCAATAGAGTGCAAATCATACATAATACAATTATCTATACTTGAAGCATCATGCATGCTTCTATGATTCTAAATTCCTATGATGATTGATCTATCTCGTATCATCTATTATCCATGAATGATGCTTCAACAATCAACATGTGTCATCATTCATGAACTAAGTTCTAAGTTCCAAGTTCCAAGTTCCAAGTTCTAACAAGTTTGAAGTTATCACAATCCGAAGTTTGAAAGGGAGGATGGAGAGGTGAGAGGGAGGATGGAGAGGTGAGAAAGGATGGAGAGGTAGAAGTAGGATGGGGAGGTGAAAGAGGATGGAGAGGTACAAGGAGTCGGAGGAGGAGGATGAGAGGTAGAAGCAGGATGGAGAGGTAAGAGACAAGAGGTAGTGGAGGGATGGAGAGCAGGCTGAGGATGGAGAGCAACTGCCAGCCTGCAGGATGGAGAGGATGGAGAGCACGCTGCAGGCTGCAGCCTGTAGGGTGGAGAGCAACCTGCTGAATGGAGGGACGGAGAGGAGAGCAGGCTGCGGGTGCCAAGGCCCAGGAATCAAAGATGGAGAGGTCGGCGGAGAGCAGCAGGATGGAGAGCAGCAGCACAGGAGGTTGCGAAAAAGACGACATGAGGCGACAAATCGGCGAAAAATGTTTTAATCAAAAGAGGGCAAAAAATAATTTAATCGAAAGAGAGCCAACCACCCCCCCCCCCCCCCCCCGCCCCCTTCCTTTACGCAAAGCCACCCAACAAACAAACCCACACCCACCCAAAAAAAAAAAAAAAAGTTATTACGAAACGGCGTTTCTTCAAGAAACACCGTTTCCGTTTCGTCGTTTCTGTTTACTGGCAAGAAACGGCCGTTTCATGCAACTATGTTAAATAGGGGCTTTTGCCAGATTTGCTGTTTTTGCAGTGAACATTGCCTGACACAATCACATTTGGGTCAAATCTTCATTTGTCCTTTGATTTGGGTTGGAAATTTACAAAATATTTATTTGCAGATATTTGCTGTCATTTTTGGACAGCCAGCTCTTTGCAGTGATAGCCTTGAGGCTTTTGGGTTTTCAGGTCTTTTTCAGGGTATCCCATTTGCAATAGCTGGCAACAATCAAGATCTATTTGGCATTCTTCGTGAAGTTGATAAGTTGGATGGCACCAACTATCCGATGTGGTCTTATCTCATGAAACATATTCTTGTTGCAAAGCATTTGTGGAATATTGTTTACAGGGTTGATCTGAGGACAGCCAATGCTACAGTGGTTGCCTCTACTGCTGGTTCCTCTGCAGGGGGTACTCCTCCTGATGCCTTATCTTCTAGCACTCCTGCTACTGCTCCCCCAACTCAGGAACAATCAAGATGGGATGCAAGAGATGCGAATGCACATTCCTGTATTGCTTTATCATGCAAGAGAATTATTATTCCACACATCCGGTCTTGCAAGACAGCAAAGGATGCTTGGGACAAATTGGCTTCTCTTTATCAAATTCGCAATGAGGTACGTGTTGCATTTTTAAGAAGACAGTTGCAGGAAGTCAGTATGAATGAAGGTGATTCTATGGATGCATATCTGACAAAGGTAAAGGACCTCATGGAACTACTTGCCAATATTGATGAGGTGGTGCCTAATTCTCAGCTTGCCAGTACCATATTGAATGGATTGCCAGATACATATCAAGGGTATGCTACAACCCTTCGGTTAGTGGCCATGGGTAATCCAGATCACTACTCTTTTGATCAACTAGTTACTTTGCTTTCGCAGGAAGAGCAAAGTCGAGCTAATAGACAAGATATTATTCCTGATCATGCATTTGCTTCACAACAGACAAGAAGAGGCAAGGCTTCCAGGCCTATGGCCAAGCCTAAATCTGCGCATAGCAGCAGCAATTCCTCCCATGCATCTAAAAATACAGCAGATAAGTCAAAGAATAAAAGATGCAACTATTGTCACAAGCTTGGACATGACATTTCAGAATGCAGGAAGCGCATTGCTTCGAAGAAAAAAAAAGCAGGATTGACAGTTAATGCCTCACATGCAATTGGATCCGACGAGCCAGCAGATGCTTCACATGCACATGCTCTCCAGGATGATTGGGCATGGGCTGTCCATTGCTCATTTGATCCCTCCAAAGCTGATGCACTCTTTACTGCTAATGATGCTCAGTCATGGTATTTTGATAGTGGTGCATCCAAGCACGTCACATCTTGCAGACAGTTGTTTCATTCTTTAGCTGATGCACCTCGAGGGGGGACTATCACATGTGCTAATAATGCTTCCTATGATGTACAAGGAATTGGAGATGTGCAGCTCACATCTATTTCAAGCCATCCTGTCACTTTGACAAATGTTCTTTTTGTGCCTAGAATTGAAGTCAACTTGATTTCAATTTCAGCAATTCCCACTTCAAGTTTCCAAGTGATTTTTCATGGCTACAGATGCCTAGTTTATGATCTTCGTGATGACAATGCCATAGTTCTCACTGGCACTTTACAAAAGGGGCTTTATCACCTTGATCATCACTCAACTGCACTTTCTATTGAAGCATTGGCTATTTCAGATTCACAGCTTGCTGAAACTCATCTTTGGCATGAGAGAATGGGTCATCTCAATTATAGAGCTCTTGCAAAGCTACATTCACAACAGATGGCAGATGATGTACCTCAAACTCACACAATTTCCAAACATGTGTGTGACGGTTGTCTTTTGGGTAAGATGCATCGGTTTCCTTTTCAAAAGAATTGTCCAAAACTCTCACAAAGGAAATTGCAGCTAGTACACAGTGATGTCTGTGGCCCAACAAAGACAACTTCCATTGGAGGGTACAAATATTTCATGACTCTCATTGATGATTTCACAAGATATTGCTGGGTATACCCTTTAAAAGCCAAATCTGAAGTGTTCTCCTGCTTTCAGAGGTGACTGAATATGGTTGAGAATGAATCAGGATACAAGCTTGTCACCCTAAACACAGGTAGAGGGGAGAGTATATGTCAAAGGAGTTTGATGCATTTTTCTCTTCACGGGGCATTGCTCACTCATGCACTACTCCCTACACTCCTCAGCATAATCCTGTTCCTGAAAGGAAGAACAGGTCTACTATGGAGATGGCCAGATGCATGCTTAAGGCCAAGTCTTTGCCCAATAAATTTTGGCTTGATGCAGTGATGTGTGCCAACTATGTGCTGAATAGATCACCTACAAGGGCATTGAAGACTGTTACACCTTATGAAGCATGGAAAGGCAGGAGGCCTTCACTTTCACACATGAGAGTTTTTGGGTCTCTTGCATATGTTCATGTACCATCTCAGCTGAGACATAAGCCTGATGACAAGGCAATCAAATGCATATCTATTGGTTACAGCCAGGAAAGCAGAGGGTATCGGTTACTGAGACATAAGCCTGATGACAAGGCAATCAAATGCATATCTATTGCTTACAGCCAGGAGAGCAGAGGGTATCGGTTATACCAACCAAATACTGGGAAGATTATTGTCAGTAGAGATGTCATCTTTGCTGAACATTCGGCTTCTCCTCTTGTGGACTGCAAAGCTAAGCCAAAAGTGGACATCTTTGATGCCTTTGCATCTTGGTTACCTCTGCCATCCTCAGAAGAGGACTTTGACCAGCAACATGAGCCTCCTACAGGCCCTCCAACAAGCAATGATCAGCCTGTACCCCATGCTGATTTGCAGGTTTCTCCTCCAGCAAAAAATAATCCCACTATTCATGATACAGTATTGAAGAAAGAGCTGTCAATAGAAAGCAAAAGCAAGTTCCCAGATGGCTTCTTGACACATTGAGGGACAGCAAACAAGACCAGCCTTTTGATGCCCGGACAAGATCACGGAATAGACAGATGCATGGTCACTTTCTTGAGTTTGCACTCCTTGCTACAGCTTGCAATGAAGAGCCTCTGTGCCATAAAGATGCTTTTGACAGCAAAGAGTGGATGGATGCAATGAAAGCTGAGTTACAATCCATTGCCAAAAATGACACATGGGAATTAGTAGATCTCCCTCCCGGCAAGCATGCCAGAGGTACCCGGCGGGTCTACAAATTAAAAAGGAAATCTAATGGCAGTATAGATCGCCACAAAGACCGTCTTGTTGCAAAAGGGTATGCCCAACAACAAGGCATTGACTTTGAGGAGACATTTGCTCCCACATCCAGGATTACTACCATTAGATGTGTCATTGCCATTGCAGCCCATCATCATTGGCAAGTGCACCAGCTTGACATCAAAACTGCTTTTCTTCATGGGGATCTGCAGGAAGAAGTCTATGTCACACAACCTCCTAGCTTTGAGGTTGTTAATTCTGAAAACAAGGTATGCCGGCTTAGAAAAGCCCTTTATGGTTTGAAGCAGGCACCCAAGGCATGGTATGCCAAAATTCATGCACACTTACTATCCCTTGGTTTTCAAAATAGCCCCACAGAACCCACTCTTTATGTCCGTGGGAGTGGATCTGATTTGTTAGTGCTGATTTTATATGTGGATGATATGCTCATCATGGGCCCAGATACTCAACATATTGCAGCTTTCAAGACTGATTTGCAGCATATTTTTGAAATGTCAGACATGGGACGGCTCCACTATTATTTGGGCATTCAGTTTGCTCATGTTGAGGGGGGTATCATGATGTCACAGTCCAAGTATATTGGACAGCTCCTTGATCGTTTTCAGTTCGAGGATTGCAAGCCGATCTCTACTCCAGTGGACCCTGGCTTCAAATTCTCAGCTCATGATGGGAGCCCACCATGTGATATCACTCTCTATCAGCAAGCTGTTGGATGCCTTATTTATTTATGTCACACCAGACCTGACTTACAGTATGCAGTATCTCAGCTCAGCAAATTCATGCACATGCCCAATTCACAGCATTGGCAGGCAGTGAAGAGAGTTTTCAGATGTCTCAAAGGCACTCAGAATTTAGCCCTCTTCTATGGTGATTAGGGCTCACTTACCATGCATGCTTACACGGATAGTGACTGGGTTGGTTGTTCCGACACCAGAGTGTCACATACCGGCAATGGTTTTTTACTTGGCAATTCATGTATCTCTTGGCTCAGCAAGAAGCAACCAACAGTTGCCACATCTAGCTGTGAGGCTGAGTACAGGGCAGCCTTCACTACTACAGTAGAGTGTGTCTGGCTTCGACAGTTACTTACATATCTTGGTATTCGCCAGACATCCTCCACTATGGTCTACACTAACAGCCAGAGTGCTTTGGCCATTGCACGTAACCCAATGTTTCATGCGCGTACCAAGCATATTGAAGTTCACTATCATTGTGTTCGGAAGCGGTTGTCAGCAGGAGACGTAGAGCTGTCCTATCTTCCCACAGAGGACAACATAGCAGATCTGTTTACAAAGGCACTTCCTCGTCCCAAGTTCGAAGTCTTCCGCCAGGCTTTACACTTGGTTCCCTTTGTTACATGATCTGTCATACCTTATACATTCATAGCCACTAGGTGGCTATATCCTTTTGGATGAACATGTGCCACCGTGACCAGAAAAATACCAGGTATTCTGAGACGTTTCCAAAATACTTCATCCCATCTCATGGAGGGGGGTTTGTAGGCCATCTTCTGGTGGTTCTAGTGATGCCCTATAGGCCATGGTATGTGCCTTGTAGGCACAGATATAGGCACTTATAGTTTTAGTGCCTTTTAGGCCACATAGGATACTTAGTCCTACGTGACACCTAGGACACTTAGTCCTAGGGTCTAGGTCTAGCTACAAGTACCATGTACTCGTTTTATTTCACAGTCTAGTTGACATGACGGCTGAATCTATCCACTCTTTGTACCTTGCACTTGCTCTTTCATCTAACGATCCTACAGTAACTCACTAGTCTAATTAGCGGAATACTAGCATTCAAGGGTGGATCACCACCCAAGCATGACAACACACCACGAATAGCAAGCCTTCTTTGAATACACCACATATGTCTCACTTTCGAGAGTCTTCCGCCACACTGTGTTGACCCCTTGACTCTAGAAGCCCTACTACACTTGGATCTTGCAACTAGGAATAGTCTAAAGTTTACTTTGCATGCAAAAGCGATTGATGGGAGCCATGGCTATGCACATTTAATTAGTCGTTCCAAGTACCAAGGGGGGTTGAAAACCCAAGTGCTATGGACCTTAGCAAGCAACCAGGAGGTGTGCGCATGATCAAGTGCTACGAAGGCTCCAGAGTCTGCCCTTTGAGGCATGTGACTAAGTTTTAGTCTATTATGACATGTGGCATGTTGCCAAGAAAATGAGTTGAGAGCTCTTGTAAATCTACGCATGTAAGATTTTTTTTGGGAGCAACCTGTGCCAGATTGTCTCAAGTAATAAAGACCTTGGGGGGGTGGGGGTCTAGCCCAACTGTTGCCCCTGGGCCCTAGTGTTGTGCACACTAAGCAGAGAGGGATGGAGAGAGATTGAGAGAAAAGCTGAGAAAGAGAGAGCGCTTTGATTAGCCAGATATAATCAATCGCCAACGTGCAACAATCTTGAAGAAAATTAATCGAAGACTTTTCATAATACATCTCTCTCTCTCTCTCTCTCTCTCTCTCTCTCTCTCTCTCTCTGACAAATTGGTCGAGCTAGGCAAGTCACTATGGTAGGACAGGTCAACAAGCAACTAACAGCTTATCAATTAACTGAAGATTCCAATAGGACGAGTGTGAAATTATGTGACACCCACGTCACGTCATTTGCCAGCACTTGACCATGCTGAATATGCAATTTCGGAGATCTATCTTTCTTGCATGAGCAATAATCATTGCTTGTAGCAAGAAGAGGCGTTAGGGCCTAGAAAGGAACAGAAACTGATTTCGCACGATGAAAGACGTCAATTGGAGACTAAAGGCTGATTAAAAATAGCTGCATTATCTTCATCCGTGCCATGGGTGCTTGACAAACAGGTAAAATTTTTGTGTTTTTCTCCTATATATAGAGCTCTACTCAAGATTGTCTAGAGAAGTACTAAAAGGACATGCACCTCTAAAAACAAAAGTCAACCCAGTATTGCATTGGTTGCAACTTAAATAAACAATGTCACAAGTTCAACTGGCTATCCTCCTAAATATCAGGAACCATTGTACCTCTAGATATATCTAGGAAGCTGCCTCAACTCACAATGTAGACCCTTAATAGCATGTAGCTTTGGACAAGATATGGTAGCCATATATACAAAAGTACAATCTACATTTGTTAGAAATGAAATCCAACCGAAGGGTATCCAACAGCGGCAAACTGATAGAGCGTCCCCAGGAATTACACGCGGAAGTGTTTCACTACGAAATCAAACTTCTTTACTTCACAATCATAGATGCGTGTGTAAGCCAGAAATAGACAGTGCATCCAAGACAAATATAGAATCCAGAATGAATATACTTCTGTCTGTCACAATACAAAAGAGATGTGGAGTGTCACCAAACCGTGGTCCTCCAAACAACCAAAGCTTTGCCACTACCTGTTCTCTAGATCTTTGAGCCAACGTGCTCCTCTGAGCTTATGTAGACTCTCTGTCCAGTGATCCTTCCACCTTATTGCCCGGGTAGTCAACCTAGGTGGGCAGCTTCACAATTATAGATGTGTGTGCAAGCCAGTAAACAGACAGTGCATCCAAAACAAATATAGAATCTACAATAAATATATTCCCATCCGTCCAAAACTAGACACAATACAAAATAGATGTGGAGCGCCACCAAACCATGGTCCTCCGATCTTACCAAATCTCTGCTACTACCTGTCCTCTAGATCTCTGAGCCCGCATGCTCCTCTGACCTTATGTAGACTCTCTATCCAGTGACCCTTCCACCTTACTGCCCGGGTAGTCAGCCTAGGTGGGAAGCTTCACTTGAGCTAAGTCTGCAACCTTCTACATGCCCCCGTCCAAGGGAAGCCCTATCTGTTGCTCCTTTCTACTCTTGAACTGTTGCTCCAAATGATGCCTTATTGAGGCCTCAAGGCCCCCTTTCATAGGAGCTGATCCTGTTGGCTGTTGGAAGCACTGAAAGCTCAAAAATTGAAGCACAATGGAGAAAATTGAGATGCTGTAATAGATTTCTGCAAAACTAAAGTGTAGAGGCTCAAGGGAGAGCCAACATAACAAAACCCTAGGGCGAACTGCCCTAACTAGACTAAGTGTCCTAACTGACCTAGATGGTACATAAACTAACCTAGATGGTACATAACTGACCTAGATGCTCTAGAGTGACAATACCACCAGAGACAAAAGTAAGAGCAACTTGCCCAATACCTTTCACGGTATATGATGCATTATTGGCACATGTGACACCGCCCCCCTTAGATGTAAGCTCCAATGAGCTGAATAACTTCTTGCAGGAGGTGATGTGCTTGCTAGCACCACTATCAAAGAACCAAGCATCATGACCATCTGAAACTGCCATATAAGCATCATGAACATCAGGATTATACTGACATGTAACCAAGAAAGCCCAATGGTGGTCTTGTGCGAAATTAGCGGACTCATGTCGATCTTCTACACTAGAAGAACCAGATACTGCAAGACTAGACTCTTTCTTTTTCTTTTCAGATGCTATGCACTTCCTGCATTCAGAAATATCATGCCCAGGTTTCCTGCAATAATTACATCTCTTCTTCTTTTTGTTATGCCCTGAAGAAGAGGTACCATGTGAATGATCAGCATGGGAATGAGAGGGCTTTCCAGCTGAAACCTTGCCTTTACCTTTTTGTTTGTGATGGGCAACAAATGCATGATCATTTGCCATAGTAACATTGCGATTCACACGACTTTGCTCCTCCTGAAGAAGAAGAGCAACAAGCTGGTCAAATGAGAAATGATTGGCATCACCCCCTGCAACCAACCTCAATGTAGTTGATATGAATCAGGCAACCCATCAAGGGTATTAGAAACCAGCTGAGAATCAAGCATAATCTCATCAATGTTGGCCAACTGCTCTTTCAAATCCTTCACATTAGTGAGATAGGCATTTGCTCGCGTGTGGTCGTTTTTTGCTGCAGCAGGCTGAAAAATGCACCAAAAAACAGTTCCCTTTGCGAGAGTTGCTCCAAAGTGCAGTCGTCTCACGACAAAATGAGGTTTTTCGCGACAGAAGTGCTTGGAAAGGTCTCAAACACTCGTGGGAGTTTGAAAACCAGCAAGACCAGCAAGAATGACAGCTCCAAAGGCTGCCAAACAGCTTGGGAAAGCTGTTAATGGCTAAGGGAATGGATTCCCGAACTGCTCTGATACCACTGTTGGGTGTTGGAAGCAATGGAAGCACAATGGAGAAAAACGAGATGCTGTAATAGATTGCTGCAAAACTGAAGTGTGGAGGCTCAAGGGAGAGCCAACATAACAAAACCCTAGGGCTAACTGTCCTAACTGGACTAAGTGTCCTAACTGACCTAGATGGTACATAAACTAACTATACCACTAGTCCTAACTTACTATAACTAGGCCTACAAGGCTGATACCAAGGTATAAGTGGCATCTATGGATAGCCCTCAGATCTGCCCTCCATGGTGGCTTCTTTCTGCAAGGTACTTCCCTTCTTTCTCTGCTGCCCATGTGGCAGCCCCTTGAACCTTTCTATTATCCTATGGTCCACCCCCCCGATGCACTACTCATTTGGGGGCTCAGAGGTGGGGAGGTGACCAACCCTAATCCAACATCATCTCATAATTTCAAGATACATTAAGCATCAATAGCAACCAAGCCTCTCAAGAAAGTTGACCTTAGAAAGAAGAATTTTTACCTGTCCAACGTCAGCTGTAAAGCATACAACTTCGCAGCCATAATTCTCCCTGCGAGAAGGCAGAAGCACAAAAATCCGTCATAGACAAAAACTTGAAGTTGAACTCGGTGCACAAAATAAGAGCTCCTCCATATTTGAATTTTGGTCTTAACACATCATTCCAAAAATCATGATGTCAACACCCAAAGGTCACTCAACGAATATGCATACATGTGTGCCAGCGTGAATGTGTGTCGTAACAAAGGGGGAGAAGGGGTATAATGTAGGAGTATTCTAGTGAGAGAGGATTGTGGAGGGGACTATATAAATCCAAACGCATCACTCCTATATTAACTTTTTTATGTAACCTCCCTCTCTCTCTCTCTCTCTCTCTCTCTCTACATTCCTTGAACTCCCATTTCCTTTTCCCTTTCCACTCTCCCTTTTGCTAGTTCTACCCCCTTTCTCTAAATTAGCCCTCTTTAGTTTCCACGTTGGTATTAACCACGCTTCTCGCACCTTTGCTTCCCAGATCTCTCCTGTAAACCTTCATCCTGAATGTGACCACACGTCATAGCTCGCATCAAGCAAAAGAAGACAGACACAAGAATCAGCATGCAACAACAAACACACCCTAGATGCACTTGGGATTTTGCCTAGGGTGGCCCAAAACTAGAAGCAAGGAGTAATCAATGGCTCAACGAATCTTTTATTGCCCTTACAACAAATTGCAAAGGGACTCTTTGATTCTGTGGAGCGTCTCTCATTCTTCAATGGGGCCAGCAATGACTTCGTTTGTGACATATAGCAAGTAGCCCACTTTCATGTTGTGTAACCTCAGTCGTAAAATACAGCAGAGACACTCTCATTTCTTTCCCTCTCTCAACAGAGACACTAGGGCCCAGGACAACAATCCGGCTGGACCCATTTCTACATTACTTTCCTAATTACATGCCACTGAGGGCAACTCTGGAGTCTTCGAAGCACTTGGTCACGCGAACCGCCTCCCAGACTCTGATTAGGCTCCCGTAGCTCTTAGGAAAATAACTCTTCCTAGTACCTGCAACAATTAATTAAAGCGCACCACCATGGCACCCATTAATTGTTAGCGCTCTGAATGCAAACAACACATTGTGGACTAGTTCTAGTCACGGTGGGCGTCCCCACTGAACACATGTGCACACATAACAAATATAAAAATATATATTTATTCTCTAGTTGACCGAAGTCAACACTCTTGATCATAATTAAGGAGCTTTGACCAAGGGTCGAGGCGCCTTAATTATAGCCAAGTCTCTCCAACCGAAGTTGGCACAACTCTCCGACCGAAGTTGGCACATCTTGGTTAACCGTGGTTAACCCTCTTGGCGCATGCCAAGTCTCGTTGACCAAAGTCAACACTCTCTAACCGTAGTCAGCTCTGTAATTCTCTGCTTAACCGTAGTTAACCCTCTTGGTCAACTCTCCCCAACCGAAGTCAGGTTTACTTGACCAAAGTCAAGTATCTTTGACCGTAGTCAATTCTTTGACCATTAAAAGAACTCCATGAAATTAACACATATAAAACTCTTTAATTATGATCAAATAAATGATCAACTGTACTTTGACTTAGGATATTTTTATTGGTAAGCTTCTATTCAGTTGACCTCAACTGAAAAGCTTCCTTATAAACATCCAAAAGCTGTCAATGATCGGATAACATGTCTTCGTCCATCCACTTGGCATCTAATGCCGTATAATTCTTGAATTTTACAAGATACCTGTAAAATTCCTTGCCTTGAGGGCCTTTGCGTACAGTATGGTACACAATTTGCTCTGGCTGAAGGACCTCCTATAGCTCATCCACTTCTGGTGGATCCTCTGATACTGGCTCTGTAGGCTCTGGCCCCTGGAATTTCTTTAGAAGACTCACATGGAATGCATTGTGAATCCTCCAATGCTCTGGCAATGATAACCTGTATGCAACCTCATTTATTCTTTCTGTAACCCTGAAAGGGCCATAGTATCTGGGAGATAACTTTGCATACACTTTCTGTTTGCCTTTAAACTTGCGGAGCCTAGCTTTTTCAAACTTCAAAAGTACCCAATCCCCTTCCTTGAGATCTAACTGTCTCCTATGCTTATCTTCAACTCTTTTATGTTTCTCTTGAGACCTTTCGATTGCTGTCCGGACTTGGCTGTAAGCTGTCTGGAGGTCTCTCACAAATTGATCAGCTGCAAATATTTCATCCTTGGTCCTCACGATAGGTGGCAGAATCATTTTCCCATAAATGACCTCAAAGGGGGCTTTCCCTGTAGAGCTGTGTACTTTATTATTGTAAGCAAACTCTACCAATGCTAGGTACTTTTCCCAGTCTGAACCTTGGTCACCCACCTAGCATTTCAGCATATCCAATGCTGTAAAATTTGCTACTTCACTTATCTGTCTGGGGATGGAAAGAAGATTCGTCCCCATGTTATTAAATAAAGCTCTCCAAAATAGATTGGTCATTCTGGGATCTCGATCACTAACAATGGACTTAGGCATACCATGATGCTTAAAGATCTGTGCCATGAAAAGCTTAGCCATATGATCTACCTTTATGGTTTTGCGAACCGGAATGAAATGAGCTTGCTTGCTGAATCTATCAATGATAGTCCAAATCCCATCATTCCCTGACTTTGATCTTGGCAAATCAAAAATAAAGTCCATTGTAATACTTTCCCATGGTGCCTGAGGCACGGGAAGAGGCATAAGTAGGCTAGGTGCCTTCCGTCTATCATACTTCACTTTCTGACACGTAAGGCATTCAGTAACAAACTGATGTATATCTTTCCGCATCCCTGGCCAAAAGAAATACCTCTCTAGTGCTAGAGTTGTTGCTGTAATCCCTCTATGTCCAGCATAGGGAGGTGCATGGCATTCCTCCAAAATCTTTTTCCTCATCTCCTGGGTGATGCATAGGCAATCATCTTTCATTAGATACCCATCTTTCAAGGAATAGTGACTGGTGGATTGCCCCTCTTGCATTTGCTGTAAAATCTCACCAAAATCTGCATCACTAGCATATTGCTCCCTCATGCCTTCTAGATCCTGATGATAAGCAATAGTCACATTCTTGACCTAGGGTCTTCGGGACAAGGCATCTGCCACTCTGTTCCGAATTCCTGGGGTATGGACAATCTGAAAATGATACATTGACAGCATGTTTGCCCATTTCATATGCTTCTCGGAAAGCTTAGTCTGAGTCAAAAAGTATCTCAGACTTTGGTGATCTATTTTAACAGTAAAATCTGCACCCAAAAGATAGTGCTTCCATGTATGGATGGCATGAATTACAGCCAATAACTCTTTCTCATAGATTCCCAGATATCTTTCTGCATCCCGGAGTCTCTTGCTCTCATAAGCCACTACATGACCATTCTGATGCAATGCAGCCCCAACACATTCCCCACAAGCATCACAATCCACATCAAATGGTTGATACAAATCTGGAACGATTAAGATTGGCTCTGTAGTCAGTCTCTTCTTGAGTGTGGTGAAGGCTGTCTTTTAAGGAATTCCCCATCTGAAAGCTGCATTTTTCTTAGTAGGATCGTGGAGTGGAGCGGCTATATCCGCAAAATGCCAGATAAACCTTCTGTACTAAGAACACACGCCTAGGAAACTTCGAACTTCATGCACAGTTTTCAGCTTTGGCCATTCCTGAATGGCACGGATCTTTGCTGGATCCATCTGTATCCCATTCTTGGATATTATATGCCCCAGATAATGGATTTCTTCCAGGAAGAATTCACTTTTCTTGCTGTTTGCATAGAGCTGATGATTTCTCAGCTCTTGAAACACTATAGCAAGATGTTCCTTGTGCTCTTCTTCGGACTTAGAAAAGACAATTATGTCATCGAAGAAGGTACCAATGAACTGTCTGTAGGGTCGGAAGATACGATCCATCATCCTATTGAAGGTAGCTGGGGCATTGGTCAATCCAAAAGGCATCACCAGATATTCATACAACCCAAAAGTAGTGCCGAACGCTGTCTTGTGCACATCCTGAGGCTGTATCCTCACTTGGTGATAGCCACTCTTTAAGTCTATCCTGCTGAAAACTGAAGCTCCATTTAACTGATCCAGCACATCATCAATGCGCGGAATAGGAAATCTATTCTTGATGGTCATTTTGTTCAGGGTGCGGTAATCGACGCACATACGAAATGAGCCATCTTTCTTCTGTACTAGCAGTACAGGGGAACAAAAAGGAGAACTGGGCTAAATCAACCCCTTGGACAACAAGTCCTGCACCTAAGTCATAATCTCTTCTCGTTGAATTGCACTAACTCTGTATGGGGGCCTATTGGGTGGCTCGCTTCCAGGAATGAGTTCTATGCCATGATCCTCAGGTCTCTCAGGGGATAGCTCCCCTGTCAAAGCGTCAAAAAAACAATCTTTAAAATTTTCAATAAACTCAAATTTATTCTGATCTGCCTCACTTGTTTCAGCATACATTTCCACATCTCTCTCTTTTACAAAAATCATGTAAGCTGAAACTGCAGACTTTATTTCTTTTCCAACAGAACTATTTGATACAATGGAAATAGTTTCCCCTCTATTCCTACCAACCACACGATATTCTTTGCCCCTATGTACAAACTCCAGCACTCTTTCAAGAAGAGTCAACTTCACTGCCTTGCGATGAAACCAAGGCATACCCAAGACTACATCATGATGTTTCAGTGGAGAAATGAAGAAGTCTTCCTGATCCACATAACTCTGTATATGAAGACGGAGCTTCCCTATCAAGGGAGTGACTGGCACAGGATTTCCACAGAACATCTGATCGGCATCCAAAGCCCTGCCCAACTCCTCCTTCTTTAATCCCATCCTCAGGGCTAGGTCCTCTGATATGAAATTATCAGTAGCCCCTGGATCAAATAAAATTAGCGCTTGCTGGTCTCTGACGTTGCCCCATGATAGCAGCAATTCTCGTTCTTCTGGGTTTGAAACATGACCCAGTATGTCAAGAATTCCTCCTGTCATTGGCTTTTGCGGTCCCCGTGGCTTCTCTGCCTCTTTTTTCTTCAAAGTTGAAGGCTTTTCTGGGCACTAAGCAGCCACATGCCCCTCTTTGCATTTCCCATCTCTGCGAAACTCAACTATCTGTTCAAGAGTGAATGGGGATTTGCCTTTATAAGTTTTTGAAAACTGAGTACCCCTCGGCTTCTGAGGCTGAAACCCTTTCTTTTCAACCTTGGGATACTCTTTCTTTTCTGATTTTGAAAAATCAGTTTTCTTTCTTTCAGCACGTCCTGCATGCAAGGATAGTACTGTAGATGGATCTTGTAACGGCACAAGACTAGCTACTGAAGCTGAATGCATAAGGTCTTGAATGTTCTTTGCCCCCAAAGCATTCACTACTGCCTGGATTCTTGGACTGTGACCTGCTCTGTACTTTCTCATTTGGGTTCCTTTGGAGATCTTTTTGAAAGGTGCAACCTACATCACTGTATCTCTTGCATCCATATGCAAACTGTCCCAATCTTGAAGAACATGATCTCTAAACTGTTTAGGCATAAACTGCTGGTAGAAGGCTTTCTTGAAGTCCTTCCACTTCTTTGGGGCTGACCCATCTGTGGTCTGTGCACTCCACCATGCACTAGCTGTCGCTGTCAAGTGCAAACTAACTTGGAGGATTCTGAAAACTTTTCTGTACCGAATGCAACATCAAACTACCTGATAAACTGCAATGCTTTGTCTGTATGACCATATTGTCCATTGTAGGTCATAAACTTGACAAATTTACCTCCCTCTTTGAATTCCTTGGTCTCTCTGGAAGACTTTCTCTTCCTAGACTTCTTGTGTTTCTTTCTTTTCCTAGATGGTTTATCTGATAAAGAAGAAGATACAGAAGTCGAGCTCGAGGTAGACGGTGAAGAACTAGGAGATCGGTGATGATGCCTCGATCTCTTCCTGCTATGAGACCCCGTCCCCTATGAGATCTCTCTCTCTGGCTGTACATGAGAGTGTGCCTTTGGCATTGGCACATCATAGGCTGCATTAGGCATATTTTCTACTTGAAACAAATGCTGAGCTCTTGGATCCCTTCTGAAATTTTCCATCTCCTGCATACGTGTGCGTACGTACCATCTGCTCAAACTCTTGCTGAGTTTGTTGCACACTTCTCTGTCTTGGATGTGCATCCCTATCTTGTGAATCCCTCTGGATAGGTGATTGAGCCATTTTCCTTCAACTTGTCTGAGATCTGCAAGTTTCTCACACACACTGTGTATGCAACTGATGCACACTGTCTTTGCTTTTCAAAGGGAAAAATTACCTCAACAAGAGGTGTCTTGCATTCACAATCTATGCCAGTACCGGGCTGTCAACTTAAGGCATATACCCACAAAGTTGCCAAGGCATCAATAACTATATTGCCCCTTTTCTGGCTGTTGCAATAAGCATTCAGAATGCATCTGACTCATCTTTTGCTAAGCACAAAGGCATGCATATTCTTTTTCTGCAAATCTCTAATTTTACTGTGTTTCTGCTGCTTTTCTGACAGTAAATACTCTCTCAGATAGGTGAAAACTGCTAGCAAAAACAGTCTCTGCAACTTTCTTTTTTTTTTTTTAACAATAACCAGAGGGAGTAACTGGCTGGTTACTCTAACCAGACTGACTGGTTCTGGTCTGGTTAGTCTGCAACTAGACTAACTGGACTGGTCACAGTCTGGTTACAGTGACCAGAGTGGTCTGGTTGAGTCCATCAATTTGCTGGAGAGGTTTTACCATTCATGGTCACAGAATCTCGTTCCATCACCGTTCACCAACCGACACCCTGCACTTGCCAACCATCAGTGCCTGCATGGGAATGTCTCTTTGGGGTCATCAGCGCAGAATTTCCTTCACAAAACCTCCACACTACTAGACACTCCAAACAACGTGGAAAGGTCTCTGCAGGTCCTTTTGGTCATTCAGCATCGTGAGACCACCCGGAGATGCACGCCAAGGTAAGCGTCACGTGAAGAATTTACTTCACGGAGAGGCATGTTGCTGCGTGGAGATCTCCGTCGTCCAGCTCTTCATTAGATGCACAAGTCTCTAGTGAAGGCGTGTCTACACCTTCACAACGCTTGACCACATATTCGCACCCCCAAATCTCTACCTGCGACACAATTTCCTGTGGAATATTTTCTTTTTGCACGCAGCCCGTACTTGATCGTCACACAGGAATTGTTTTCTCTGATCGTGATTGCCATAGAAGGTAATTCATGCCTTGCTCTGATACCAATGTAACCTCAGTCGTAAAATACAGCAGAGACACTCTCATTTCTTTCCCTCTCTCCCTCTCTCAACAAAGACACTAGGGCCCAAGACAACAGTCGGGCTGGACCCCCCCGAAGGATTTTATTACTTGAGAGAAAATGAAGTACATAGTTCAGCGTAGAGCTGTACATACATCCAAAATCCAAAACGTGAATGAATGAATCATTACATGAGCTCTCAGGCTCCCTTTCTTGGCAACAAGCCACTTGTCAATTTCTACATTACTTTCCTAATTACATGCCACTAAGGGAAACTCTGGAGTCTTCGAAGCACTTGGTCACGCGAACCGCCTCCCAGACTCTGATTAGGCTCCCGTAGCGCTTAGGAAAATAACTCTTCCTAGTACCTGCAACAATTAATTAAAGCGCACCACCATGGCACCCATTAATTGTTAGCGCTTTGCATGCAAACAACACATTGTGGACTAGTTCTAGTCACGGTGGGCGTCCCCACTGAACACATGTGCACACATAACAAATATAAAAATATATATTTATTCTCTAGTTGACCGAAGTCAACGCTCTTGATCATAATTAAGAAGCTTTGACCAAGGGTCGAGGCGCCTTAACTATAGCCAAGTCTCTCCAACCGAAGTTGGCACAACTCTCCAACCGAAGTTGGCACATCTTGGTTAACCGTGGTTAACCCTCTTGGCGCATGCCAAGTCTCGTTGACCGAAGTCAACACTCTCTGACCGTAGTCAGCTATGTAGTTCTCTTGTTAACCGTAGTTAACCCTCTTGGTAATAAACCAAGTCTCCCCAACCGAAGTCAAGTTTACATGACCAGAGTCAAGTATCTTTGACCGTAGTCAATTCTTTGACCATTAAAGGAACTCTTTGACCACAATTAACACATATAAAACTCTTTAATTATGATCAAATAAATGGTCAACTGTACTTTGACTTAGGATATTTACATTGTGGTAACATGTTGTGTGTCCAGAGCTCGACAACTACTATGTTGCATCCTAGGAGGACAAAAATCTCGGACATAAGACGATCTTCCACAGTTCACACAGAGCATGGTACCTGTGGCGAGGAGAGCAAGGGGGCAGCGGGGAACTGCCTACAATCTCACAGAGACGCTCAGCTCCGAGGCAAGAAAGCCTTCATGCAAGCTGAACCAAAGGCAAGCCACCACCACGACTAAATGGATCACAGGTCCACTCTTCTCACACCTTGGCCAGTATTTGGGCTCATACCATTCACACTTTGATGGCCAGTTCGGCAAGCATGCATAGATCCTCTCAGGCAACCTCTGCCAGGAGGGTTCTATTCCTTACAGAATGGAGGGGCTCCCCCTTTTTCTCAGAGACTACAGCAAGGTTGAGGGTGGCATTTTCAGCCTCAACCTTGGTTTCTTTTCAGCTCATTTTGAGTTTTTATTTACGCCTCTAGAGTGTTTATTTTCCTCATGCCCAGCATGATGTATTCCGCTTCGAGCCTACTCACGCGGGTTTCTTTCATACTTAATTAAAGTCTTTTTCATGTTTAAAAAAAAGAAAGTGGATTACTCAGCTTGGAGGTGCCCATCATATACACAAGGTTCACGGGGACAGCCAACTTAGCATGATCATAGAGCTCTATGATGATGGGGAGTTGGTGGATGCTCCTGAGATCCTTGATATTGCTCCCGAGCAGGAAAATTTCTAGATGCTAGAATTGGGAGTGGTTCTGTGTCTCCCTTTAATCAAGGCGGTACTACTCAGCTTGGAGGGCACATGCCCATCACATACACAAGGTTCAGCCCAACTAGGTTAGCCATGTCGTACTCCTAGAGTTGCTTTTGTTGAGCATCATGCAGCTATGCCATTCCATGCACGAAATGATGATGATGATGGAAATGCCCCTTTAGATTAGCCAGTACTTACTCAATATCTTTTGATGCATTCATGGGTACCAAGAACGCCGAGACACTCAGATTGAAAGGGGACATTCAGGGCAGGACTGTTCATATAGTTGTCGACAGCAAGAGTGCACACAGTTTCATCAACACCACGACCTTGTAGAAGGTGGGGCTTGTTGCCACAGAGATTGACCATGGGCTGAGAGCTGAAGTTGCTAATGGACAGCAAAAGATTAGCAAGCGCCAGGATGCACAGATCCAACTCTCTCATGATTATGAATTTGCAGAAGATCTATTGCATTAGACATGGGTCCAATTGACATTTTCTTAGGATGTGATTGGATGAAATCCCTAGGGGAGTTCAGTATTGACTTGAATGCCATGAATCTCCCCTTTGCACATAAGGACACAATAGTGGTTCTGCAGGGTTTGACAGCCCCAAAAATGCAGATTATTTCAACAAGGCAAGGCAGTTGGCGCGATAGCTCAATAAAGAGCATGCCATTTATGCATTGCATGTGCACGTGACTCAAAACGGGAAGCATCCCAGGTTTTAAAAATGTGGAAATGCAGCATCTGCTCTCAGATTTTGCTGATAGACCATGTCAGTTACCTCCAAAGAGAGGAGTTGTTCATGCCATAGTTTTGGAGCCTAGCAATAAACCAATAAACAAGGCTCCATACCATCTCTCTAAAGTGTAGTAGTAAGTGTCATGTGCACGGATCGGTATCCGACGTGTACTGGGTACACAAGACTAGCTCAGGTAGCCTGGGGAGGCTTAGAGCTAGGCAGGCTTGATTCTCGGGTTGAGTAGCAAGGGTACGAACCAGTTAGAGGTCTTCACTATTTTTGGCGCTTGGGGCCCGAGTCTATATAAGGGGCCCAAAGGTTCAGTTCTCAGAGAGCCGATGGGAGCAAGTCTCGTTCCCAGGTGCTAGGTCTGATCCTAGATTGAGTCGCGGACGCACGCCTGCATCATAGCGTAGCCCAAGGCCTAGCAGCAGATCCCAGGCTTCACAGCGCCACCTGGTGGTATGGGACACCAGGCTGGTTAGGATCTGGTTGGGAGTTCGTGCCAGTAGCTCAGCTCGTGGCTCGGAGGGGACGTCTCATGATTCGGGATCACATCCCGTAGATGTCATGGTTGGGTGGTGAGCAGCCTGCTCAGTTTCCTCATGTTGGTGTGTTCTTGTGTTTGCTTGCAGATCAGAGGTTTCAGGAGTGCTGGGACGTGTCAATTGGTATCAGAGCCAACTCCTGAGGTAGGAACTTCTGTTCCAAGAATTTTGGACGATTTTCTTCTCCAGGTATGCCCTGATTTCGAAATTCATGTTTATTACCCTGCAAGTGCCTTATGGTTCATGGTTAAGGGTGGCGGTTAGATGGGGGAAAGAAGGAAGGAGAGACAGAGAGAAAGGGTGAATTCGCAAGAAGTAAAGTGGAGAAGAAGAGAGGCCATGAGAAAGGACGTCTGTAAGGGGAAGAGCTTGGGAGCAGTTCGTTAGTTGTAGGAGTTGGCGCATGAAAGAAGTAGGAGCGAGTTTCAAAATAAAAGCAGAGAGCAAGGACGTGATGGAAGGCCGTGGGCAACCTTCAGGATGAGAGTTAGGGAGCGGGTATTGATGGCTGGAGTGAGGATGGAGGTGCACAGCAGATGACAGTCTCGAGGGACTGGCTGGGATGCGAATCAGGCAGGGGAAAGCTGCGTCCAAATTAGGCTTGGAAAGCTTTAAAAAAGCAAAAAAGCCCTACCAAAAGTAGGGGTCTGTTTTATTTTTGGCCTGCAGGCTGCTATAAGCCTGCAGTGAGGCGCTCTTTGCTCAGGCAGCCATCTCGCCTGCTCTAGTTCGCAGTCCATGAGTGCGCATAGCCAACCCTCCACCCACCCTCACCTAGTCCCACCCGTTAGCTCAGGCTGCTATCTCGCACTTCTAAGTTCGGAACAGCCCTTCTCTCCTACCCTTCTAGTTCGCCACCTTGCTGCTCCTCTGCTTCAACACTCTCCCCTCTAACGAAATCTCCAGGCAGATCGTTGTTTGCTGCCTGCTTTGGGATTTCGTTTTCTCTGCTGCCCCCTCCTTTCCTCACGACTCTCTCTCCTTTCCCTTTGGCCTTCAGAGCTCCTTCACTCCACATTCTTTATGGCTGATTCTGTAGACCCTGAGCTTGCGATGGGAGACCAGGATATGAACTACCATGCGGAGGATGACCAGGGTCTCTACGATGATCTGATTACGAAGAAAGCCTTCAGTGAATTCACCACTGCTCTTGATGGAAAGTTTGAGCGAGTTAACACGAATCAAAAGGGGTTGACACAGCAACTCCAAGGGATTCAAACTACACTCACACTTTTGACTAGCACTGTCCAGGCGCTCACGCATGTGGATGCCATGGCTTCAGTGTTAGGTCCGAACATCACTCCAGATCCTTTTCCCAGAGACTAGAAGTCTCGTGCCAAGGAGGTTGTTGACACTTGGTTGCACAAGTGGCAAGTACACTTCCAGATTCACCCTTACCCCGATGACAATAAAATACAGCTTGCAGCCGGGTTTATGTCAAGAAAGGCTTTATTGTGGTGGAAGGAACTCCAACCCAAGCCTGTAACATGGAGAGAATTCGAAGGGGTCTTCAGGAAAGAGTTTCTGAAGGAGGAGGAAGATTACGATATCGTAGGCAAGCTCAAAGCCCTCGATATGTCCAAGCTGAATTTGACTTTTGAGGTTTATCTTCAAAGGTTTCGAGATTTGCAGACCAGAGCTACAAAGATGGATCCAATGACCTTATTAGGTTTCTTTGTGGATGATTTGCCTGACTCGTACAAGTTACACATCAAGAACAACAAATGTACCACGTTGCAAGAGGCCATGAATTACGCACGTATTTATGATGATACCATGGCCAGTGCAAAGGGAAGCACAGTTGCCGACACGGGTGGGAAGAACAAGAGGAAGTTCTTCCAGTCTACCACTGGTACCGAGGAGTCCAAGTCTATAGACAACGCCTCCAAGAAACATTTGACTCAGGCGAAGAATGGTCGTGCCCGTTTCCTTCGTACCTTGAAGCTAAAGAAAGAGGGACGTTGCTTCATCTGCGAGGAGCGGGGCCACATTAGGAATGATTGTCCTAAGCGCAAGAACCAGAAGCAAGCTCCAGGCGGGTCCAGGTACCAAAGCTAAGGGAGCTAATCAAGTTTCGATGAGTGGTATTTCTGTAAATGTCCTTACCTGCCCACTTTCTTGTAATTGCACTTTTAATACTTCGTTATTTGGTTCCCATGATCTTTTCCGAGTTTATGGAGAAGTTAGGAACCATTCTTTTTGACCCAAGCAGCTCTCACAACTTTGTTAATTACAAACTTGTGCAGAAGATGGGGCTGTCCACGATACCTAGCGATCACACCTATGAGGTGCAGCTTCCAGCTGGGAAGCAGTTTAAGGATCGCAAGATTGAAGAGCTTTCTATCCGGATTCAAGAATACACAGCGGCTCTTACGTGCTATGTTGTCACCACAATGTAAATATCGTAAGTCAAAGTACAGTTGACCATTTATTTGATCATAATTAAAGAGTTTTATATGTGTTAATTATGGTCAAAGAGTTATTTTAATGGTCAAAGGATTGACTACGGTCAAAGATACTCGACTCTAGTCAAGTAAACCCGACTTCCGTCAAGGAGATTTGGTTTATTACCAAGAGGGTTAACTGCGGTTAACCAGAGAACTACAGAGCTGACTACTGTCAGAGAGTGTTGACTTCGGTCAACAAGACTTGGCATGCGCCAAGAGGGTTAACCCCGGTTAACCAAGATGTGCCAACTTCGGTTGGAGAGACTTGGCTATAATTAAGGCGCCTCGACCCTTGGTCAAAGCTCCTTAATTATAATCAAGAGTGTTGACTCCGGTCAACCAGAGAATATATATATATATATATATATAAATTTGTTTAGATGTGCACATGTGTTTAGTGGGGACGCCCACCGTGACTAGAATTAGTCCACAGTGTGTTATTTGCATGCAAAGCGCTAACAATTAATGGGTGCCATGGTGGTGCGCTTTAATTAATTGTTGCAGGTACTAGGAAGAGTTATTTTTCTTAAGCGCTACGGGAGCCTGACAAGCATCTAGGAGGCGGTTCGTGTGACCAAGTGCTTTGAAGACTCCAGAATGGCCCTTAGTGACATGTAATAGGACTTAGTCTAGATTTTAGACAAGTGGCATGTTCCCAATTTGAAATGAGCTTGAAGCTCTTGTAAGGATTCACGTTTTTGAATTTTAGGATGCACAGCTCTACGCTGAACTGTGTACTCGAATTCTCTCTCATGAATAAAAACCTTCAGGGGGGGTCCAGCCCGACGTTTTGTCCTGGGCCCTAGTGCATCTACAGAGAGAGGGAGTGAGGGAGAGCTTATGAAAGTATAATTGTAGTCTTTTATGAGCGAGTCGGTTATATTGGTATCAGAGCGCAGCTTCGTAGCTTTCTGAAGCTATGACGGTCTGAGAAGATGCCTGCAGCCAAAGGGAAAATTACTGATGCACATGCCTGTGGTGCTTGGGAATTTGCTCAAAAGGAAGGAATAAGATGGCGGCCTGTTCAAAGCTGGGATAAGCAAAGATTTGCAGCCGCTGGTACAACGTCAACAAGATGGGCGACATAGATGCAGCTGTGGAGTTATTCGTTGGCAGAATTGAATTGGGGCAGCAGCGTGATGAAAAAAAAAAAAAGAAGATCCTATGCATCAATTAAGTGCGCCATATTGTTTTCAGTCCTGAATTGAAGGCGGAATCAGTATCACCTAAAGAAATTACGCCGCTTCTATCATTTGTTTGTTAGTTTGGGGGAAGAAGAACAAAGAGACCAGCGGAAATCAGAATTGAGGCAGAATTCCAGAATTGCCCAGAATTGCATCGCTCTTGTTATACCTGCTTGTAATTGGGGATTCGGAGGTAATAAAAGATAGGTGGGCTGTTGTGTGCTACGGCCTGTGATAGGCAGGAGTGTGAAGCCTCACGAAAGAGACCAGCAGCCGTGTGAACGTCAAAGATTTGATACGCAGCTCTTTATGCCTAAAGAGAATTCCGTAACGCTCAAATTACCCAAGGATTTGGAGCTTGTCCTCAAAGACTAAGGTGCAGCTGTTTTGACTCAGAAGAGCATAGAAAGAGGCGTAAAGATTCCTGTGAATAGTCTTGAGCAAGAGTATGCTGATTATGACGGAAATTCCTGCGTAGAGAAGAAATCTCATGTTACGTTGACGGCGCAGGACACGTGGCGCTGACGTGGCAGCCTAGTTGCATGCATGTGCAGGTGCTGACGTGGCAGTACATGTGGCAGCCAGCTCAGCAGATGACGTGGCAAGACACGTGGCAGGCTGATGTGGCTAACCAGTGGTTAAGTTTAACTCTGGTTAGTTAACCCTGGTCAGAGGTCTAGCTAACTTCATCCAACCAGACTAGTTTGGTCACTGTAACCAGACTGTGACTAGTCCAGTTAGTCTAGTTGCAGACTAACCAGACCAGAACCAGTCAGTCTGGTTAAGAGTAACTAGCCAGTTACTCCATCTGGTTACTGTTCTTTCCAAAAAAAAAAAAAAGACAGTTGCAGAGACTATTTCTCCTAGCAGATTTCACCTGCCTGTCAAACTTCTACTGTCAGAAAAGCAGCAGAAAAGCAGAGAAATCAGAGATTTGCAGAAAAATAAAATGCATGCCTTTGTACATTGGGAAGATGAATCAGATGCATTGTGAGTGTCATTTGCAATAGCCAGAAAAGAGGCACACAGTTTTGGGTTTATGCTTTGAATTGATAGCCAGTTACTGGCACAAGTTGTGAATGCAAAACACCTCTTGTTGAGGTATTTTTCTGTTGGAAAAGCAAAGGTAGTTGTTCATCAGTTACCTACACGGTGTGTGAAATTTGCAGATCTCAGAATATGGATCAATCACCTATCCAGTGGGATTCACAAGATAGGGATGTACATCCAAGACAGAGAAGTGTGCCGCAAACTCAACAAGAATTTGAACAGATGGTACACACTCGTATACAAGAGATGGAAAATCTCAAAAGGGATCCAAGGGCTCAGCATTTGTTTCAAGCAGAAGCTATGCCTAATGCAGTATATGACGTGCCAATGCCAGAGGCACACTCTCGTGTACAGCCTGAGAAAGAGAGATCTCATAGGGGACGGTCCCAGAGCAAAAGGAGATCGAGGCATCATCACCGATCTCCTAGTCCATCACCGTCTACCTCGAGTTCGACTTCTGTGTCTTCTTCTTCCTTATGAGATAAACCATCCAGGAAAAGAAAGAAACACAAGAAGTCTAGGAAGAGAAAGTCTTCCAAAGAGACCAAGGAATTTAAAGAGGGAGGAAAATCTGTCAAGTTTATGACCTACAATGGACAGTATGGTCATACAGACAAAGCATTGCAGTTCATCAAGCAGTTTGATGCTGCATTCGGTACAGAAAAATTTTCAGAATCCTCCAAGTTAAGAATAGTCATTGACAGCAACACCTAGTGCATGGTGGAGTGCACAGACCACCGATGGGTCAGCCCCAAGGAAGTGGAAGGACTTCAAGAAAGCATTCTACCAACAGTTTATGCCTAAACAGTTTAGAGACCATGTTCTTCAAGATTGGGACAGCTTGCATATGGATGCAGGAGATACAGTGGATGTGTACAACCAAAAGTTTTGGGATGCTTATTTACAGGTTGCACCTTTCAAAAAGACCTCCAAAGGGACCCAAATGAGAAAGTACAGAGCAGGTCTCACTCCAAAAATTCAGGCAGTAGTGAATGCTTTGGGGGCAAAGAACATTCAAGACCTTATGCATTCAGCTTCAGTAGCTAGTCTTGTGCCGTTACAAGATCCATCTACGGTGCCATCCTTGCATGCAGGACGTGCTGATAAAAAGAAAACTGTTTTTCAAAATCAGAAAAGAAAGAGTATCCCAAGGCTGAAAAGAAAGGGTTTCAGCCTCAGAAGCCGAGGGGTACTCAGTTTTCAAAGACTTATAAGGGCAAATCTCTATTCACCCCTGAACAGATAGCGGAATTCCGTAGAGATGGGAAATGCTTCAGGTGCGACAAAGAGGGGCATGTGGCTGCCCAGTGCCCAGAAAAGCCTTCAACTTCGAAGGGAAAGAGGCAGAGAAGCCACGAGGACCGCAAAAGCCAATGGCGGGGGGAATTCCTGATATACTGGGTCATGCTTCAAACCCAGAAGAACGAGAATTGCTGCTATCATGGGGCAAAGTTAGAGACCAGCAAGCGCTAATTTTATTTGATCCAGGGGCTACTGATAATTTCATATCAGAGGATCTAGCCCTGAGGCTGGGAATAAAGACGGAGGAGTTGGGCAGGGCTTTGGATGCCGATCAGATATTCTGTGGGAATCCTGTGCCGGTTACTCCCTTGATAGGGAAGCTCTGTCTTCATGTTCAGAGTTATGTGGATCAGGAAGACTTCTTCATTTCTCCACTGAAACATCATGATGTAGTCTTGGGAATGCCTTGGTTTCATCGCAAGGCAGTGAAGTTGACTCTTCCTGAAGAATGCTGGAGTTTGTGCATAGGGGGAAAAATCAACGTTTAGTTGCCAGGAATAAAGGGGACACTATCCCCATTGAATCTGATGTTACATGTGGTAAAGCAATAAAGTCTGCAATTTCTGCGTACATGGTTTTTGTAAAAGAAAAAGAGAATGATATGCATGCTGAAATAAATGATGCAGACAAAGATAAGTTTCAATTTCTTGTAAACTTTAAAGATTGCTTTTCTGATGCTTTGCTAGGGGAGTTACCCCCAGAGAGACCAGAAGATCATCAGATAGAGTTAATGCCTGGTAGTGAGCCACCAAACAGACCACCTTATAGAGTCAGTGCGACTCAGAGAGAGGAGATTATGGCTCAGGTACAGGATTTGCTGTCCAAAGGGTTGATTCAGCCCAGCTCGTCTCCTTTTTGTTCCCCTGTACTGTTAGTACAGAAGAAAGATGGTTCATTCCGTATGTGCGTCGATTATCGCGCACTGAACAAAATGACCACCAAGAATAGATTCCCTATTCCGCGCATTGATGATGTCCAGGATCAGTTAAATGGAGCTTCAGTTTTCAGCAGGATAGACTTAAAGAGTGGCTATCACCAAGTGAGGATACAGCCTCAGGATGTGCACAAGACAGCATTCCGCACTACATTCGGGTTGTATGAATACTTAGTAATGCCTTTTGGGTTGACAAATGCTCCAGCCACATTCAATAGAATGATGGATCGCATCTTCCGAAAGTACCGGCATTTTACGGGTACTTTCTTTTATGATATCTTAGTCTTTTCTAAGACAGAAGAAGAGCACAGAGAACATCTTGCTATAGTGTTTCAAGAGCTGAGAAATCATCAGCTCTACGCAAACAGCAAGAAAAGTGAATTCTTCTTGGAAGAAATCCACTATCTGGGGCATATAATATCCAAGAATGGGATACAAATGCATCCAGCGAAGATCCGTGCCATTCAGGAATGGCCGAAGCTGAAAACTGTGCATGAAGTTCGAAGTTTCCTAGGCCTGTGTTCTTACTACAGAAGGTTTATCAGACATTTTGCTGATATCGCAGCTCCAATACATGACCTTACTAAGAAAATGCAGCCTTCACATGGGAAATATCACAAAAGAAAGCATTCAATACACTCAAGGAGAAGTTGACTACAGAGCCTATTCTTGTAGTCCCGGATCTTCATCAATCTTTTGATGTTGATTGCGATGCTTGTGGAGAATGTGTTGGGGCTGCATTGCATCAGAATGGTCATGCAGTGGCCTATGAAAGCAGGAGACTTCGGGATGCAGAAAGATATCTAGGAATCTATGAGAAAGAGTTATTGGCTGTAATTCATGCCATCCATACATGGAAGCACTATCTTTTGGGTGCAGATTTTACTGTTAAGACAGATCACCAAAGTCTGAGATACTTTTTGACTCAGACCAAGCTTTCCGAGAAGCATATGAAAAGGGCAAACATGCTGTCAATGTATCATTTTCAGATTATCCATACCCCACGAATTCGAAACAGAGTGGCAGATGCCGTATCCCGGAGACCCCAGGTCAATAACGTGACTATTGCTTATCACAAGGACCTGGAAGGCATGAGGGAGCAATATGCTCGTGATTCAGATTTTGGTGAAATTTTACAGCAAATGCAAGAGGGGCAATTCACCAGTCACTATTCCCTGAAAGATGGGTATCTAATGAAAGATGATTGCCTATGCATCACCCTGGAGATGAGGAAAAAGATTTTAAAGGAATGCCATGCACCTCCCTATGCTGGACATAGAGGAATTACAGCAACAACTCTAGCACTAGAGAGGTATTTCTTTTGGCCAGGGATACGGAAAGATATACATCAGTTTGTTACTAAATGCCTTACGTGTCAGAAAGTGAAGTATGATAGACGGAAGGCACCTGGCCTACTTATGCCTCTTCCCGTGCCTCAGGCACCATGGGAAAGTATTACAATGGACTTTATTTTTGATTTGCCAAGATCAAAGTCAGGGAATGATGGGATTTGGACTATCATTGATAGATTCAGCAAGCAAGCTCATTTCATTCCGGTTCGCAAAACCATAAAGGCAGATCATATGGCTAAGCTTTTCATGGCACAAATTTTTAAACATCATGGTATGCCTAAATCCATTGTTAGTGATCGAGATCCCAGAATGACCAGTCTATTCTGGAGAGCTTCATTTGATAACATGGGGACGAATCTGAATTTTTCTTCTTCTTTCCATCCCCAGACAGATGGTCAAAGTGAAGTAGCAAATTCTACAGTTTTGGATATGCTGAAATGCTACGTGGGTGACCAAAGTTCGGACTAGGAAAAGTACCTACCGTTAGTAGAGTTTGCTTACAATAATACAGTACATAGCTCTACAGGGAAAGCCCCTTTTGAGGTCATATATGGGAAGGTGATTTTGCCACCTATATTGAGGACCAAAGATGAAATATTTGCAGCTGATCAGTTTGTGAGAGACCTCCAGACAGCTTACAGCCAAGTCCGGACAGCAATTGAAAGGTCTCAAGAGAAACATAAAAGAGCTGCAGATAAGCATAGGAGACAGTTAGATCTCAAGGAAGGGGATTCGGTACTTTTGAAGTTTGAAAAAGCTAGGCTCCGCAAGTTTAAAGGCAAACAGAAAGTGTATGCAAAGTTATCTCCCAGATACTATGGCCCTTTCAGGGTTACAGAAAGAATAAATGAGGTTGCATACAGATTAGCATTGCCAGAGCATTGGAGGATTCACAATGCATTCCATGTGAGTCTTCTAAAGAAATTCCAGGGACCAGAGCCTACAGAACCAGTATCAGAGGATCCACCGGAAGTGGATGAGCTGGAGGAAGTCCTTCAGCCAGAGCAAATTGTGTACCATACTGTACGTAAAGGCCCTCAGGGTAAGGAGTTTTACAGGTATCTTGTAAAATTCAAGAATTCTACGGCATTAGATGCCAAGTGGATGGACGAAGATATGTTATCCGACCATCCACAGCTTTTGGATGTTTACAAGGAAGCTTTTCAGATGAGGTCAACTGAATAGAAGCCGAGGGGATGTCACCACAATGTAAATATCCTAAGTCAAAGTACAGTTGACCATTTATTTGATCATAATTAAAGAGTTTTATATGTGTTAATTATGGTCAAAGAGTTATTTTAAGGGTCAAAGGATTGACTACGGTCAAAGATACTCGACTCTAGTCAAGTAAACCTGACTTCGGTCAAGGAGACTTGGTTTACTACCAAGAGGGTTAACTGCAGTTAACCAGAGAACTACAGAGCTGACTACTGTCAGAGAGTATTGACTTCGGTCAACAAGACTTGGCATGCGCCAAGAGGGTTAACCCCGGTTAACCAAGATGTGCCAACTTCGGTTGAAGAGACTTGGCTATAATTAAGGCGCCTCGACCCTTGGTCAAAGCTCCTTAATTATAATCAAGAGTGTTGACTCCGGTCAACCAGAGAATATATATATATATATATATATATTTTTTTTTATATTTGTTTAGATGTGCACATGTGTTCAGTGGGGACGCCCACCGTGACTAGAATTAGTCCACAGTGTGTTATTTGCATGCAAAGCGCTAACAATTAATGGGTGCCATGGTGGTGCGCTTTAATTAATTGTTGCAGGTACTAGAAAGAGTTATTTTTCCTAAGCGCTACGGGAGCCTGACAAGCATCTAGGAGGCGGTTCGTGTGACCAAGTGCTTTGAAGACTCCAGAATGGCCCTTAGTGGCATGTAATAGGACTTAGTCTAGATTTTAGACAAGTGGCATGTTGCCAATTTGAAATGAGCTTGAAGCTCTTGTAAGGATTCACGTTTTTGAATTTTAGGATGCACAGCTCTACGCTGAACTGTGTACTCGAATTCTCTCTCATGAATAAAAACCTTCGGGGGGGTCCACCCCAACGTTTTGTCCTGGGCCCTAGTGCATCTACAGAGAGAGGGAGTGAGGGAGAGCTTTTGAAAGTATAATTGTAGTCTTTTATGAGCGAGTCGGTTATATATGTTATGCACTTGGAGCATGTGGACTTGTTAATCGGAATAGAGTGGTTTAAAACCCACGATATTCGGATTGGATGGAAGGACCGTACTCTTTCTTTTTTGGATAAGGACACCCAATTTTGTATTCAGTGTGATAATATTCCCTCTTCTCAGGGACCTATTGTATCTGTGATGCAGCTTCGGAATATATTAAACACTTCTCATTATGATATCTATCAGTGTTTTGATTCCGCTTCCTTCATTTGTTGTCTCTGTAAATAACAAGAATGATTTCAGTGTGTTTGAACACCGAGAATTGAGAACGTTGTTAAATGATTTCATGGATGTATTCCCTGCTCAACTTCCGGAAGGTTTACCTCCAGAACGGGCAGTAAACCATCGCATAGATTTAGTACCTGGGGCTCAACCTATTAGTGTTCCACCTTATAGGATGAGCCAGCTTGAGGAGGATGAGTTAGCTTCACATCTACAGGATTATTTGAATATGGGCTATATTCGCCCAAGTAAATCACCTTGGGGAGCACCTGTCCTCTTAAGAAAGAAGAAAGATACTTCATGGAGAATGTGTATAGATTATAAACGATTGAACAGCGTGACAATTAAGAATCGATACCCTCTACCTCGTTCCGATGATCTAATAGACCGTTTGGCCGGAGCGAAGTATTTCACTAAGATTGATTTACGGACGGGTTGTCACCAAATCCGTATCTATGCTAAACACATAGATAGAACCGCATTCCGAACTAGGTATGGCCACTATGTTAGAAATCTAACATGGTATCATACTAAACTACAACATGAGGAAGACTGCAAGAGCAATGAAGCAAACACTGAAAGATGTGTGATATTTCCATAGATGTGACCCCTGAATATATAGGGCCAAGTACAAGACCATGAGCAAGAGTGCTTATGGGATAATTGTAGAAGTGCCACATGGCATGCACTCAAGACATAAAGACTAGACTTAGACTTAGACTTAGACTAGGAAATAGTACACTTAGTGTGCACTTATCTCCAACACCCTCCTTAAGTGGACACTAGGAGTAAGACAGAAAGACAAGACTAGAGGACAGACATAAAGACTGATAGACTGAGAGACATGACAGATAAAAGATCCTGAGACACCCCTCCTCAAGTGATATCCTCATATGTGGACATGGTATCATACTAAACTACAACATGAGGAAGACTGCAAGAGCAATGAAGCAAACACTGAAAGATGTGTGATATTTCCATAGATGTGACCCCTGAATATATAGGGCCAAGTACAAGACCATGAGCAAGAGTGCTTATGGGATAATTGTAGAAGTGCCACATGGCATGCACTCAAGACATAAAGACTAGACTTAGACTTAGACTAGGAAATAGTACACTTAGTGTGCACTTATCTCCAACACACTACGAGTTTCTTGTATTACCTTTTGGTTTGACCAAAGCTCCTACCACCTTCCAGCAAATGATGAACGATTGTTCCGAGATTTTATGGGCAAATTCGTTGTAGTGTTCTAAGATGACATCTTGGTATATAGCCGAACGCTAGAGGATCACATAGGACACCTCCAGATTGTCTTAGTTATTCTAAGACAGCATAAGCTCTATGCCAAGATGAGTAAATGTGACTTCTTTATGAAGGAGATCATTTACTTAGGACACAAGATTTCTTCTGAAGGTATTAGCATTGATCTGGATCGTATCCAGAAGGTTTTAGAATGGCCTATCCCTCAAACTGTGAAACAACTTCGTTCTTTCCTAGGATTTGCGATATTTTTACGGAAGTCTGTGCGTGATTATTCACACATCACGGCACCCCTGACAAACATATTGAAAGGTCATGGATGCAGGTCTACCCAGCCAATCTCTTGGAATGATGCCTTGAACAAGGCTTTTGAAACCTTGAAGTTTTCTATCAAGGAAGCACCCGTTCTTGCATTACCCGATCCTACCCGACCTTATGTTTTAGAGGCCGATGCGAGTGATTTTGCGATTGGGACCGCTTTGTTCGAAGAGGGCAAACTTGTAGCTTTTGAGAGTAAGAAGCTAGACGACACCCAATATCGTTGGCCCACACTAGAAAAAGAACTCTATGCAGCCGTGTATGCCCTGAAGGTTTGGAGACACTACTTGTATGGTTCGAAGTTTCTTGTATTGACCGATCATCAGTCAATCAAGTATGTATGTGATGGGTCTGACTTGAGGGGACGGAAAGCTAGATGGGCAGAATTAATGCAAGATTTTGATTTTGAAATACGTTATCGCAAGGGTTCGTTGAATAGTGTGGCGGATGCCTTAAGTCGAGTCAAGTTTGTAAATGCTATGTCATTTACGAAATATCCTCAGACCTATTTTAATCCTTGAGAGGGCTTTGCGCAACTGATAGTCATTTCAGTTCTTATTGGCAGAAAGTCCAGGATGGGAGCTCCATGGTTGACCAAGACTCAGGGATTGTGCCCCCTACGGTACAGGATGATTAGGAAAAGCTTGCAGTTCCGGAATGGAAAGATTTGTGTGCCCGATGTTCTGGAACTTCGATCCAAGATTCTCTGGGAGTGTCATGATGCTCCTAGTGCTGGACATCCGGGTAAACATCGGACTCTGTCTCTTGTGAAGAATACCTTTTATTGGCCTAAGATGCGTGCATTTATTGAAAACTATGTGGTAGGTTGCCGGGTTTGTTAGGTTACTAAGGCAGAACGCCTTCGAAACGCGGGTTTATTACAGCCATTGCAGATTCCAGGTAATAAATGGGAAAGTATTTCCATGGATTTTATTACTGGTTTGCCTCAAACGCGCAAGGGTCATGACTCCATTTGGGTCATAGTCGACCGACTGACAAAAATAGCTAGATTCTTATCTACTAGAACAACTATTTCGGCTGTTCAGCTAGCTCACGAGTTTGTGGACCACTTGTTTAAGCTGTATGGTTTGCCCTCTAACATAGTCAGTGACAGAGACTCGAAGTTTACAAGTAACTTTTGGACACTTGTTTTTGAGAAGTTAGAAACTACTCTAAGTATGAGTTCCTCAGATCATGCAGAATCCGATGGCAGTACAGAGAAGGTCAACCAATTGGTTGAAGATATGCTTCGGGCATATGTTTCTAAGAGACAGTCTTCATGGGAGGATTATCTACCTATGATAGAATTTGCTTAGTGCAAAGCATTCAAGTACTGGTTACAGTCTTTTTATGCTTATGTACGGGTTTCACCCTAAGTCACCAGTTATGGTTGGGTTAAAGGGAATCCAAAATGATGCTGCAAAGACCTTCTTGCTAGACATGCAGGAAATGTTGCAGTTTGCCAAGGAGTCTATTAGAAGTGCCCAAGATCGGGACAGATTTTATGCTAATAGACATCGTTCACCTAGAGAGTTCTCTGAAGGAACGATGGTATATTTGCAAATTCCCAAGGAATCCAAGAGCCTAAGTACTGGTTTGGTTCCGAAGTTATCCCCCAGATACTATGGTCCGTTCAAGGTTATTAAAAGAATTGGACCAGTTGCATATAGACTAGAATTACCTCCTGATGTTAAGTGCATCCAGTATTTCATGTCAGTAAACTGAAAGAAGTATTGGGTGCGGATGATCAACTTGTTTCTCCTCAAGAAATAATAGAGGTTACAGATTTGACTTTTATTCCACATGAACCTGAATGTATTCTTGAATTTCGTGAAAGACAGATTCGTAATAGAACTATCACGGAATACAAGATCAAGTGGAAGGATCGTGTTGAGGAGGATGCAACATGGAAGACATTACAGAACCTCCAGAAGACATTCCCAGATTTTTTAACGAACTCAAGAGTGAGTTCTTAGAGGAGGGGAAGTATGTCATGTGCACGGATTGGTATCTGACGTGCACTGGGTACACAAGACTAGCTCAGGTAGCCTGGGGAGGCTTAGAGCTAGGCAGGCTTGATTCTCGGGTTGAGTGGCAAGGGTACAAACCAGTTAGAGGTCTTCGCTATTTTTGGCGCTTGGGGCCGAGTCTATATAAGGGGCCCAGAGGTTCAGTTCTCAGAGGCCGATGGGAGCAAGTCTCGTTCCCAGGTGCTAGGTCTGATCCTGGATTATCTCGCGAACGCGCGCCTGCATCATAGCGTAGCCTAAGGCCCAGCAGCAGATCCCAGGCTTCACAGCGCCACCTGGTGGTATGGGACACCAGGCTGGTTAGGATCTGGTTGGGAGTTCGAGCCAGTAGCTCAGCTCGTGGCTCGGAGGGGACGTCTCATGATTCGGGATCACATCCCGTAGATGTCATGGTTGGGTGGTGAGCAGCCTACTCAGTTTCCTCATGTTGGTGCATTCTTGTGTTTCCTTGCAAATCAGAGGTTTCAGGAGTGCTGGGACGTGTCAGTAAGCCTGCGGGAGTTGTTTGAGAAGAATTTCATTTCTCATAGCATTTCTCCCTTAGCCTCCCCAGAGCTCCTTGTGAAAAAGAAAGATGGCTCATACCATATGTGCATTGATTATAGAGGTCTCAACAATGCCGCTATAAATTATAGATTTCCAATTCCGAGGATTGATGATTTGTTGGATGAACTAAAGGGGGCTAAATTCTTCACAAAGATACATACATTTGAGATATGGCTATCATCAGATTAGAGTGAAAGAGGGTGATGAGCACAAAACAACCTTCCACACACAAAGAGTTTGTATGAGTTCTGCCATTTAGGTTGACTAATGCACCAACACCTTTCAAGCGCTCATTTAGGTTGACTAATGCACCGACCACCTTTCAAGCGCTCATTTACAGCAAAAGCAAACACAAGCACATTGAGCATGTCGAATAAGTGCTGAAATTTGTGAGGTTGGATCAACTCCACGCAAAAGCTAGTACATTTGAGTTTTATGGCAGCAGAGGTTGAATACTTGGGGCAATTGTGAGCAAAAGTGTGAGGTAAAGACTACAAAGAGACACACACACACACACACATATATATACATATACAAAGACATGTGCATACACTGTCCGTATACACATACATATACATATGTATACACACACATATGGGTGCTTAGGCCACATCCATTCCTTTAAAACAATAAAGCTTCTTACAAGTTTAGCAAGCAGCCTACCTTAACCAAGGAACAATCACAGAAGTGTCCAAACCACCACTGTAGGCCAGCACAACTTTGCTCAGCTTGCCACGGAGTCCACCATTGGTCTTCAAGGACAAGGTTTTCCCTTCATTTTCGGCCAAAACCATCCTAGCACCTGCAATCACCTTACAAAATCAGCCCAACCATGCTCTCCTTTCCATACATCTCTCTTGCACACGAAATTGATGAAGTAATGAGGATACATTGGTTTTACCATGAGAAATTACGCTACAAAGGCACAATAAAGCTGAGCCCTGAAATGAGAAAGATGGTCAGTCTTGGCTTGTAACTATAGCCAGGCATTCCTTGGAAAATCTCAGGCAGATTTTCAACTTATTACTGTTACAGCCTTGCATAAGGCATATGATGATAACGGTGAAGATGAACCTTAGGATCAGACCTGCTGTGTCAAATATCATAACATTGAAAAAGCAAGATATGCGAAACAAATATCACAACAGAATTCCAGCACCACAGTTACATTAAAATACTGAGTCCAAGACCAGACATCTACAAGAGAATGACTGCCTCTCCTTGCCTATATCCATCATGAACCCGTCACTTTAGGCAACCATTGCATTCTGCATAGTGAATGTGAAGTTAACCTCTCCACCTCCCTACTTGGCCACTGCCGCTCTTTCCCATTTCCCTTGCTTTCTCTCTAGGCAGCACCCTCCCCTCTACTCTATGCTCCCCTAGCCTTGCCACTAGCACCAGTTTAAATTAATATATTGAGTCCACCACTTGACCTTTACAAGAGAATCACTGGCTCTCCTTGCCTATATTCACCATGAGTCCTTCACTTTAGGAAACCATTGCATTCTGCATAGTGAATAATTGCAAAGTTCAACTTGACCACTCGACTTCCCTCCTTGGCCATTGCCACCCTTTCCCATCTCCCTTGCTTTCTCCCTGGGCAGAGCCATGAGTCCTCACTTTAGGAAACCATTGCATTCTGCATAGTGAATGAATGTGAAGTTCAACTTAAACTCTCAACTTCCCACCTTGGCCACTTGCCACCCTTTCCCATCTCCCTTGCTTTCTCTCTGGGCAGAGCCATGACTCCTTCACTTTAGGAAACCATTGCATTCTGCATAGTGAATGAATGTGAAGTTCAACTTAAACTCTCAACTTCCCACCTTGGCCACTGCCACCCTTTCCCATCTCCCTTGCTTTCTCCTTGCCTATATTCGCCACCATGACTCCTTCACTATAGGAAACCATCGCATTCTGTAAAGTGAATGAATGTGAAGTTCAATTTAACCTCTCAACTTCCCTCCTTGGCCACTGCCACCCTTTCCCATCTCCCTTGCTTTCTCTCTGGGCAGCACCGTCCCCTCTATTCCATGCTCCCCTGGTCTTGCCACTTTGATGACTATCCATGCCTTCATGATAGTTTTCAATTTTGGGGCGAATTTTAGAAAATTTGGCGCTCCTTTCAGTTTGGGGAAAAAAAGTGGCCAACCATGGCATTCAAAAAAACCAAAAAAAAAAGAGGAAAACCGACACACAACAACACCTACCACCACTTTGACTCCTACCATTCCCACTCTATTGAATTGCCTCACATTGCCAACCTCTCTTCCAATTTATCATTGGAGCCAGCTTTCTTCTATGCTCATATTGAATCATTCCTAAGTGGAAAAGAAAAGAAAATGGACAAGGGAACCGCAAGCTAGGTGATGAAAAACTAGCCTAGAAAGGCTCATAACAAGTCCTGAACCAAATTCATGCTCTCTCTATGGAAAAGCATTCATAAAATATTTTACAAAATCTCTCTCTCTCTATGGAAAACCAAATTCATGCTCTCTCTCTCTCTCTCTCTCTCTCTCTCTCTCTCTCTCTCTCTCTCGGTGCGGTGAGCGTGGGAGCAAGGCACAAGATTCAAGAGTGATAAGCCGTCACGTCAACTGTCCTAGGTGTCACATAGGACTAAATGTCCTATGTGGCATAAAAGGCACTAAAACACTAGAGCGCCCATAACTATGCCTACAAGGCACATACCAGGGCCAATAGGGCATCACTAGAACCGGGAGAAGATGACCTACAAACCCCCCTCCATGGTATGGGCTGAAGTATTCTAGAAACGTCTCAGAATACCTGGTATTTTCTGGTCATGGTGGCACATGTTCATCCAAAAGGATATAGCCACCTATGAATGTACAAGCTATGTCAGATCATGTAACAAAGGGAACCAAGTGTAAAGCCTATCGGAAGACTTCGAACTTGGGATGAGGAAGTGCCTTTGTAAACATATCTGCTATGTTGTCCTCTGTGGGAAGGTAGGACAACTCTATGTCTCCTGCTGACAACTGCACTCGAACATAATGATAGTGAACTTCAATGTGCTTGGTATGCGCATGAAACACCGGGTTACGTGCAATGGCCAACGCACTTTGGCTGTCAGTGTAGACCATAGTAGAAGATGTAGGCGAATACCAAGATCTGTAAGTAACTGTCGAAGCCAAACACACTCTACTGTAGCAGTGAAGGCTGCCCTGTACTAGCCTTACAGCTAGATGTGGCAACTGTTGGTTGCTTCTTGCTAAGCCAAGAGATACATGAACTGCCAAGCAAAAAACAATTGCCGGTATGTGACACTTTGGTGTTGGTACAACCTACCCAATCACTATCCCTGTAAGCATGCATGGTAAGTAAACCCTGATCACCATAGAAGAGGGCTAAATCCTGAGTGCCTCTGAGATATCTGAAGACTCTCTTCACTGCTTGCCAATGCTGTGAACTGGGCATGTGCATGAACCAGTTGAGCTCAGATACTGCATACTGTAAGTCAGGTCTGGTGTGACATAAGTAAATGAGACATCCAACAGCCTGCTGGTAAAGGGTGATATCACATGGTGGGCTCCCATCATGAGCTGAAAATTTTTAGCCAGGGTCCACTGGAGTAGGATTGGCTTGCAATCCTGAAACTGAAAACGATCAAGGAGCTGTCCAATATACTTGGACTGTGACATCATGATAACCCCCTCAACATGAGCAAACTGAATGCCCAAATAATAGTGTAGCTGTCCCATGTCTGACATTTCAAAAGCTTGCTGCAAATCAGCCTTGAAAGCTGCAATATGCTGAGTATCTGGACCCGTGATTAGCATATCATCCACATATAGAATCATCCCACGGACATAAAGAGTGGGTTCTATGGGGCTATTCTGAAAACCACGGGATAGTAAGTGTGCATGAATTTTGGCATACCATGCCCTAGGTGCCTGCTTCAAACAATAAAGGACTTTTCTAAGCCGGCATACCTTGTTTTCAGAATTAACAACCTTAAAGCTAGGAGGTTGTTTCACATAAACTTCTTCCTGCAGATCCCCATGAAGAAAAGCAGTCTTGATGTCAAGCTAAATCAGATCCACTCCCACGGACATAAAGAGTGGGTTCTGTGGGGCTATTCTGAAAACCAAGGGATAGTAAGTGTGCATGAGTTTTGGCATACCATGCCCTGGGTGCCTGCTTCAAACCATAAAGGGCTTTTCTAAGCCGGCATACCTTCTTTTCAAAATTAACAACCTCAAAGCCAAGAGGTTGTGTCACATAAACTTCTTCCTGCAGATCCCCATGAAGAAAAGCAGTCTTGATGTCAAGCTGGTGCACTTGCCAATGGTGATGGGCTGCAATGGCAATGACACATCTAATAGTAGTAATCCTGGATGTGGGAGCAAAGGTCTCCTCAAAGTCAATGCCTTGTTGTTGGGCATACCCTTTTGCAACAAGACGAGCTTTGTGTCGATCTAAACTGCCATCAGATTTCCTTTTTAATTTGTAGACCCACCGGGTACCAATGGCATGCTTGCCGGGAGCTAGGTCTACTAATTCCCATGTGTCATTTTTGGCAATGGATTGAACTCAGCTCTCATTGCATCCATCCACTCTTCGCTGTCAAAAGCATCTTTATGGCACAAGGGCTCTTCATTGCAAGCTGTAGCAAGGAGTGCAAACTCAAGAAAGTGAACATGCATCTCTCTATTCCCTGATCTTGTCCGGGCAGCAAAAGATTGATCCTGTTTGCTGTCCCTCAATGTATTAAGAACCCATCTCGGAACTTGCCTTTGCTGTCTATTGCCAGCTCTTTCTTCCATCACTGCATCATGAATAGTGGTATCATTTTGTGCTGGAAGAGAAACCTGCAAATCAGCATGGGGTACTGGCTGATCATTGCTTGTTGAAGGGCCTGCAGGAGGCTCATGTTGCTGGTCAAAGTCCCCCTCTAAGGAAGGCAGAGGTAACCAAGAGTCAAAGGCATCAAACATGTCAACTTCTAGCTTAGCTTTGCAGTCCACAAGAGGAGAAGCCCAATGTTCAATGAAGATTACATCTCTACTAACAATAATCTTCCCAGTATTTGGTTGGTATAACCTATACCCTCTGCTCTCCTGGCTGTAACCGATAAATATGCATTTCATTGCCTTGTCATCAAGCTTATGTCTCAGCTGAGATGGTACATGAACATATGCAAGAGACCCAAAAACTATCATGTGTGAAAGTGAAGGCTTCTTGCCTTTCCATGCTTCATAAGGTGTAACAGTCTTCAATGCCCTTGTAGGTGATCTATTCATATACCTAGATGAATCCAAGAACATTCCCAAACTCATCCTCTAAAAACACAACATAGTGCAGTTTCAATCTCACGAGAGTCACTCATAAGATTGAAAACCATAAACTCCATCACGCATAGCAAGGACTAGCTACTATGACATCCCCACTGACGTCATCAGCGCCCAACAGTGGGTGTAGACCATAGTATAAAAGTATGCTCTCACACATACAAATCCACACACCCACACATACTTGAGCATCCATTTATACAAAGTCTTCGTACTGAGTTTCTGTCGGCACTCCTGAGGTGAAGGGCAAACTCAGCCATGACGAAGGCTAGCACTCAAGGTGATCTATTCAGCACATAGTTGGCACACATCACTGCATCAAGCCAAAATTTATTGGGCAAGGACTTGGCCTTAAGCATGCATCTAACCATCTCCATAGTGGACCTGTTCTTCCTTTTAGGAACAAGATTATGCTGAGGAGTGTAAGGAGTAGTGCATGAGTGAAAAATGCCCCGTGAAGACAAAAATGCATCAAACTCCGTTGACATATACTCTCCCCCCCTATCTATGTTGAGGGTGACAAGCTTGCATCCTGATTCATTCTCAACCATATTCAGCCACTTCTGAAAGCATGAGAGCACTTCAGATTTGGCTTTTAAAGCATATACCCAACAATATCTTGTGAAGTCATCAATGAGAGTCATGAAATATTTGTACCCCCCAATGGCATTTGTCCTCATTGGGCCACAGACATCACTGTGCACTAGCTGCAATTTCCTTTGTGAGAGTTTTGGACAATTCTTTTGAAAAGCAAACCGATGCATCTTACCCAAAGACAACCCTCACACACATGTTTGGAAACTGTGTGAGTTTGAGGTACATCATTTGCCATGTCCTGTGAATGTAACTTAGCAAGAGCTCTATAATTGAGATGACCCATTCTTTCATGCCAAAGATGAGTTTCAGCAAGCTGTGAATCTGAAATAGCAAATGCTTCAATAGAGAGTGCAGCTAAGTGATCATCAAGGTGATAAAGCCCCTTTTTCAAAGTGTCAGTGAGAACTATGGCATTGTCATCATGAAGATCATATACTAGGCATCTGTATCCATCAAAAATCACTCTCAAACCTGAAGTGGCAATTGCTGAAATTGAAATCAAGTTGACTTCTATTCCAGGCACGAAAAGAACATTAGTCAGAGTGACAGGATGGCTTGAAATAGATGTGAGCTGCACATCTCCAATTCCTTTTACAGCATAGGAGGCATTATTAGCACATGTGACAATTCCCCCACGAGGTGCATCGAGGTGCATTAGCTAAGGAATAAAACAACTTTCTGCAAGATGTGACGTGCTTGGAAGCACCACTATCAAAATACCAAGACTGAGCATCATTAGCAGTAAAGAGTGCATCAACTTGGGAGGGATCAAAGGAGCAATGGACAACCCATGCCCAATCATCCTGGAGAGCATGTGCATGTGAGGCATCTGCTGGCTCATGGGATTCAATTGCATGTGAGGCATTAACTATCAATCCTGCTTTCTTTTTCTCCGAAGCAATGCGCTTCCTGCATTCTGAAATTTCATGCCCAGGCTTGAGAATAGTTGCATCTTTTCTTCTTTGACTTATCTGCTGTATTTTTAGATGCATTGGAGGAATTGCCACTGTTAGACCCATATTTAGGTTTGCCCACAAGCTTGGAAGCCTTGCCTCTTCCTGTCTGCTATGAAGCAAATGCATGATCAGGAATAATAGCTTGTCTATTAGCACAACTTTGCTCGTCTAGCTGGTCAAAAGAGTAGTGGTCTAGATTACCCATGGCCACTAATCGAAGGGTTGTAGCAAACCCTTGATATGTATCTGGCAATCCATTCAACGTGGTACTGACAAGCTGAGAATTTGGCACCACCTCATCAATATTGGCAAGTTGTTCCATGAGGTCCTTGACCTTTGTCAACGAATGCATCAGTAAAATCACCTTCATTCATACTGACTTCCTGCAATTGCCTTCTTAAATATGCAACACGTGCCTCATTGCGAATCTGATAAAGAGAAGCCAATTTGTCCCAAGCATCCTTTGCTGTCCTTCAAGACCGAATGTGTGGAATAATGATTCTCTTACATGATAAAGCAATACAGGAATGTGCATTTGCATCTCTTGCATCCCATCTTGATTGTTCCTGAGTTGGGGGAGCAGCAGCAGGGGTGCTAGAGGATAAGGCATCATGAGTAGTACCCTCTACAGAGGGACCAGCAGTAGGGGCAGCCACTGTAGCATTGGCTAGCCTCAGATCAATCCCAGAAACAATATTCCAAAAATGCCTTGCAACAAGAATGTGTTTCATGAGATAAGACCACATCGGATAGTTGGTGCCATCCAACTTATCATCTTCACGAAGAATACCAAATAGATCATGATTGTTACCAGCCATTGCAAATAGTACAAGTAAAAATGCAATGACCAAGTGAGTACCAAAGGATAGCCTCAAGGCTTTAAACTGCAGAAATATGTCTTACTGTCCCAAATACCTCTGAGCCAACAACAGATATGCAGCAAGGTATAGGAACAGAGTTACCAGCTGAAATTGAGCTCCCAACACAAAAGACCCAAATTTGGTTGCCCTGAGTGATGACGTGGCACAATGTGACAATCCTGAACCTGAATTTGACTGAAAACTTCAATTTTTGGAATGATTTCAGTTGTCAACCTTGTCCAAAGTGTTGTATTGACGAGTTGAAGGTCCAAATGTCAAAAGCCCTAAATTTTCCTGTTGGAAATTAGGGTTTGACAGTCAAATACTGTCAGAAAACAGTGAAAGACAGCAAATGTTGCTTGTAAATCAGCTTCTGGTCCCCTGAACTGAATGCTGAGATCCAAAATACCTCTGTAGGTAGAATATGACAGACCACGGAGCTGCTGCAGCAAGTTGAAGTGCAAAAGGCGGCTGGAGCAGAGCTGGAACAGTCCTCAGACACGTCGAAATGTGTGCGTGGCTGCAAATGTCTCTTGTGGAGGGCTCTGGACAGGTCGCGACAGCAGGACGCCTCCTGCAGATGGCTCTGGAGAGGTCGCAGGAGCTGGGCGCCTGGATCTGAGGCTGGTTGAAGTGATCTGCAGCACAAAAAATGGTGACAGATGGCCACAGGTGCTGTAGGAGACCTCGAAAAGGCTGCAGCAGGACCTAGAAGCAGTCGCCTCAGCTGGGAAGCAGCAATGAGGCAAGTTATGGCGACAAAAAGGCTCTGGAAGCCTTGGACAGCAGCTGAAGAGCCTCGAACAGGCTGGAAATGTGATGACCAGCAAGGCAGCAGACTCCCGATGAGCAATGGAGGACTCGGGGAGGCTGAGAAGAGCTGGAAGACAAATGCAAGACCTGCTCTGATACCACTGAAGGTGCGGTGAGCGTGGGAGCAAGGCACAAGATTCAAGAGTGATAAGTCGTCACATCAACCGTACTAGAGAAAAGAAAGTACAAGGTACTTGAAAGGTAGACCCTAGGACTAAGTGTCCTAGGTGTCACATAGGACTAAATGTCCTATGTGGCATAAAAGGCACTAAAACACTAGAGTGCCTATAACTATGCCTACAAGGTACATACCAGGGCCCATAGGGCATCACTAGAACCGGGAGAAGATGACCTACTCTCTCTCTCTCTCTCTCTCTCTCTCTCTCTCTCTCTCTCTCTCTCTCTCGTCGTAGCCCATTTGCCCTCCCGTCGTAGCCCTAGCCCTAGCCCTAGCCCTAGCCCTAGCCGCCGCCAGTGCTGTGAACCTTCACTGCCACTAGCGCCGTCAACCCCAGCCACCGCCAACCCTAACTGACGCCCTAGCATTAGCCGGCCCTCAGCCATCCCGTCGTCTCCCAGGCTGGGGCTGAATCCCAAGCCCAGTCTAGGGGTTAGCTTCAGGTTTGCGGGTACTCAAATATGGCCAGCATGTAATGGCCAACTCTTTCCCCAAAATCCCCCTCAACACCGGCAACCTCAACAATCTCCGTTTGCACGCAACTACCAACAAGAAGGTTCAAAACTACCCATCATTGGGCAACATGAACAGATTTGTTATTTGCAGCAAACAGTGAGAGAGTTAAGGTTGGAGCTAGCAGAAACTAAGGCTCTACTTCACGTTCTAGAAGGGCCTGGCAAACAAGCAGTGATTGATGAGGTTGTGAAGTCTTATAAGGCTTCCCCCCTTACCCCCCAGTTAGTCTCCACAGTCAAGGATTTAGTTCATAATGAAATACGGACGGCCAAACAGGAGGTCGTTGTGGCGTTTGAAGCAAAAGTCAACAAAGTTGATATTCAACAGGAGATCAAGGAACATGAAGCCAGATAGGATAACGCACTCAGAATCAGAATTGGGATCTCCCAGAAGGATGGTACAAGGAGGAGGACTCGTCCAAACAACATTGATTGGATACCTGACGAGGATGACAAGCCTGATACTTATGATGATGGTGAAGCTAGAACAGTCTTTATCGACCATAGTAAAGGTCATGCTATCCTTAAGTTTATTTAATTCACAAGATTTACGTCTCAAGATTTTACGACAATCCTATAAGCTGAAAGGTACTAAGCTATGGATAGCCGAGGAACTCACAAAGGCTCAGCTGAAAGATAAAGCAACGGGATTAGCCAAAGTTAGGGCTGCCAGGAAGGATGGTAAATGGGCACTGTATCGTGGAGGAATAGCAACCATTAAGGAGTTCAAATCAAAACCAAAAGACTCTCAGTCTTAAAATTATGTAAGGCCAACTATATGTTTTTTTCCAGGACATAATCTAGGCATAATCTAGGCATAATCTAGGTACTCTAAATAATGGAGTTGCTTTATGCACACTTAGGGAGCTCCCTCCCTAAACTGATGTATTGGATGGCTTTTCTATTGTCCCATAGACCTTTCGTCTTCCGTGGACATTAATACTCTCTCTCTCTCTCTCTCTCTCTCTCTCTCTCTCTCTCTCTCTCTCTCTCTCCTACAGCTTCTGTAGGCCATCTTCTGATGGTTCTAGTGATAACCTATAGGCCATGGTATGTGCCTTGTAGGCATAAGTGTAGGCACTTGTAGTGTTAGTGCCTTTTAGGCCACATAGGACACTTAGTCCTATGTGACACCTAGGACACTTAGTCCTAGGTCTAGGTACAAGTACCTTGTACTTAGATCTTGAAGTGACGGCTGAACTATCGTACGACTCTTTGCTACCTACACTCTCTCTCTCTTTTGCGATCGTCCCTTCGGTGGTATCAGAGCAGGTATTGCTTTTGTCTTCCAACTCTCCTCAGCCCCCTGAGTCCTCCATTGCTCATTGGGAGTCTGTTCCTCTGCTGATCGTCACATCTCCAGCCTGTTTGAGGATCTTCGACTACTGTCTAAGGCTTCCACAGCCATTTTTGTCGCCATAACTTACCTTATTGCTGCTTTCCAGCAGAGGCGACTACTTCTAGGCCCTGCTGCAGCTTTTTCGAGGTCTCCTACAGCACCCGTGGCCATCAGTCGCCATTTTTTGTGTTGCAGATCCAGGCGCCCAGCTTCCGCAACCTCATACAGATCTCAGATCTATATGCATTCCCTTCCGTATAGTCGTACTCAGCCTGCGCCGTACATCTCGCCGTACAGGCGTACGGAAGGTCTGGTACCTGTGTCCGTACTGCATTCAGTACTTATGCCATACAGCCCGTACGTGAGCAGATGTACCGATCCGTATCTGCATCGCCGTACAGCAGATACGGACTGTGACTCCGCACTTGACACGCCGTACCTACACGTGGGAACGTACCTGCTCCATACAGTTTTCGTACAGCATACCAGCACTGTACATGTTCAGTACAACGTACTTGCCTCATAACTACATCCGTACGTTGGATTCAGTCACCTGCTCCGTGCAACTACCGTCCATCCGTACAATCTGCTCCGTACGGTTTCACCTGCAGATCAGCTGTCAACAACTTGTGCAATTTGGGGCTTTTGCAGGACATTGGCAAATTTGGGGCTTTTAGTTCTTTTCACCTCCTTTAGTTGCAATTTCTTGCAAGAATATTGGAGTTTTGGGATTTGGTCTGCAATTTCTTGTTTAGATTGCAGTACATTGGGTCATGCATTTGCTTCACAGCAGACAGGAAGAGGCAAGGCCTCCAACCCTATGGGCAAGCCAAAATCTGCGCATAGCAGCTGCAATTCCTCCCATGCATCTAAAAATACATCAGATAAGGCAAAGAAGAAAAGATGCAACTATTGTCGCAAGCCTGGACATGACATTTCAGAATGCAAGAAGCGCATTGCTTCGGAGAAAAAAAAAGCAGGATTGACAGTTAATGCCTCACATGCTATTGAATCCCATGAGCCAGCACATGCTTCACATGCACATGCTCTTCAGGATGATTGGGCATGGGCTGTCCATTGCTCATTTGATCCATCCAAAGCTGATGCATTCTTTACTGCTAATGATGCTCAGTCCTGGTACTTTGATAGTGGTGCTTCCAAGCATGTCACTTCTTGCAGACAGTTGTTTCATTCTTTAGCTGATGCACCTCGAGGGGGGACTGTTACATGTGCTAATAATGCTTCATATGCTGTAAAAGGAGTTGGAGATGTGCAGCTCACATCCATTTCAAGCCATCCTGTCACTCTGACAAATGTCCTTTTTGTGCCTGGCATTGAAGTCAACTTGATTTCAATTTCAGCAATTGCTACTTCAGGTTTCAGAGTCATTTTTTATGGCTACTGATGTCTAGTTTATGATCTTCGTGATGACAATGCCATAGTTCTCACTGGCACTTTGCAAAAAGGGCTTTATCACCTTGATCATCATCCAGCTGCATTTTCTATTGAAGCACTGGCTATTTCAGATTCACAACTTGCTGAAACTCATCTTTGGCATGAGAGAATGGGCCATCTCAATTATAGAGCTCTTGCAAAGCTACATTCACAGCAGATGGCAAATGATGTACCTCAGACTCACACAGTTTCCAAACATGTGTGTGAGGGTTGTCTTTTGGGTAAGATGCATCGATTTCCTTTTCAAAAGAATTGTCCAAAACTCTCACAAAGGAAATTACAGCTAGTGCACAATGATGTCTGTGGCCCAATGAGGACAAATGCCATTGGGGGGTATAAGTATTTCATGACTCTCATTGATGATTTCACAAGATATTGCTGGGTATATCCTTTAAAGGCCAAATCTGCTTGTCACCCTCAACACAGATAGGGGGGGTGAGTATATGTCAAAGGAGTTTGATGCATTTCTGTCCTCACGGGGCATTATTCACTCATGCACTACTCCTTACACTCCTCAGCAGAATCCTGTTTCTGAAAGGAAAAACAGATCCACAATGGAGATGGCCAGATGCATACTTAAGGCCAAGTCTTTGCCCAATAAATTTTGGCTTGATGCAGTAATGTGCGCCAACTATGTGCTAAATAGATCACCTACACGGGCATTGAAGACTATTACACCTTATGAAGCATGGAAAGGCAGGAAGCCTTCACTTTCACACATGAGAGTTTTTGGGTCTCTTGCATATGTTCATGTACCATCTCAGCTGAGACATAAGCTTCATGACAAGGCAATCAAATGCATATTTATTGGTTACAGCCAGGAGAGCAGAGGGTATCGGTTATATCAACCAAATACTGGGAAGATTATTGTCAGTAGAGATGTGATCTTTGCTGAACATTCAGCTTCTCCTCTTGTGGACTGCAAAGCAAAGCCAGATGTTGACATGTTTGATGCCTTTGAATCTTGGTTACCTCTGCCATCATCATAAGAGGATTTTGACCAGCAACATGAGCCTCCTGCACGCCCTCCACTAAGCAATAATCAGCCACAACCTCATGCTGATTTGCAGGTTTCTCTTCTGGCACAAAATGATCCCACTACTCATGATGCAGTCATTGAAGAAAGAGCTGTCAATAGACAGCAAAGGCAAGTTCCCAGATGGCTTCTTGATACATTGAGGGACAGCAAACAAGATCAGCCTTTTGCTGCCCAGAAAGGATCAGGGAACAGACAGCATGGTCACTTTCTTGAGTTTGCACTCCTTGCTACAGGTTGCAATGAAGAGCCTTTGTGCCATAAAGATGCTTTTGACAGCAAAGAGTGGATGGATGCAATGAAAGCTGAGTTATAATCTATTGCCAAAAATGACACATGGGAATTAGTAGATCTCCCTCCTGGCAAGCATGCCATTGGAACGCGGTGGGTCTACAAATTAAAAAGGAAATCTGATGGCAGCATAGATCGATACAAAGCCCGTCTTGTTGCAAAAGGGTATGCCCAACAACAAGGCATTGACTTTGAGGAGACATTAGCTCCCACATCCAGGATTACTACCATTCCATGTGTCATTGCCATTGCAGCCCATCATCATTGGCAAGTGCACCAACTTGACATCAAGACCGCTTTTCTTCATGCGGATCTGCAGGAAGAAGTCTATGTCACACAACCTCCTGGCTTTGAGGTTGTTAATTCTGAAAATAAGGTATGCCGGCTTAGAAAAGCCCTTTATGGTTTGAAGCAGGCACCCAGGGCATGGTATGCCAAAATTCATGCACACTTACTATCCCTTGGTTTTCAGAATAGTCCCACAGAACCCACTCTTTATGTCCGTGGGAGTGGATCTGATTTTTTAGTGCTGATTTTATATGTGGATGATATGCTCATCACGGGCCCAGATCCTCAGCAAATTGCAGCTTTCAAGGCTGATTTGCAGCAGATTTTTGACATGTCAGACATGGGACGGCTCCATTATTATTTGGGCATTCAGTTTGCTCATGTTAAGGGGGGTATCATGATGTCTCAGTCCAAGTATATCGGACAGCTCCTTGATCGTTTTCAGTTTGAGGATTGCAAGCCAATCTCTACTCCAGTGGACCCTGGCTTCAAATTCTCAGGTCATGATGGGAGCCCACCATGTGATATCACTCTTTATCAGCAGGCTCTTGGATGCCTTATTTATTTATGTCACACCAGACCTGACTTGCAGTATGCAGTATCTCAGCTCAGCAAATTCATGCACATGCCAAGTTCACAGCATTGGCAGGGAGTGAAGAGAGTCTTCAGATATCTCAGAGGCACTCAGGATTTAGCCCTCTTCTATGGTGATCAGGGTTCACTTACCATGCATGCTTACACGGATATAGTGACTGGGCAGGATGTTCCGACACCAGAGTGTCACATACTGGCAATTGTTTTTTGCTTGGCAATTCATGTATCTCTTGGCTCAGCAAGAAGCAACCAACAGTTGCCACGTCTAGCTGTGAGGCTGAGTACAGGGCAGCTTTCACCGCTACAGTAGAGTGTGTTTGGCTTCGACAGTTACTTACAGATCTTGGTATTTGCCAGACATCCTCCACTATTGTCTACACTGACAGCCAGAGTGCTTTGGCCATTGCGCGTAACCCAGTGTTTCATGCGCGTACCAAGCATATTGAAGTTCACTATCATTATGTTCGGGAGCGGTTGTCAGCAGGAGACATAGAGTTGTCATATCTTCCCACAGAGGACAACATAGCAGATATGTTTACAAAGGCACTTCCTCGTCCCAAGTTCGAAGTCTTCTGACAGGCTTTACACTTGTTTCCCTTTGTTACATGATCTGACATCCCTTGTACATTCATAGGTGGCTATATCCTTTTGGATGAACATGTGCCACCATGACCAAAAAATACCAAGTATTCTGAGACGTTTCCAGAGTACTTCAGCCCATCCCATGGTGGGGGGTTTGTAGGCCATCTTTTGATGGTTCTAGTGATGCCCTATAGGCCATGGTATGTGCCTTGTAGGCATAAGTATAGGCACTTGTAGTGTTAGTGCCTTTTAGGCCACATAGGACACTTAGTCCTATGTGAGACCTAGGACACTTAGTCCTAGGTCTAGGTACAAGTACCTTGTACTTAGATCTTTCATTATCTAAGTTTGAAGTGACGGTTGAACTATCGTACGACTCTTTGCTACCTGCACTCTCTCTCTTTTGCAATCGTCCCTTCAGCTTCCTCCCTCCATTGTCTTTGCCTTCCCTAATGCTATCCATGCCTTCCTAGCATGATCAATCGTGCCATTCAAGCTTACATATACCTACATGAATCCAGGAACATTCCCAAACTCATCCTCTAAAAACACAACATAGTGCAGTTTCAATCTCACGAGAGTCACTCATCAGATTGAAAACCATAAACTCCATCACGCACAGCAGGGACTAGCTACTATGACATCCCCACTGACATCATCAGCGCCCAACAGTGGGTGTAGACCATAGTATAAAAGTATGCTCTCACACATACAAATCCACACACCCACACATACTTGAGCATCCATTTATACAAAGTCTTCGGACTGAGTTTCTGTCGGCACTCCGGAGGTGAAGGGCAAACTCAGCCATGACGAAGGCTAGCACTAAAGGAGAAGGCTAATCAAAAAGTAGTCCAAATCTCTTCATTCAAGCTACAACTGCTTGTGAAGTCTCAACGATTTCATTTTAGTCTCTCCCAAACGAGCATCTAAATCTAAATCTAGCTGATAGGGCAACACACCATTTAAGATAGATAGAATTATCGCAATACCAGCAGGCCGCAACTTGGACGAAAACTTCACAAGGTGAAATTTGCATGTCCGCTAATACGGCAGAAGCTTACAGCCTAGGCTTTTTGGGTTATGTACTTTTGACATATATGAAGTTTACAGCCTAGGCTTTTTGGGTTATGTACTTTTGACATATATGAAGTCTGAATCATATATTGGCATTTTGTCAATCTTTAGCCTTTCTCATTTATTTCAGATTTGTCATTTATAAAGTATTCGTGATTGCTAACTTCTAAGTTCTAAGTTATAAGTGTATATACCATAGTTAGGGGAAACGGAAACGGGGAAACAAAAACACTTCAAGATTTTCGGGGGGGCTGAACGGGGAAACACACGTCATCAAGGAGGGTTTAGAAAAGGGGGTTTTGAGCTCAGCACACACACATTTAGAATGCTACAGCCCTAAAACCTACCTGTAACTTAAAACATAGTCCATAACACATACCAATTACAAAAGAATCAAGATTGATTAATGATCATATCATTATTATGATTAAAGTTTGAACTTTGAAGATAGTACATACACTTAGAGCTTAGAACTCAGAAGTTAGCAATGAGGAATAATTTATAAATGACATATCTGAAATCAATGAGAAAGGCTAAAGAATTGACAAGTTACAAAATGCCAATAAATGCTTCAAACTTCATATATGTCAAAAGTACGAAACCCAAAAAACCTAGGCTGTAAGCCTTAAGGCCAACCATTACATCAATGATTATATGATTGTAATACAGTTCAGATCATCCATTCCTACGCTAGTGCAGTCACGGGCGATGGCAACACATTTATCCACCCAGCCAAACTCATAGGACAGGATTCGTCTCATTACATGTATATTTTTCGTTATTCTTTTCTCATCCTTATCCTTGAGACCCCAATCTCCCTAGATAGTTCTTGGCCACATGTCACATTTTAGGCCCTTACTTAGATGCATCCTTTTTTCACCCCTCTCTTGGAGTTCCCTTTTAAAACAATTGCCCCTTGGCAATTTACACATTAGATGCACCTAGGCCCTAGCCCTATTAGAACTATCTAGTCAATGCCATTACGCCCTCACCTAGGACCTTGGCAGTTACTTCTCTTGACCATTTAATTACACACATTAATTATTACAAAAGTTGGTCATCTAAGAGAAAATGCCCACCGATCTATCCGAGGTCATGCTATCTCGGCTAGAGCATAACATTCCTTCCCTCTTCAAGCATCAGCGTCCTCGATGATGAAATCTGGGAATGCTCTCCGCAACTGGTACACGGATTCCCAGGTAGCTTCCGATAGAGGCTGACCATGCCATGCAACCAACACCGTGGGTATCTTCCGATTTCGTATCTGCATTGTTCCTCGGTCCAGGATTCTTGTTGGTTTGCGCCTTGCAATATCCTCTATCTCCTGAAACAAAACCACACCTTCGATTAGTGAGTCACCTGTATGCAAAAATTTCTTTAAGCGCGAAACATGAAAAACCGGGTGCACCTTACACCCCTGTGGCAATTCTAATTTATAGGCTACACTGCCTATTCTTTTCAGAATTAACCACGGCCCACAGTATCGAGGTGATAACTTAGCACACTCTCCTGAAGTCAACGACTTCGAGTGCGAAGGAATTCTGAGAAAAACTTTTTCTCCTTCTTCAAATACTCTTATAGACCGATTTTCATCCGCATACACCTTGGCTCTATCCATAGCCTGGCGGATATTAGCTCTCGCAAGTGCTAGCATCTCCCGCATCTGAACTACAAAGTTCGCGGCACTAGGCACTTTCTGAGGTACTCCAACTATAGTCGGATTAGCTGGTCTATAACCATAGTTCAGCTCAAACGGACTGAACCCAGTAGATGAATGTTTCCTATCATTGTAGGCAAACTCCAACAATGGCAACCACTTGTCCCATGTATGTTGCCTCAATGACACATATGCTCTCAGCATATCCTCTAAAGTCTGGTTGACTCTCTCCGTCTGACCATCCGTCTCAGGATGATCCCCACTACTCATTCCCAACTCAGTCCTTAGTGTCTCAAATACCGCTGTCCAAAAGTGACCGGTAAACCTGACATCTCTGTCTGACACTATGGATCTAGGCAATCCATGCAGACGAAATATATGTCTAATGAACAAATCCGCTACTTGCGGGGCACTAATAGACTCTCTAGTCGGAATGAAGTGAGCCATCTTGGTTAGACGATCAACCACCACAAGGATAGAATTATACTCTCCTTGTGTTGCAGGTAGCCCTACAATAAAGTCCATGGAAATGCTCTCCCACTTACTTAGTGGTATTTCCAAGGGCTGTAAAAGTCCGGGTGGCTTCACCCGCTCGGCCTTACTTACCTGACACGAGAAACACCGTGTCACATATTCATGAATATGCTTTTTCATCTTTGGCCAAAAGAAATCTCGCTTCACGAGATCATATGTCTTCTCGACTCCTGGATGTCCCGCACACGGGCTATCATGGCATTGTCGAATGACTCTCCGCCTGAGATCATTCTGACCAGGTACTACAACCTTGCCATTTCTAACTAGCATACCATCCCTTATGGCATATCTTGCATAAGTTTGGCCTTTTCTGGATGCCAGGTCATCCTTTTCACTTTCCCCGGGTTTTAACACATGAGCCTTAGGCCATAAGCTCTGGACAAACTCGTCCACCTTTTGAGTTTCTCTGATCTCGGTCATTAGAGCACTCTCTAATACCGTGAAACTCAGGTTGTGCATAATGCGAGACAACGCATCAGCTACCTTATTGTCTTTTCCTCTTCGGTACCGAATCGTTAGATTAAACTCCTGCATGAGCTCTGCCCACCTAGCTTGGCGGCCCCTCAAGTCAGGTTGTTTACAAAAATGTTTCAGAGTATCATGATCTACATCCACATAAAACTCTGAACCATACAGATAATGCCTCCATGTTTTCAACGCATGGATAACAGCATACAACTCCAATTCATGAGTTGGCCAATTCCTTTGAGAGGGAGAAAGCTTCTTGCTTTCAAAGGCTACTGGCCTTCCCTCTTGAAGGAAAACTGCTCCTACCGCAATGCCACTTGCATCGGTTTCTAGGAACAATGGTTTCTGGGGATCAACTATTTTTAACACCGGTCCTGAGACCACAGCTTGTTTTATGGTGTTAAAACTTTCCTGTTGATTCTGTCCCCAAACAAAAGGTACTTTATCTGAGGTCAGATCAGTCAACGGCGATACTATTCCGGAATATCCTTTGATATGCCTTCTATAAAACTGGACAAATCCCAAGAATGATCGCAACGCGGTCAGACTCTGAGGGATTGGCCAAGTTAGTATCGCAGCCACTTTCTTCGGATCCATTTCTACCCCCTGTGGAGTAATTATGAACCCTAAATACTCAAGCCTAACCATACACAGTATAGTTTTCTTTTTATTCACATAAAGACTGGCTTTCCTCAAAGTACTGAACACTATCCTTAAGTGTTCACAATGCTCAGTAACACTTTTACTGAATATCAGGATATCGTCAATAAAATGTACTACGAACTTTCCGATATACGGACGTAGTAAATCGTTCATAAGCATGACGAAGGTCGCTGGAGCATTGGTAAGTCCGAAGGGCATTACCAAAAACTCATAATGACCAAACCTGCTCCTGAAAACGGTTTTATGCACATCCTCGGCTCTAATCCGGATCTGATGATAGCCGCACTTAAGATCTATCTTGCTGAAAATCACGGCTCCATGTAATGCATCTAGCAAATCATCAATCCAAGCCATCGGATACCTGTGCTTAACAGTGATATTATTCAATGCTCTGTAATCTATACAGAGGCGAAACGTATCATCCTTTTTCCTCTTTAATATCACTGGTGAAGCAAAAGGTGAGAAACTTGGTTGAATCTGCCCCAACTTGAGGTATTCTTCCAGTTGTCTACGCACCTCCGCTTCTTCAGTAAAACTCATTCTATAGGGAGGTCTATTTACAGGTTCTGCCCCCGGGATCAGTTCAATCTTATGCTGAACTTTCCGCTCTGGAGGTAACCCATAAGGTAGTTCATCCCTAAAACATTCAGAGAACTCCTCTGTTATAAGATTAGCCAGCTTGGCCATCTCACCACTTTGCGTAACATCAGTGCTAGTCGAAGAATCATCAATCGACTCTACCGATGCGGTGCAAAGGTATAAAAACTCTACTTGAGCCTTTCTGATTTCCATCACGGAAACCAACGGTCCCTGAGGTATATCTTTTTCACCTCGCAAGACATAAAGCACATCATTCATCTTGAATTGATATACGTGCTTTTTCCAATCAATGGCTGGATTCTTCCTAGAATGCCACGCCATTCCCAGGGCTATATCTGCATGAGCAAGCTTCGTTATTTCAAAATCAAGCTTCTCAGCATAGTCCTGAATCCGAAGCTCTAACTGGGTAACCCTTTGGTCCCATACTTCAGTTGAACTTCCATCTGCCATCCTGACTGTATACGCATAGTCAGATGGACTTGTCTTTAATTTCAGCCTCTTCACGAGCTTGGAGTTAATCACATTGTGAGTTGACGCCGAGTCAAACAACACAATGACATCATGACTGGCCACTTGCCCTTTCATTTTGATTAACTCCGTATCATTGAAGGCTGTATACCCCGTTGCTGCGGGCTTAGATAGGATGTTATCAGGTGCACTCGTCACTAACTTAGCAACAGATACACATAACAAACAAGGTACTAACCTCTGAGAAGGTCCCGCCAATTGCATCTGCATATGCTCCGCACTGGGACTCTCCTGCATTTCCACGTCGCATTCAGATATTATCATACTAGCCGTGCGACGATCTTTGTTCAGTGGACAATCCTTCCACTGATGCCGCTGAAGGCAACCGAAGCACAATCCTTCTTTTCTAGCTTTCTCTTTTTGTTCAGGGGTCAACGAGGACTTTGACCAAGCCCGGACTGCCATTGGAGTTATTTTCCTTTTCACCCCAACGGTGGTACTTGTCTTTGCTGGTCCCTCAACCGGCTTCACCTGCTTGGTTTGGCCACCTGGCTGCGAGACACTTGTCTTTGAAACCCATTTCCTCGGAAATCCCCCTTTCCTCGGGTGCTCATACTGAGTCCCTGCCTGCACAAATCCACCAGATCTGCCTCTGGCATCCTCATAGTTCAGGGCTACTGCAATAGATTCATCTAATGTAGTTACATATTTAGCCCGAACTTCCATTTTGATTTTGTCGTTCAGTCCATAGATATAGTCTTTTAACTGAACCGACATAGGGAGAGGGTCTGTTATTTTCATGACACATTCTCTGAATTTGTCAGTGTACTCTGCCACTGACAAGCTCCTCTGACGAAGATTTCTATAAGCATCCCAAGCTCGGGACTCTTCATCAGGTGGGAGAAAGTGTTTCTTGAATTCAGCTTTGAACCCTTCCCAGGTGGTTGGAGCAACTTGATCCTTCTGTTGCTTTATCCACCATCTGTCCGCTGCCTCAATAAACAGGTGTGTGGCCTCGCGGATCTTCTTTAGATCGGATTTAATCTCACAAATGGCGAAGGCTTCTTCCCACTTGTGCAACCAAACCTCGATCACATCAGAGCTGCGCTCGGTCATCCGACCAGCATACTTCTCCGGTCTATAATTAGCGATATTAGGCACTTTGACCCTTGCGCGCTCTAAGGAATGTACACTGGGCTCTGGCTCTGCTGGAGCTTTGCCCTTGTCAATCCTAGACGGTCTAGCCGACAAGGCTTGCACCATCTCCCTAATCTCATTTTGACCAGCATTCGCCTGAAGTTGCTGGTTCATAATCTGCTGTAAAGCATCCTCTAATATTGAAATCCTACCAATCAATGTAGGTGCTGCCTGATGTGACATTGGTTGTGTTGACTGTACTCTAGACTCGCTAGGATTTATTCTTGAAGTCTGTCCTTCTGCTTCCATTTGTTGAGAGGAAGTTTTTTTTTTTTTTTTTTTTTTTTTAAAATGCGAAAACTCCAAAAGTACAGCACTTCAAAATCCCTTCCTATACAGGAACAAAGTACTGCAAACTGAAAACTTGAAATATATATCCTAAAGGGAAAGAGATGCCCCCTGGATATCCTCGAAACTCTCGAAAAACTCTGCCCTGTTATTTTTCGATCTGTCAGTCTAAAATGGTGAAAAAGCCTGCCATCACGTATGCGCTGATCGACAAATCCAAGCGCTGTTGGAAAAAAAACTGCGGGTCTTTCGTGGCCGTCGTTCCGGTTCAGATTTCGTCGTCACCTCCTGCCATATATTCTTCCTGCTTGTCGTCGTTTCCCTACGCAGATGACAATATAGGCGTCGACGTAATAGCTCATTGCGCAACCATACACGTCATCCGTCTCTACTCCACGCTCGTGTTTTTTTTTTACGACCAGTCTCCCGCCTTACGAAGCTAGGCCACAACGCGAATTATGGACTGGTATAGTCACCAAGGCTGAAGCCTTGCCACCAGCCCACACTTGAGGAGCGGAATAGACCGATTCGACGGGTTATGGCATCAATTTTAATCAGGTGCGTCACAATTCCGATTTCAAGCCCAAAACCTACGCCAACACTGAGTCATCGATCGTGAAACCGACTCTCCTTCCAAGCCACCGTACAACGCCTCACGGTGATCAGCACCTTACCCACACCAGTCGTCGCAACTGTCAGTCGAACTCTCAGCTCTGATACCAATTGTAATACAATTCAGATCATCCATTCCTACGCTAGTGCAGTCACGGGCGATGGCAACACATTTATCCACCCAGCCAAACTCATAGGACAGGATTCGTCTCATTACGTGTATATTTTTCGTTATTCTTTTCTCATCCTTATCCTTGAGACCCCAATCTCCCTAGATAGTTCTTGGCCACATGTCACATTTTAGGCCCTTACTTAGATGCATCCTTTTTTCACCCCTCTCTTGGAGTTCCCTTTTAAAACAATTGCCCCTTGGCAATTTACACATTAGATGCACCTAGGCCCTAGCCCTATTAGAACTATCTAGTCAATGCCATTACGCCCTCACCTAGGACCTTGGCAGTTACTTCTCTTGACCATTTAATTACACACACTAATTATTACAAAAGTTGGTCATCTAAGAGAAAATGCCCACACTGAGAGCCCGAAACGCTCCTGCGAGCTTCCCTCTCCCCCTCGCTAGCTACCTCCACTCCCTAGCCCCCCCCCCCCCGCCGCGACCACCCCCCGCCCCCTGTCTCTCCACCCTCGCCTTCCGCTCGCCATCCCCCTCACCCGCCGCCTCGCTCACCCGCCACCCACCCCTCCGCCTCGCTCGCCGCCTCCCATCCCCCGCCCCCTGCCTCTCCGCCCTCGCCCCCCCGCCCGCCCTCGCTCACCCGCCCCCCTCGCTCACCCGCCTCGCTCACTCCACCCGACCCCCTCGCTCCCCGCCTCCATCCCGCTCCCCCCCGTCCCCCGCGCCTCACCCGCCTCTCCGCCACTCCGCCTTCCACCCCCCCTCGCCTCCATTCCGCTCCCCCCGCTTCCTTCCGCTCCACCCCCCGCTTCCTTCCGCTCCACCCCCCGTCGCCTTTTTTTTTTTTTCCGCCCTCCGATTCACCCCTTCACCCCGCCTCGCCCGACCCCCCCGTTCTCCCACCTCGCTTCGCCCGTCCCTCTGCTTCACTTCCCCACCCCGCCTCCACCCTTCGCCTCCGCCACCATCCCTTCCATACCCAGGCGCCATCCTCCCGCTTCGTCTCCCCTTTTGGGGTGGCAGCCTGTTCTTCATCGGAAGCTTGCAGTTAGTCTTGGCGGTATGGCGGCCCCCTGCCCGGATCCGGAGGCCCAGTCGGACCCTCCCTCTCCAGATGCCTACCGCGTTATCCTGACAGAGCAACAATCATCCCGTGTGCAGGAGGTTGCCACTGACTTTGCCCGTACCTCTGTTTACGGTAGAGTCATTGGACACTCTCCCTCCAGAGCAGCCATCAGGGACTGGCTCCAGTCCACTCTCCTGCTAGAGGATGGCCATATTGAGGAGGTGGCCCTTATGGGAAGGGGCATCTTCTGGCTCAAACTCTCCAATGAGAAAGCTGCGAGCAACCTGATTGCCGGTTCCCCCACATCGGTGGATGGAAAGATTATCATGATAGTCCCGTGGTACCGTGGATTCAGCGCAGCAGATTTTGATGTTCGGTTCCGTATACCCCGCCACCCAGTGACCCTAGTTTTTCCAGGACTTGCTGCTGAGCTGCGGCCGATTGTCAGGGACTTGGGCTCCCATTTTGGATGGGTTATGCACGACACCTTCGCCGATGCGGTGACCACGGCAGGAGCCCCCCGTGTCCGAGTGGCTGTGGCAGACCCTGCGACCCTCCCTGCAGTGATCGAGATTGTGACAGATGCCGGCAGCATTACCCAGAGCATAATAGTCACCGGACAGCCAGGTCAGTGCCTGAGGTGCCATGGCTTTGGGCACTTGGCGGCTGCGTGCCCACGCTTCGCCAGTTCATCTCGACCCCCCCCCGCCCCCGCCTCCTCCGCCCCCGCCCCCCCCGCGGACAGTCACATCAGGAGGAGCCGAGGCAGGCGGAGCCCGGTCCAGAGTTAGTGGGTGGCTGGACCGAGGTTAGAAGGAAAAGAGGAAGGAACAAGAAGATCTCGGATAAAGGCAAGGAGGCAAAGGTTACCCTTCCGGCAACAGCACCCCAGAGACCTGACAGGCAGCCGCCCCAGGGACCTGGGAGAGCTTCTTCGTCGACGTCAGGCCGCCCTTCACAGCCTCAGATCCCCCCCTCTCCCGCTCCCCCGCCCCTTTCCACTCAGTCCCAGTCCCCTCCCCAGTTTCCCCTTCCTTCGCCCGACCCGCAGCCTCAGCCTCCGTCTCCTCCTCCTCAGTCTCCTTCTCCTCCCTCTCAGCCCTAGCTCCAGAGGAGTCCCCATCCCCCCCCTCCCTCCGCTCCCCTCGACTCCTCTACAGTGTTAGCTGCACCCTCGGCTTCCCAGTCGAGGGCAGCCCCCGCTCCGCCTCCTCCACCTGCTCCGCCAGTCGCCTCCGTGGAGCTCGAGTCGCCTGCCCCTCAGCCTCCTCCCTCTCCCCCCCGCTGGCAGGACACCCGGAGTCTACACCACCACCAGAGCAGGCTTCCCTGGCCGCTAGCCCCTCAGTGGCAGACTCTGATGGGTCTCAGCTTCAGGAGAGAGCACTTCCTCGAGACTTTTACAGATCAGGCCCCTGGGACTACTTGGACGTGGCCGACCTTGGGACCTTCCCGGCTTATCTCGACATCAGCATCTTCTTGCTCCGCAAAGGGGCGGACGGGAGGATAGTCGCCTTGGCCCCTAGGGATGGCCCTAGCTTCGCCTTCACGTTCCTCAGCGATGGCACCGAGACCTGGACAGATGACTCGGTTTGGGAGGCGCTCAGAGAGCAGACACACGCCCAGGTCTGTTCCTGGATAGGCCCGTCCGGTGGGCAGCTTCTCGAGACTCAGTGGTCCGAGGGCGATGTGCGTTTGCGGTGGCGCTGCGCCGCCAAACGCTTCCGACTGATTGTGATCCTCAGACCTACCCCGTCATGGCCTCTCCCCCAGGATGTCAGAGCTTGGTCCCATCAGAAACTCCGTACCTTCTATGGGATGACCACCTCAGAGATCTCGAGCTGGCTCGAGAAAGCATTTGTTCATGGCACCAAAGGCCTCTCGCCTTTGTTGAAGGTGTTGAAGGACGGGCAGGACGATCCCGTCTCCCCCTCCAAACCTTCTCATAAGCGGCAGCGCCTCCATTCCGACATGCCTGATTCTTCATCGACTTCGACCGCGAGCAGACAGTTGTTCGCATCCTGGAATGTGAACGGGTTTCACTCTTCCGGCACCCGTGGTCCCAGGAAGCTCATTTTGCGGCAGGAACTTCAGCCTGCAGTGATTGGTCGTTTGGATGTACTTCTGCTCCAGGAGCACAAGCTCTCTGCGGCTCATTCCCGTAGCTGCGGGAAGGTTCTCCCTGGACGTTCCTACACTTACTGGGAGCCCTCGATCGGCGCACAGGGGAGGAGTGGGGGTGTCTGTACCTCCGTGTGCAAACAGTTAGCCCAGGGAGTTTTCGGTCATGGCACGTTGATCCCAGGCCGAGCCCTTTGGGTAGGCCTGGATTTGGAGGGTTCCAAAATTGGAATACTCAACATCTACGCTCCTACAGACCTCCGATGCAGAGCCACTTTCTGGAGGACACTTACAGGGATTCTTCCAGTCATGGATTCCTGGATTGTTGGAGGTGACTTCAACAATCTGGAGTCATTGGAGGACCAGCAGGGCAGAGGTCCGGAGTTTACAGGTATGGCTCAGGCAGAGCAGTCAGCTTGGGACTCCTTCATTTTCGCGTCAGGAGGTAGGGACAGCTGGAGAGACCCATCCTTCCGGCGTTGGCACGGGAGCCTGGACTTCTCTTGGGGCTTCCGCAGGGAAGGAGGCAGACTCCTGGAGAGGCTTGATAGATTCTATGTCAGTGATTGGGCCATCAGTAGAGGCGGTCAGGCGGGTATAGTTCCAGGGACGACACTTTCCGACCATGCGCCGGTACTCCTCTCTTTAGATTCGGCAGCCCAGACCCTCCCCCCCCGGTCATGCAGGATTCCCGATTCTATTTTTACGAGGGAGGACGTGCGTAGCAGTATTTGCAGTCTTTGGGACAGAGATTGGGGGGAGTGTACGGATTTGGTGGACTCAGTTGCGCAGGCTCTGCAGGAGTCCAGCCAGATCTGCCAGCTAGCAGCCCTACAGGTTCGTCAGGAGTGGTGGAGTAGAGAGAGAGCTCTTCGGAGGGACCTCGCATCCATTCAGCGACTCCAGCAGGCTTCCCCGGGCTCGGAGGAGCTTCGGATCCAGGCCCTTCGAGCCAGAGCCCTCCTGGAGGAGACACTCCAGCGCCGCTCAGAGTTTTCCTATCACGCCTCTCTTTCCTTCTGGGCCCGGAAGGGTGATCGGATGTGCAGAGAGTTCTTCAGGACGCATGGCCAGAGAGCTGCAGGTGATCAGCTTCGGAGTCTCAGGACAGCGGATGGTCACATCGTTACGGATTCGGGGGAGGTCCTGGGGTTGGCCACTGACTTCTACAGGACCCATCCTCTTCTTTGTCTGGATGTGGGCAAAGCTGCTCCACATGCACTCACAAGAGAAGGAGCTACAACCCTGGCTAAGAATCCGAATGGCAAGCAATTGCAGCTCAGGGGAATCAGCTCCATAATCCTCCCACCATGTAACAGCTGCGACTTGAAATCTGAAATTGCAAAGCTCATAGAATTTAAATGTATGCCAAAACTCATAAAATCTGAAAACTATGAATCACTAAAATCTGAAAATTGAAACAAGTTAAGATTACCTATCATGCTGGGCATCTAGGCATCCAAATATGCCCTCCTTATTGTGATATTGGCGAGCTGGTCCTTCACTTTCTACCAGCATCTGGAGTTGGCACCATCTTTTGAAGAGTGGGGTTCCAACCACGGACCACCTAATTTTCACTCTATTGTGCACTTACCTTGTGTTGAAAATCTAGGTCCAACACAAACGCAGACACATGAATGGGAGAGAAATCCTGCTCACGCCCAAGTTCTCCAACTCTCTCAACTTGTGGGGATCTTTCTCTAACACTCTGATATTTTCTATCATGCGACCCATCCCCTCATATACCTTGCCAATATAAGGCTTAGCTCCATCAACCTTCCTCAGCAACAACACAATTGGCTTACACAAAGCATACACGTGTGATGCACCAGCCCAAAAGTCGTCGTTGCCTATACACAAGTATTAGACCAAGGGCCTGCTTAGAAGTGTGCCATGCATCCCACTCTGGACCTACCACAACCTGCTTAAATGCAGATCTCATTTCAATGAGTCTTCGAAGCATCAAATAATAGTATGCAAACCTTGTCTTCGAATACTTCAAAAGCTCCTTGCTTGCCACCTTATGGTACAAAGAAAGAGGAAAATGATGGTGTGTGATAAACCCAACTCTCTCTCTTCCATTGTCAATAAAAAATCTTACCCAAGGCAATTTGCCAATGTCTTTCAACAAATTATTTAAACAATGGGCAACACAAGAACTCCACTGAATACGAGGATACCTTTGCTCCAATAACGCACCAGCAGCCTTGGTATTTCCACCATCTGAAACAAGCTACACAACACTGGATGGGCCCACATATTCCACACATCTGCCCACATCTGCATCAGAACACTTGCTGTTTTTTGTTGTACTCCACACTCTATGGAGTGAATGTAGAGAGAAGATCCTCTACAATATGCCAAAATGCCCTCAAGTGAGAGACTTCGCATATCACTCCAACAAAGTCACCCCATACTTTAGCCATTTCTCCTTCATAGGCTGAATGGCACTGTCTTCACCTCATCCTCTAAAAGCTTTCCCCTCAATGCATCAAAAGTGAGGGTCTATGTGGGCCCAAATGCTGTAATTTCATCTCCTTGAAATAAGGAGATAGTGCAACATTGAAACTAATCCCATTCGAGTAAAAAAGACGGGCCAAGACCGCATCTATTTGTGCCTTCCTTTGTGGATGTCATGTAGTCTACAGGGTCCTTTACCTTCGTGGGGGTGAGAGAGGTGAAGGAGATGCACTAGGAGTAGAACCCTCCAAGACCATGTGCACTCTCAGAAGAAGAAATTATAGTAGCAACAACATAGGGTCCCTTTTGCAGTAGCCACATGAGAACCTTAAGTAACTCCTCCATAAGTGGATGCAATAGTCTTTACTCTCTTCGCGCGAGGAAATGCCTCGACCTCTCGTGCCAACCTTGCTTTCTCTGCCTCGAAGATGACGTTGCAAGTTGTATTCCCCTCTCTTTTAATGCAAAGAAGATGGACCTTCAACCTATCAGGGATCCCACCTCTTTTCAATCCACACCACCTACACATGTACTTGCGAGTGCCTCCTTTCTTGGTGTTGTAGCTACCCAACATATTAACTTGACTCCACCAAAAATCTAATTGGGTGAGCTCCGCCTTGGGATGAGACGAAGGGATATGACTTCTTGAAGCCATAGAAGCTTGAAAGAGGCTGAAATTGGAAAGAGGGCTGAAGGGCTGAAAGAGAGAGCCGAAACTTGAAAGTGGGGCCTGAAAGAGGACATAAGAGATGGCTGAAAGAGGGGGCTGAAGATTGCAAAACCACAACTAGTTTACATGATCTAGAGGTGGAGAAGGGCAAGTGGGCAAGACCCAAGATCCCCAAAAAGAAAAGGACCTGCAAAATCTACCCCATAGGGGAGGTAGAAAATGAGCAGCATGTACTCCTAAGATGTAGAGTCTACGCACACATTAGAGGAGGGTATGGGGTCAGCAGAGATAAACTGAAAAATCTATTGGAGCAACCAACCAAAAAGCTAGGAAACACTTTGTTGGGTGTTGGAAGCAATGGAAGCACAATGGAAAAAAACGAGATGCTGTAATAGATTTCTGCAAAACTGAAGAGTGGAGGCTCAAGGGAGAGCCAACATAACAAAACCCTAGGGCGAACTGCCCTAACTGGACTAAGTGTCCTAACTGACCTAGATGGTACATAAACTAACTGTACCAATAGTCCTAACTAACTATAACTAGGCCTACAAGGCTCATACCCAGGTACAAGTGGCATCTATGAATAGCCCATGAGATAGCCTACAAACCCCCCTCCATGGTATGGGCTGAAGTATCCTGGACATGGATCAGGATACCTAATTATCTAGTGTCATGGTTGCACATGTTCGTCCCGTAGGATATAGCAACCTATAACTAAATAGAGTACAACAGATCAAGTTACAAAAGGTACTAAGTTTAAAAAGCTTGCCGAAAAGCCTCAAACTTAGGTCGAGGTAAAGCCTTTGTAAAAAGATCTTCCAAGTTGTCTTCAGTGGGAACACAAGACAACTCAATATCACCTACTGATAATCACTCTCTGACATAGTGATAGTGAACCTCAATGTGCTTTGTGCAAGCATGGAAAACAGGATTCCGTGCAACAACCAAAGCACTCTGACTATCAGTGAAGATGATAGTAGGAGCAGTCTGACATGCACAAAGATTTGCGAGTAGCTTCCGAAGCCAAACACACTCCACTGTAGCTATAAAAGCCGCTCTGTACTCAACTTCACAGCTAGAAGTAGCAGTTGTACTCTGCTTCTTGCTAAACCAAGAAACACATGAAGTACCAAGCATAAAATAGTTGCCACTATGAGACACACGAGTGTCACAACAACCAGCCCAATCACTATCAGTGAATCCATGCATGACAAGTGAAGTATCAGCCCCATAAAGAAGGCCTAAATGCTGAGTGCCTTTAAGATATCTAAAAACACGCTTCACGGCATGCCAATGGTGCATAGATGGGCTGTGCATATATCTGCTCGACTGTGAGACAGCATACTGTAGATCAGGTCTCGTATGGCATAGGTAAATCAAACAACCAACTGCCTGCTGATAGAGAGTGACATCACATGTACCGCTGCCATCCTCAAAAGAGAAGTGAAAACTAGTCTCTAATGGTGTGGATACTAGCTTGCAATCCTCAAACTGAAAACGCTACAAAAGTTGTCCAATGTACTAAGGGCTATGCTCAGCAGCATGGCATTAACTTTGAGGAGACTTTTGCTCCCACTTCCAGGATCACTACCATTCGCATTGTTATTGCCTTTGCTGCCCACTTTCATTGGTAGATACATCAGCTTGATATTAAGACAACTTTCCTTCATGGGCATTTGCAGGAAGAGGTCTATGTTTTCCAACCTCTTGGCTTTGAGGTTGAAGGTTCTGAAAGCAAGGTATGTCACTTGAAAAAGGACCTCTATGGATTGTAGCAGGCACCTCGGGCTTGGTATTTGAGAATTCATTCTCATTTGCTCACACTTGGCTTTCAGAACAGCCCTACAGAGGCTACCCTTTACATCTGCAAGCGTGGGACAGAACAGCCCTACAGAGGCTACCCTTTACATCCGCGAGCGTCGCTTTGAGGTTGAAGGTTCTGAAAGCAAGGTATGTCGCTTGAAAAAGGCCCTCTATGGATTGAAGCAGGCACCTCGCGCTTGGTATTTGAGAATTCATTCTCATTTGCTCACACTTGGCTTTTAGAACAGTCCTACAGAGGCTACCCTTTACATCCGCAAGCGTGGGACAGATTTGTTGATTTTAGTCCTTTATGTGGATCACATGCTTGTAACTGGGACACATGCTCAGCAAATTGCAGATTTTAAAGTCGATTTGCAGCAGACATTTGCTATGTTTGATATTGGTCTTCTGCACTACTATCTGGGCATTCAATTTGCTAGCAGTGAGGGGGGCATTTTGATGTCACAATCCAAGCAACAAGACGGGCTTTGTAACAGTCCACTGAACCATCAGCTTTCCGTTTGATCTTGTAAACCCACTTATCTTGCCATAAGGCAAATCACACAACTCCCAAGTGTCATTTTAATGGATAGAATCCAATTCAGCTTGCATGGCCTTCATCCAACAATCATTCTAAAAGGCATCTTGATGACATAATGGCTCTTCATTGCATGCTGTAGCAACCAAAGCATAAGCAACAAAACTAGCATGCTCTTTCCGGACAGATGCTCTAGTACGGGCTGGCAGAGGAGTGTCTTGTTTGCTGTCGTTTAATGTGTCAAAAGGAGCCAGCGGGGTACCTTTTTAGGCTCTTGAATTTTTTCTCTTTCCTGGTCAAGAGCCCAGTGCAAATGATCCTGATCAATGATAGGCATATCAAGCTGAATTTCTGCATGCACATGGGGCTATAAATGACCGACAGATGGAGGAGGGACAACCTCAGATGGAACATCATCCCGAGCATCGGATGGAAACAAAGGCATCAAGCTGTCAAATATGTCTAGGGCATCAACAACGGGCTGTTTTTGACAGTCAAGCAAAGGCATAGTGCCACAAATGAGTATCTGCCATGGTACAACCAATAGCAAAGGCATGTGCATCGGCAAGTGCAGCATCATCATCCGAACATCTGTCATAAGCATCAAGTCTGTAAAGACTGCTAGACAATGTGCCAGTCAAAACCAGGGTAGAGGCATGTGTAACATCATACACTGCACACCTCACACCATCAAAAATAACCTGAAAGCCACATGTAGCAATGGCTAAAATAGAAATGAGGTTCTTACGAATGCCTGGAACATAAAGCACATGCTCTAGAGTGACAATACCACCAATGAGTATCTGCCATGGTACAATCAATAGCAAAGGCATGTGCATCGGCAAGTGCAGCATCATCATCTGAACATCTGTCATAAGCATCAAGTCTGTAAAGACCGCTAGACAATGTGCCAGTCAAAACCAGGGTAGAGGTATGTGTAACATCATACACTGCACACCTCACACCATCAAAAATAAGCTGAAAGCCACATGTAGCAATGGCTGAAATAGAAATGAGGTTCTTACGAATGCCTGGAACATAAAGCACATGCTCTAGAGTGACAATACCACCAGAGACAAAAGTAAGAGCAACTTGCCCAATACCTTTCACGGTATATGATGCATTATTGGCACATGTGACACTGCCCCCCCTTAGATGTAAGCTCCAATGAGCTGAATAACTTCCTGCAGGAAGTGATGTGCTTGCTAGCACCACTATCAAAGAACCAAGCATCACGAACATCTGAAACTGCCATACAAGCATCATGAACATCAGGATTATATTGACATGTAACCAAGAAAGCCCAATGGTGGTCTTGTGCGAAATACTGACATGTAACCAAGAAAGCCCAATGGTGGTCTTGTGCGAAATACTGACATGTAACCAAGAAAGCCCAATGGTGGTCTTGTGCGAAATACTGACATGTAACCAAGAAAGCCCAATGGTGGTCTTGTGCGAAATTAGCGGACTCATGTCGATCTTCTGCGCTAGAAGAACCAAATACTGCAAGACTAGACTCTTTCTTTTTCTGTTCAAATGCTATGCGCTTCCTGCATTCAGAAATATCATGCCCAGGTTTCCTGCAATAATTACATCTCTTCTTCTTTTGTTATGCCCTGAAGAAGAGGTACCATGTGAATGATCAGGATGGGAATGAGAGGGCTTTCCAGCTGAAACCTTGCCTTTACCTTTTTGTTTGTGATGGGCAGCAAATGCTTGATCACTTGCCATAGTAGCATTGCGATTCACACGACTTTGCTCCTCCTGAAGAAGAAGAGCAACAAGCTGGTCAAATGAGAAATGACTGGCATCACCCCCTGCAACCAACCTCAATGTAGTTGATATGAATCAGGCAACCCATCAAGGGTATTAGAAACCAGCTCTGAATCAGGCATAATCTCATCAATGTTGGCCAACTGCTCTTTCAAATCCTTCACATTAGTGAGATAGGCATCCATGTTACCACCCTCATCAAGCTTTAAATCTTTCAACTGCCTACGAAGATAGGCAACCCTCGCCTCATTCCGCACCTGATACAAAGATGCAAGCTGATCCCATGCTTGCTTGGCTGCCTTGCAAGACCGAATATGAGGGATAATAACCCGTTTCACTAAAAGAGGAATCAAGGCATGTGCTTTGGCATCACGACCATTTCACTGATTTGCTCATGTGAAGGAGGCAAAGCACCTAGAGCAGGAGCACGAGTCCTGGCTGTAGCAGTAGAACCATCACCTGAAGAAGCAGAGGCTGCAGGTGTAGCACCAGTAATAGTGCGTGTACGCCTGGCCTAGAACCTGAAACAATATGCCATAGATTCTTGGCAACCAAAACATGTCCCATCATGTATGACCACATGGGGTAATTGGTGCCATCAAGCTTGTCATCGGCCCCAATCAGCACCTGGAGCAAGAGGTGCAGGAGTCTTGGCTGTAGCAATAGAACCATCACCTGAAGACCCATCACCTGAAGAAGCAGAAGATGAAGAAGCAGAAGCTGCAAGTGTAGCACCAGTAACAATGCGTGTACGCCTGGCCTAGAACCTGAAACAATATGCCATAGATTCTTGGCAACCAAAACATGTCCCATCATGTATGACCACATGGGGTAATTGGTGCCATCAAGCTTGTCATCGGCCCCAATCAGCACCTGGAGCAAGAGGTGCAGGAGTCTTGGCTATAGCAATAGAACCATCACCTGAAGACCCATCACCTGAAGAAGCAGAGGCTGCAAGTGTAGCACCAGTAACAGTGCGTGTAGGCCTGGCCTCAAAACCTGAAACAATATGCCATAGATTCTTCGCAACCAAAACATGTCCCATCATGTATGACTACATGGGATAATTGGTGCCATCAAGCTTGTCATCGGTCCCAATTAGCCCAAACAAATCATCTTTGCCACCAGACATGGTGCTGAAATACAAGGCAAATGCCGGCAAAGCAAATGACCTGGCCTCAAAACCTGAAACAATATGCCATAGATTCTTGGCAACCAAAACATATCCCATCATGTATGACCACATGGGATAATTGGTGCCATCAAGCTTGTCATCGGCCCCAATTAGCCCAAACAAATCATCTTTGCCACCAGACATGGTGCTGAAATACAAGGCAAATGCACCAACTGGCAAAGCAAATGAGAGAAAGGCAACCTCTGAGAATCAAGTGCCAAAAATATGCCCAAGCTTCAAAGCTTATGCCTGCAAAAGACTCTGTTGTCCCAAGGTGTACTTGTTGCAAGAAAAATCCCCAAAAGCAACACAAGGCCTTTCATGTACAGCAGTGACACGCTTTGAAAGCGAGCAAATGAGAACTGGAAACGAGAATTACAACAAAAGAAGTGCTCCCACGAGAAGATTCTTGGCAACCAAAACATGTCCCATCATGTATGACCACATGGGATAATTGGTGCCATCAAGCTTGTCATCGGCCCCAATTAGCCCAAACAAATCATCTTTGCCACTAGACATGGTACTGAAATACAAGGCAAATGCACCAACTGGCAAAGCAAATGAGAGAAAGGCAACCTCTCAGAATCAGGTGCCAAAAATCTGCTCAAGCTTCAAAGCTTATGCCTGCAAAAGACTCTGCTGTCCCAAGGTGTACCTGTTGCAAGAAAAATCCCCAAAGGCAACACAAGACCTTTCCAAAATGCAAATGAAGCAGAAATTGGAAAAAGCCAATGCAGCAATGGCTTACCCAATGATGTACAGCAGTGACACGCTCTGAAAGCGAGCAAATGAGAACTGGAAATGAGAATTACAACAAAAGAAGTGCTCCCACGAGGAGGAGAGTACGTAGAAATGGAGAGAGAGATCCAATGGAAATGAAGCAGAAATTGGAGAGTACGTAGAAATGGACAAAGAGATCCAATGCAAATGAAGCAGAAATTGGAAAAATCCAATGCAACAATGGCTTACCCAATGATGTACAGCAGTGACACGCTCTGAAAGCGAGAAAATGAGAACTGGAAATGAGAATTACAACAAAAGAAGTGCTCCCACGAGGAGGAGAGTACGTAGAAATGGAGAGAAAGATCCAATGGAGAGAAGCTCGCAGGCCGAGGCAAAGGGATGCCAAATGAGAAGGGAAGGGCTCAAACAGAAGTCTCCAAATCAATTCAGTAGCTCCAAATGGCTCCAAACACCGACACGCAACTCGAGGCAACTCCAAAATATTGACACGCAGCTCGAGGCGGCTCCAAAATGTTGGCACACAGCTCGAGGCGGCTCCGAAATGCTGACACACAACTCGAGGCAACAGTGTGTGGATTTCTGACAAAGTACAGATTTCTGACAGTGTACGGATTTCCGTACATGTGTACGGAATTTTTGGTAGTCCGTACAATTGTACGGAGCCCTCATTCTTGCTGGTCTTGCTGGTTTTCACACTCCCACGAGTGTTTGAGACCTTTCCAAGCAGTTCTGTCGTGAAAGATCTCATTCTGACGTGAGAAGATCGCATTTTGGAGCCAGCTATTTGGCAGCCTCTGGAGCCCTCATTCTTGCTGGTCTTGCTGGTTTTCACACTCCCACGAGTGTTTGAGACCTTTCCAAGCAGTTCTGTCGCGAAAGATCTCATTCTGACGCGAGAAGATCGCATTTTGGAGTAGCTACCGCGAAGGAGACGCATTTTGGAGCAAATTTGAGCACTTTTTTGCAGCAAAACCTCATTTGTACAAAAAACTGTAACAGCGTTAGAAATTCCGTACAACCATACGGCCCAAACAGCTGGGGAAACCTGTCAATGGCTGAGGGAATGGATTCCCGACCTGCTCTAATGTAGCATGCAACGGTTATCTGATCTTGTAATTCACAGCAAGACCTTTAGCGAGGAATGAGCGTTGTTCACCATAGAGAGAGAAAGGAGATGACGGTAGAGAGAGAGTAGAGTCGACAACCGATTGGGTCCCTGTACCCACTGAGGGCCCCCTCTCCCAATCAGGGGAGAATTTGCTTTATACTTGGAGAATTGAGAAATACAAAGAACACTCTTCGAGAGAGCACGGAACGCGCTTCTGAAGAGCTCACTGTGCACATGTATAGCAGACCCAAGGACTTGAGAGGCAACGCTGACCAATACCAAGACCTTGATGCTGTCCACACTGACGATGTAGGACGCTTCTGCAAGGCAAGGAAGAGGCTTGTGCTGTCTACCGGTATGCAAGGTTACTGCGTGAGTGAGAGAGTGAAAACTAGAAGTGATAGTAAGAGAACTGAGAGATGACTGAAATATAGAGCTGAGAGTGAGCTGTGTAAACTGAAAAAGAGAGCTGAGAATGTCACAATCTGTGATGTATTCCTTTCTCTATATCTAGACTTATGGATGGTTTGATGAATGGACACTCGTGGAAGGGTATGCCCTTTCGACGGGACACTTCCTATGAGGCACAATCCTTCACAAGAGACATTCTATTGAAGAGACACTCCTATTGTAATGTACCCTCTCATCAAGGGTCACACCCTTCACAAGGGGTACACACCTCTTCATGCACATACACTTTGGAGTACACACCTTTTCATGTGTGACTCTTCACTCTCTATATAAGAGAGGCCCAATTGTATGGATGACACACTACAGACACTCAAGCAATACAAATATTCCTTGTTCTCTGCTATTTCAGTCTCCTTTCTGTTCCTTAGCACATTTCTAAATATAGTAAATCTAGGATTTCTTACAGTGGTATCAGAGCAAATTTCGCTCCTGCCTGTAGGAAATGCCCCCCACCTTCTAGCGCCTATCTGATACATCTCTTTCCGCTAGAAGGATACCCGTGCACATTGTGCATGGAAGAGATGGAGAGAATGAGCGTAAAAATTTTTAGCGCCAACCCTGCCTAAAGTCATCAATGGCCTCTCCATCTCCCACACATCACGAGTTGATGTGAATGGACACGACAAAAATCGTGTCTTTTCATGTGCTTGGGCTGTCCCAAAACCAAGGGACGCACCCTTTTCACCATCGGACACACCTTTTGATGAAGAGTTACACACCCCATCGTGGAAAAAAGGACACGCTTCTTCATGTGGGGACACCCCTTTTACAAACAGGGACACACCTCTTCATGAAAAGATACACCTATTACAAGGGTCACACCCCTTCGAATAGGCACACCTTTTAGCACCAAGCACCTTATAAAAAGGGTACCTAGAGAGGCTAAAAGGCAAACCCAGCCCCATACCTTAGGTCTTACCCTAGACTACCCCTGCGTTATTTAAACCCACACATTAATTTTGGGCAACCACCCAACCTAGGCAGCCAAACGAAAAAGGGACGCTCCATTTGACGCCCGTACGGATTCTTGTCACGCACACCCGTCCACATTCTGCATGGAAGAGATGGAGAGAATGAGCGTAAAAATTTTTAGCGCCAACCCTGCCTAAAGTCATCAATGGCCTCTCCATCTCCCACACATCACGAGTTGATGTGAATGGACACGACAAAAATCGTGTCTTTTCATGTGCTTGGGCTGTCCCAAAACCAAGGGACGCACCCTTTTCACCATCGGACACACCTTTTGATGAAGAGTTACACACCCCATCGTGGAAAAAAGGACACGCTTCTTCATGTGGGGACACCCCTTTTACAAACAGGGACACACCTCTTCATGAAAAGATACACCTATTACAAGGGTCACACCCCTTCGAATAGGCACACCTTTTGGCACCAAGCACCTTATAAAAAGGGTACCTAGAGAGGCTAAAAGGCAAACCCAGCCCCATACCTTAGATCTTACCCTAGACTACCCCTGCGTTATTTAAACCCACACATTAATTTTGGGCAACCACCCAACCTAGGCAGCCAAACGAAAAAGGGACGCTCCATTTGACGCCCGTACGGATTCTTGTCACGCAGGCTCGCCTCCTTTGACCGTACGGATTCTGGTCACGCAGGATCCGCCAAGTCTCCACGCCCTATGCAGCCCCCCCCTCGCCGGTTTGCTGCCCTGGGTTCCTGCCAGTCCCTGCCAGCCTGCCAGCGCTAGATCTGCGCCAGTTTCCATGCCCCTGCTGCTGCGAATCAGCCCTTGGAAGCCTGCAGCCTGTTTCGCCAGCCCTCTATCGTGATCCACCCTGCAGCCTTGGAAGCCTCTATCGCGATCCAGCATTGGTAGCCGCAGCCTGTTTCGCCATACGCAGCCTGCCCCCCCCCCTTTTTTTTTTCGCCAACATATCTGCCTCCTTGCTCAGCAGCGTTTCAGCCCCTCTAATGCGATTCAGACTGCCTGTGAAACGCGCGCTGTTGCTGCCTTCCAATCTGGACCAGCCAGGCCCAGATCTGCTCCTCGCAACCCACTGCAACATGGACCTCTGAACAGAAATCTGCAGGCCTTTTCTACGCAACAAATTGGCAGATTAAATCAATGCCAGGTGGATTCTTTCCATTCTACTTCTAAGGATTCTCTTTCATATTGTCATTTGACGCTTATTATCAAATTACAGCAGATGAAAGACGCTTCCTTAAAGCAAGGAAACCCCTGCTAATTCACCCGTCCCTTCAAGGACACCTCAGGCATCATCTACCACACAATATCGTGTTCAGATTGCACAACCAGCCCATTTCGGAGCTTTGGCATCGTGGGTCTTCTGTGTCACGTGCCCTCCTAGTGATTTGGACCACATCCTATACCTTCTGCGTGAGGCACCTCAGTCACATTACTTCCTCAGCACAATCCAGGTTGTGTTCCTTAAAGCAAGGAAACCCCTGCTAATTCACCCGTCCCTTCAAGGACACCTCAGGCATCATCTACCACACAATATCGTGTTCAGATTGCACAACCAGCCCATTTCGGAGCTTTGGCATCGTGGGTCTTCTGTGTCACGTGCCCTCCTAGTGATTTGGACCACATCCTATACCTTCTGCGTGAGGCACCTCAGTCACATTACTTCCTCAGCACAATCCAAGTTGTGTTCCACGAGAGACGAAGATACCCAGAACCCGATATTCCTCACGAGTTTGCTGTCCATCTTTGGAGAGATTTTTACCCCTCAGCTTCAGCATCTCCAGGGTACTCTCCACCTCCTTCAGCTCCCAGATATCCTCCTATACAGGTTGTACCTTCCCCAAGACAGTATTTACACTCTGAAGGCACTCCTTCTACTGGATATCCTCCACTTCTGACAGCACCTTCACTTCTGACAGTATTTACACTCTGAAGGCACTCCTTCTCCTAGATATCCTCCACTTCCTCAGCACAGTCCAGGTTGTGTTCCACGAGACACGAAGATACCCAGAAACCGATATTCCTCACGAGTTTGCTGTCCATCTTTGGAGAGATTTTTACCCCTCAGCTTCAGCATCTCCAGGGTACTCTCCACCTCCTTCAGCTCCCAGATATCCTCCTATACAGGTTGTACCTTCCCCAAGACAGTATTTACACTCTGAAGGCACTCCTTCTCCTAGATATCCTCCACTTCTGACAGCAGCTCCTTATCCCTTCTCAGATCAGTGGACTCTGCAACCTACCCCTGTACTTTCACGAGCAGTAACACCCATTTCGGCATCACCAGTGTTACCTCAGACAGGACCTCCTTTACCAGATTTCCACGGCTGGTTCCATCCTGCTTCTCCTGCCCCCTCCAACATGAGCAACCTCAGGGAGCAGCCCGAATCTTCTTCTAGGAATGGTACAAACTAGAGCGCAAGTTCGTGCTTTTCTCACGGGGACCTCAGATATGTCGCAATGCTCGCGTGCAGCCTCTCCAGAGATCAGCGACTCAAGTCCAAAAAAGACCCCTGAAGTCAACATACAAGGCGAAACACTACTGCAACTTCAAATTTTCCACCTTCAGGACAGCATCTCCGATTTGGTCCAGAAAGTCCAACAACTCCAAGATTCTCGCAGTACCACACATACAGAGGATGACGTGACGCAACCAGACGACTATGTGGACTCATTACCACCAGAGGTACAAAACACTGAACTCCGTGCCCGCTACCGTTTGCTCCAAGCTTCCAAAACTAAAAGACTTGACATTAAACTTTCGGAAGCCTACACTGGTCAACGAAATCGCCGAACAGTTGACCAATGGCTCGCAAAAATGCGCATGTACTTTGATACTGTTGACCTCACTTAAGGCAAAAAGATTGCCTTGGCAACCTCCCTCCTTAAGGATACAGCTTTCCTATGGTGGCAACGACGCTTAAAGGACGGCAAAAGTGTGTTAACCTAGGAATGTTTTGAACATGTGCTCCGTAAACAGTTCATACCTGCCAATGCGGACTTCCAAGCACGTTTAAAACTCCGACAGTTGGAGCAAACTATGGTGGCAACGACGCTTAAAGGACGGCGAAAGTGTGTTAACCTAGGAATGTTTTGAACACGTGCTCCGTAAACAGTTCATACCTGCCAATGCGGACTTCCAAGCACGTTCAAAACTCCGACAGTTGGAGCAAACAGGCTCCCTGTCTTCCTACATCTCTCAGTTCACCACATTGGTGCTGGAGATTGATGGTTTAACTGATGATGATCGCCTTCATGCTTTCATCTCAGGCCTAAATCCCTCGTTACGCATTGATGTCCTTAAAGCAAACATCACCACCACAGTTGGCGCTATTGCTTACGCAGAGCGCATTACAGATTTTCAAAACACAGGCAAGCAGAGTGCTAATAGAACACATAACTCTACTATGGCCAAAGGTGCTCGCCTTTAAGATAACACCAGGTTTAGAAAAAACTCGAGTAATCAAGGTCAGCAACAGTCTCAAGATCCACACAAGTCTCAAAAATCGTATGCTGGATTCCAACAGAAGCACTCCTCCAAGGATCGCGCCTCTTCTTCTTCACAAAGTCATTACCGTCATCCCCAACATAAAGGTGCGGCCACTGACAAGAAGAACAACTCCAGCACAAAAGGACTTTGTACCATCTGTATAGGCGACCATAGATGGTTCGATTGTCCCAAGCGACCAAAGCAAAATTCCAATATGAAACCTAGCACTTCCCAAACAGAAGATGCTACCCCAGCACAAGACAAGAAAGGCAAAGCTGTTCGAATGGCAAATACCATCCACCTGAGCCTTGCCAGCAACCCCGAACCTTCCCTGGCCACTCAAGTACTTTGTGTTCAAGGATCGATTCGTGGAACAACGGTCACTATCCTCATCGACAATGGCTGCTCTCATAACTCCCTAGCTAGTTCTATGGTCGACAAACTTCAGTTGACCACCAGTCCTAGTCTCATGGACTATCAGATTGAACTCGCAAATGGAACTACCTTCTTGTGCAACACCAGGATCAAAAACTTGTCTTTTCGCATCCAACATTATACGGACAAGTTGAACTTTGACATCATGCCTCTTTCTTGTGCAACACCAAGATCAAAGACTTATCTTTTCGCATCCAACATTATACGGACAAGTTGAACTTCGACATCATGCCTCTTTCTTGGTACGATGTCATAAGTTTTCGCAGCCATACTATCCAGTTTGTCCACCAGGGAAAACTTATTGAGCTAACTGGTTCTAGGGACTCTCCTTCAACCCCAGTTGCCTCTGCCCTACAAGTAAAGAAGTGGGTTCGTAAACGTCAAGTAAAGCCTTCACTTCTGTTGGTTACGACAGTAAAGGAGACACCAACAAAGGATCCTCCTGAATACCTTAACCAACCTTTTTTCCAGCCCTACCTGGATATTTTTCCAGAGGAATTGCCAAAGCAGTTATCACCTCGACGACCATTGGATCACCCAATCGAACTTATTCCCGACAGTAATCCACCGTCGAAACCTCCTTATCGGATTTCTTACACTCAAAATGAAGAAATCCAAAGACAGGTGACCGAACTACTCGACAAAGGACACATTCGGCACAGTCGCAGCCCTTTCGGATCTCCTGTACTACTTGTGGAAAAAAAGAATAAGTCAATGCGCCTCTGCATCGACTACCGAGTCCTCAATAAGCTCACTATCAAAAACAAGTATCCATTGCCTCGCATCGATGACCTCTTCGATCAACTTCTACACGCAACACAATTTTCAAAGATTGATCTTCGTTCAGGTTATCATCAAATTCGCATATGAGAAGGCGATGAGTACAAGACAGCTTTTCGAACCAAGTATGGACACTATGAATGTTTGGTCATGCCTTTTGGGTTAAACAATGCCCCGGCCACATTCATGACACTAATGAACGACATCTTCAGGCCTTTCCTCGATAAGTTCGTCATCGTTTACCTCGATGACATCCTCGTTTTCAGCAGATCCCTACATGAGCACAAACAACATCTTCACCAAGTTTTTAAAGTTCTCCGTGCAAATTCTCTCTACATCAACATTGAGAAGAGTGAGTTCTTCAAGACCCAACTCGAATATTTGGGACATGTTATTTCAGCTCAAGGCATCTTTGTGGATCCCAAGAAGGTCGAGGTAATCCGAAACTGGCATACTCCTAAGAATGTTCATGATGTCCGCTCTTTTCTCGGATTTGCAAACTTCTACCATACAAAGGTCTATCAATTTTCCGAAATCGCAGCTCCTATGTCCGAATTATTGAAAAGCACAGCAGTTTTTCAGTGGCTTCCCGAAACAGAGTATAGTTTCCAACAACTCAAGCAAGCACTCACTACCACACCAGTTATGGCTATTGCTGACCCAAACCTTCCATTTGAGGTCATGACCGACGCTTCCGACATCGCTACAGGAGCAGTCTTCATGCAAGAAGGCAGAGTTATTGCTTTTGACAGCCATAAACATTCCGATATCCAAACCCGATACCCGGTTTATGATAAGGATTTTCTTGCCGTTGTACATGCTTATCGCTCTTGGAAACATTATCTCATGGGAGCCGACTCGGTGGTCAAGACAGACCATCACTCTTTAAAGTATATCTTTACTCAGCCAGTCATGAACGCTCAACAAGCACGCTGGGTAGAGTTTCTGGCCAATTTTCACATGACCATTGAGTACATTCCAGGACTACGCAATGTAGTTGCAGATGCTCTCAGCAGGTTAACTCTAGCATCAGCTATGGTAATCTCTACATTATCTGTGGATATTTCGAATTCATTCAAAGGGAAGCATTTCAATGATAAAGATTTCGGCACAACAGTACAAGTTCTTTCCAAAGATCAACCTTCGACTTCCGAACAGAAGATTTTCTCATCCTATTCTTATACGGACGACCTTCTGTATTATCAAGATCGCGTCTATGTACCACATGACAAGGATGTTCGACGTCTTTTGTTAAAAGAGCATCATGTAGTTCCTTATGCTGCCCATCCAGGCATCAACAAGACTTATAGGTTACTCAGTGCAACATACTACTGGCCTCAGATGAAAAGCGACGTCATCAAAATGGTTACATCTTGCTTATCTTGTCAACAAATGAAAGCAAGCCGACGACTTCCAACAGGACTTCTTCAGCCTCTTCCAGTTCCAACTGAAAGGTAGAAAAGTATTTCCATGGATTTCATTACAACACTACCACGATCCTCCAGAGGTAACACTCAGATTATGGTAATTGTTCATCGATTGTCCAAAATGGCACACTTTGTTGCTTGCAAAAGCAGTGCACACGCTCCGGACATAGCCAAACTCTTCATACAACACATCTTCCGACACCATGGATTGCCCAAGAATATTATATCCGACAGAGATCATAAGTTTACCAGTCACTTTTGGATTTCACTGTTCGAATCTTTGGGTACAACTCTACTGTTTAGTTCAGCCTATCACCCAAAATCAGATGGCCAAACTGAAAGAGTCAACCAAGTTTTGGAAGAAATGCTTCGACGTTATATATTCAGTCACGCCTAGCAACTTGGGAAGAGTATCTACCACTCCTTGAGTTTGCTTATAATAACTCTTTCCATAGTGCCATCCGCATGACTCCATTCCAAGCACCTTATGGACACACTCCGATCGTACCAACGAATTTTGTACTTCAACATCGAGTGGCTCTAGCTAATCAACTAGTTCAAGAAATGCAAGACATTCTACTCCAAGTCAAGGATCATATGCGAAAAGCGCAAGAGCGGTATCAACGGCCTGCCAACAAACATCGACGTCACCTGGAATTTGACACTGGTGACATGGTGCTATTATTTGTAGCCCCACATCGCTATAAGACGGTTAAGTCTGTGTTTCCTAAGTTGCGACCAAGATACTATGGACCTTTTTGGATCATCAAGAAAAATTCACCTTTAAGTTACAAATTGGAATTACCACCATCATGGGGTAAAATCCATCCGACATTTCATATTTCTTGGCTAAAGACGTACATTCCAAGCGATGAAGCAGTTCCTCCTGCAGGTGATTATGTCCCATAAATCGAAGACGATTATGTTCTCCTTATTCCTGATCGTATTCTAAACCATCGACAACGAGAGACTCGACATGGACTTATCACGGAATTCCTTGTTCTTTGGCGAGATCTGGACGACTCCGACGCTACTTGGCAATCTGATGAAGACTTACAGCAATTTTACAGCATATGCGAAAAGCGCAAGAGCGGTATCAACGGCCTGCCAACAAACATCGACGTCACCTGGAATTTGACACTGGTGACATGGTGCTATTATTTGTAGCCCCACATCGCTATAAGACGGTTAAGTCTGTGTTTCCTAAGTTGCGACCAAGATACTATGGACCTTTTTGGATCATCAAGAAAAATTCACCTTTAAGTTACAAATTGGAATTACCACCATCATGGGGTAAAATCCATCCGACATTTCATATTTCTTGGCTAAAGACGTACATTCCAAGCGATGAAGCAGTTCCTCCTGCAGGTGATTATGTCCCATAAATCGAAGACGATTATGTTCTCCTTATTCCTGATCGTATTCTAAACCATCGACAACGAGAGACTCGACATGGACTTATCACGGAATTCCTTGTTCTTTGGCGAGATCTGGACGACTCCGACGCTACTTGGCAATCTGATGAAGACTTACAGCAATTTTACAGCAGTATTTTCAGAATTTACCGTGATATTTTCTGCATCAGTTCATTATCTCCACCAGGGTCTTATTTTGAGTGGGAGGGGATGTCACGATTTGTGACGTATTCCTTTCTCTATATCTAGACTTATGGATGGTTCTCCTTATTCCTGATCGTATTCTAAACCATCGACAACGAGAGACTCGACATGGACTTATCACGGAATTCCTTGTTCTTTGGCGAGATCTGGACGACTCCGACGCTACTTGGCAATCTGATGAAGACTTACAGCAATTTTACAGCAGTATTTTCAGAATTTACCGTGATATTTTCTACATCAGTTCATTATCTCCACCAGGGTCTTATTTTGAGTGGGAGGGGATGTCACGATCTGTGACGTATTCCTTTCTCTATATCTAGACTTATGGATGGTTTGATGAATGGACACTTGTGGAAGGGTATGCCCTTTCGACGGGACACTTCCTATGAGGCATAATCCTTCACAAGAGACATTCTATTGAAGAGACACTCCTATTGTAATGTACCCTCTCATCAAGGGTCACACCCTTCACAAGGGGTACACACCTCTTCATGCACATACACTTTGGAGTACACACCTTTTCATGTGTGACTCTTCACTCTCTATATAAGAGAGGCCCAATTGTATGGATGACACACTACAGACACTCAAGCAATACAAATATTCCTTGTTCTCTGCTATTTCAGTCTCCTTTCTGTTCCTTAGCACATTTCTAAATATAGTAAATCTAGGATTTCTTACAAAGAAAGCTGAGGAAACAGTGTCCAAACCTCTCTCCGTTTGCTGGTCCAAACCTCCGACTGTTGTGCTGCGTGGTCACCTTCAGATCAGGCTGAACTGATGCCCAAGGGACTGAGGCTAGAGCAGGGCCAGATCTGAGGATCTCAGGGGCTGCACAGGAGGCTGAAGTGGAGCTGTAGGAGGACTGAAGGCAGGAGCAAACTGAATGAGAAAACAGGGCAGCCAAGGGGCCCTTTTATAGGGCTGGACTGAGCCAACCCAGTCTGTAAACAGACCGACTCAGTCTGTTTGGCCTACAACCAGCCTATAAAAAGCCCTCCCTGGCTCATTTGCCAAGGGAGTTTTTGGGCAGCACAAGAGGCTGAAGTGGAGCTGTAGGAGGACTGAAGGCAGGAGCAAACTGAATGAGAAAACAGGGCAGCCAAGGGGCCCTTTTATAGGGCTGGATTGAGCCAACCCAGTCTATAAACAGGGCAGCCAAGGGGCCCTTTTATAGGGCTGGACTGAGCCAACCCAGTCTGTAAACAGACCGACTCAGTCTGTTTTACAGACTGGCTGGCCTACAACCAGCCTATAAAAAGCCCTCCCTGGCTCATTTGCCAGGGGAGTTTTTGGGCAGCCTGCAAAGGCTGCCTTCCCTGCTTACCTGTCCAGCCTTTGGGGACCCTAGAGGGACTCCTAACCTAAGCTAAGACCTAAACTATAAGATGGAAACACTTAACCTACTGTTCTCCAATGGGTACTAGTGAACAAGAACTGACTACTGACTTGACCTAAGGCTGAGAGACTGACCTATGTAGCTTGTGCCTGACTGTCCCTGGACAAGGGCTCACAGGGCAGCCAAGGGGCCCTTTTATAGGGCTGGACTGAGCCAACCCAGTCTGTAAACAGACCGACTCAGTCTGTTTTACAGACTGGCTGGCCTACAACCAGCCTATAAAAAGCCCTCCCTGGCTCATTTGCCAGGGGAGTTTTTGGGCAGCCTGCAAAGGCTGAGAGACTGACCTATGTAGCTTGTGCCTGACTGTCCCTGGACAAGGGCTCACAGGGCAGCCAAGGGGCCCTTTTATAGGGCTGGACTGAGCCAACCCAGTCTGTAAACAGACCGACTCAGTCTGTTTTACAGACTGGCTGGCCTACAACCAGCCTATAAAAAGCCCTCCCTGGCTCATTTGCCAGGGGAGTTTTTGGGCAGCCTGCAAAGGCTGCCTTCCCTGCTTACCTGTCCAGCCTTTGGGGACCCTAGAGGGAATCCTAACCTAAGCTAAGACCTAAACTATAAGATGGAAACACTTAACCTACTGTTCTCCAATGGGTACTAGTGAACAAGAACTGACTACTGACTTGACCTAAGGCTGAGAGACTGACCTATGTAGCTTGTGCCTGACTGTCCTTGGACAAGGGCTCACAAAGGGGTCACAGCATACGACAAAATCTCCTATCTGGGAACTATAGTGCACTTGTCGATGTAGCCAGTGTGTCACCTTGCACCCAAGTGCAGGGGTGCATGTGACATCTAATACCACTGTTGGGTGTTGGAAGCAATGAAAGCACAATGGAGAAAAACGAGATGCTGTAATAGATTGTTGCAAAACTGAAGTGTGGAGGCTCAAGGGTGAGCAAACATAACAAAACCCTAGGGCTAACTGTCCTAACTGGATTAAGTGTCCTAGCTGACCTAGATGGTACATAAACTAACTGTACCAATAGTTCTGACTGACTATAACTAGGCCTACAAGGCTCATACCAAGGTATAAGTGGCATCTATGGATAGCCCATGAGATAGCCTACATACTTAAAAGAGGTTTTGGACCACCGCAAGAAAGTACTAGGACTAGCACACAAATTAGCCCAACAGTACTCGCTACAAAGCAAGATTGTAATATTTTCTTCCACTAATTGTAAGGGATCATTATTAGTTAATAGTAATCGCCAGTCCCATAGATCATGAAGGGTCTCGTGCGGACTTTAATACAATCATACTATATCATCTCTCTCTCTCTCTCTCTCTCTCTCTCTCTCTCTCTCTCTCTCACACACACACACAACTTGGGAGAAGAGATGCACTCCACATATCATTATCTTGACCAAGGGTACACAAAGACTACCTTGGAGAGCTCTCTCATCACCTATGCAGCTTGCATCTTAGTGAAACGAGCCATGTCAAATATGCATAGGCCGCCAAGTGGTTCAAGGGTCTCGTGCGGACTTTAATACAATCATACTATATCATCTCTCTCTCTCTCTCTCTCTCTCTCTCTCTCTCTCTCTCTCACACACACACACACACAAAACTTGGGAGAAGAGATGCACTCCACATATCATTATCTTGACCAAGGGTACACAAAGACTACCTTGGAGAGCTCTCTCATCACCTATGCAGCTTGCATCTTAGTGAAACGAGCCATGTCAAATATGCATAGGCCGCCAAATGGTTCTTAGCAAGGCGTGTCAATCAATCATTCACCTCCATAGCAATACTCACTAGATGCCGTTCCTCTTGTGTCTGACACGAGGAGATCCATCAGGTCATCCGAGATGAACGATGGTCAGTTTAATGCATACGACTTTTGTATCCCCTCCACAACCACATGCGACCAAAATGGCCTTCTACCAAAAACACTTCCTCCACCAGTACGAGGATAGTTCATCTAAGCTCCTCCAAGGTACCTATAAAACCATCCATCTCACACGGTATGGATCAATGTGGGCCAGCCCAAGACCTTATCCCATAGATTCCATATCAAGGTCGCATGCAAGATTTCAGCCACATGGCATCATAGAGACTGGAGACATGCACTCTCTATGGCACACGAGAGATAAAGAAAGAGGAGCATATCTTAATACAATATGAGATTCGAGGAAAGATGCCACTACCTTTCCAAACACAGATACGAGGATACGAGCAAAGTCATTGACAATTCATATCAGAGATTGACAATAGGAGATCATGGACTGCTAGTTTGCAAAGGAAGATGGGATTGGGAGACGTTATGATCATGACCTTGAGTTTGATATTCATGCACCATTATAATTGCAATATTATATTCATGCACCGTTAAGATCATGACCTTGAGTTTGATATTCATGCACCATTATAATTGCAATATTAACATCAAGCTGCCACAGGTCATGTACAGATATCACACTCAGCGAGGAGCCGAGTGCACCACCAATAGATCTCAAATATGTTCCAAAGACACTAGAACTCCAAGTTGGACCCACGTTCCACCCACAAAGAGCTCTGGATACTCTTGGCTAACACATGACTAACACATAGAACGTGAGCTAGTATGAACCACTAGAGCTTTTCAAAGGTGTGATAAACACCTCTAGTTTCCGCCATGAGGATGTACTCTCACAATGTTCTTCGGCTTTTTTAAGCTTCTACCAACGTTAATAAACCTCTCTCTCTCTCTCTCTCTCTCTCTCTCTCTCTCTCTCTCGTGAGCAAAGCACGCACTATCGAGGTCCGGTCTATCTCAGCTCTCCTCACAGAAGACCGCCAGAGATGAGGCGTCACTATTGACATAGCCCATTGAATACAAAGGTTGAGGAGACCACGTCCTCCACCACAGCGAGAGACAACTCGGCAAATGTAGGTCCAAGACATCTTTGCAGCCCACCACAGAGCCACAATGGTGCCGACGTTTGGATCATGAGTTTCAATTTCAATTTTCAGTTTTGAAGTTTGAGTTTGAGCTCTTTAGCTTAGCATAGCACATAGCAAGGACCCTAGCACGCCCTTTGCTTCAGCCCACAAGCTTGTACAGTTTTGAAGTTTGAGATTGAGCTCTTTAGATTAGCATAGCACGTAGCAAGGACCCTAGCGTGCCCTTTGCTTCAGCCCACAAGCTTGTATGAGTTTCTTCTCTTGATGTACTTTGTCCCATGGGCCCGTGAGACCTTTCGAGGAAATCTCTCTCTCTCTCTCTCTCTCTCTCTCTCTCTCTCGTGTCCCTAGGGCTTCATGGAAGAGGTCAACAAACAAACACACAAACCCATAAGAGTGGTGACTGGAGAGAGAGACTTCAAAGTCCTCGACAAAAATGTGATCAAGATTTCTTCTTCATGGAAGTTGCATTACCATTGAGTGACAACCACAGGACAAGAGACCCAGGCCTTACCACACGTAGTGACCAGAGCAGCAAGACTTTGGACACCAGCCCTGCGATTTCTCATCCCATTTGTCGCGGCCTGCCAATGACGGGATGCCTTACGTCGTTTATGATTCCACCCAAACAAGCGAGCAAAGGTAGAAAGTAGTACATGTTTGGGAGACATCATGACTCCTAGTAGGATTTCAGCCAAGCACGAGCACCAACTTGCCTTGACCATGGCCAAGCTATCAAAGGACCAACCACCAAAGGATCATGGTATACACATCTACACATCCAAAATGTGTTTTTCTATTGCTCCACATTATCGGGGGCGGGGGCGGGGGCGTCCAACACCTCTAATTGAGGCCATCTTGCAATACCTCGCTAGTTATCATGGAAACATTTTCATGTTGCCCATTGAGCATCTAGACAAGGAAAGCTGAATTGAGGTAGTTGTTACGACGCAATTGTGATGAGAAAGCTTGACCATCGAAACATTTCTTTATGTTGCATGCAGGTCAACGAGTGATGTTTATAAAAAGGCTCGTATCCACCGTGTTACACTTTTGAAGTGGAACATATAGACGTCTTCACCACTATGCAATAAACATGAAGCACCCAAAAAGGAGTGTAAAAGAACAACCTGGATTGAGTGGACGCCTACGAAGAAGGCATGTCTGTTCGCAAATCTGCATTGCTGTGCCAAAAAACTGGTTTGGCAAAGGCCGACACGCTCTCTGTTGTTACATATAAAATCAGTCACTAAAACTAAAGGTACACTGATGCTGACTGAAATCGATAATTATAGGACAGATTACAGACACCAACTAGCAATAATTTACACTCGCGAGACAAAAGTTGGGGGGAATTCCATTCTGGGTGCTTACTGGTGAGCTCAAATATACGTCACGCATTCCCCCTTCTTGCAACATTGCCGGATCGTGGATCACGTTCTTGCTCACTACGGACGAAAGAAGCATACTGCCCATTCTCGTGGGAAGTCGGGGCAAAGCAAAGCAAAATCGCTGGGGAAGGAAGGAGTGCAGGAGGGGGATGCAATGAGGGCGTTGACGAGGGACTGACAGAGAAAGGGAGGAGGGTAATAATCCGAGGGAGGAAGGGGTAACGAAGAAACGGGAGATGCGGCGGGATGAGAGATGAAGTGTTCAAAATATCGGCGAGGGTGGCGGGGGATCATCAGCCGCCAGCTGCCTAATATTAGAACGTGAAAATGCAGCCAAGGTACTTGGACAGAAAAAGCTTATTCCGTAGCATCGTAATGCGCCGCACAAAAGAACCCAATTCTTGGAGCTCAATTTTTGTTGCAGATCCAAAAGAGGGCTCTAGCATCACACAGACTCCATAGCCAAATCGCCCAAGCTCAGTTCCTTCACAGAAGCAAAAGGAGAGCAAGAGAGAGAGAGAGAGAGAGATGCCGCCAAGCACTTACACATACAGATCCTATTTATTACCTTCGTTCTTAAGCCCTATAAACCCTAATGCCTTGTTCAATCTAGAGAGCCGTTTGGAAATTGCCATCCCATCATTCCATCTCACCTTCACATGATTTCATTGCAATCACCCTCGTGTCATTGCCCCCGTCTCACATGATGTCATCGCAACAAACACTATGTGTCGGTTCCAACAGGGCGGTTTCCTAGGGTTTGCGGCGACAGACTGCTTCTACGTGAATTGAAGATTATTGGCACGTACGGCCCAATTGGTAACTCGTACTTTGGGCACGGCGGGTGTATGCCGGACACACTTTTTCTTCCGATGGATAGGAAATACTCCCAGCCCCTTTCTCATGGATGTGTTTACACAATAGCACGCTATAAAGCATGATGTCATTGCAAGCACCATTGAATGGGCGTTATATATAACCTGTAAACTACATACAATGAACCTGTAACATTTTCAATTTCACCTGTAATAAATGTTTTCTCAATTTTGTAAAATCTACAAATTTTAAGCAATTCAGTTATTTAAAATCTACAAATTCTCAAGAAAACCCTTCAAATTTTAGAAACCCCAAGTTTACTGATTTGTTGAGAAAATTATTTTCTATGAACACTAGTGCCATTGTAAACACCATTGAATGCTCACTCCTTGGCTGCCTAGAAATATATAAATAATACCCACTCTTAACAATAATACTTAAAAGAAAATAGTACTGGTACTTGGCAAATAATAGTACCACTAAGCACTACTGGTTAGCAAATACATAGTTAGAAAATAGCACTATTGATTTGCATTGTTTGTTTACGGCAAGCAGCCTAGGGAGATGTTTGGGATTTCTCGCACCTCCTTGAGCTACATGTCATGAATGTAAGCCCTTGATTTAGTTGAGATGTTTGGGGTTTCTCACACCTCCTTCAGCCACTTGTCATGAATGTAAGCCCTTGATTTAGTTGATTTAGGCCCTTGATTTAATGGTAAGCTAAACTATATAAACATTTAAACTGTGATTGCAAGAAGCAAATGGTCTACTCAATTTTCGATGCAAGGTGCAACGTGCAGTCTTCAACGAACAGCTAAAAGAAAACCACGAATCTAAGTATTCCTTGATTTAGTTGAGTTAGGCCCTTGATTTAGTGAAAAACTAAACTATATAAACGAACGAACAGCTAAAAGAAAACCATGAATCTATTCCTGTAAGTAACAACTACGACTAACCAAATGTCTAAGTCTATGATGTTTGATACTCATGAGAGAATTCTTTCAATTCATTTTTTGTTTGTCTAATCAACAGTATAGAATTCTTGACCATGTCTCACGAATCCCACCGCAAGGAAATGCTTTCAACATGGCTTCAGAATAGCTTTGTATCTTTTCACTGTCATAGACACTATGCTACGGTCATCATCGTCAGGGCTAGGCAAGCTCTTTTATGGGCTGAGTGCATGCCTCTTATACACCTTTTTCCTTGAAGTACGCTTGCTACCTTGTTGGTGCCAATCCACTCATCTTGGTTGTCACCTTCTTCTCAAAACCCACCAACTCTACCTTGGCTGCCCTCCTATAATTTGGGCATCAGTTCTCACACACCAATGCAGCAGGATTGACAGAAAGTGAAGCTGTGATCGATAAGAAGAGGCTGCGAAGAGAGACAACATCTCGGTCAATTCTACAAGCTGAGATTTTGAGGAAGGCTATGGAATCCATTACCGAGTTCCAACCGCCTATTGATTCATGCGCCAGCACTTGGGGTTGAGCGCATTGATTAGTTCTCCTTTATTTTTGGATTAGCACGTGGTTCTCAAACCCACGTAACAAGCTTTTGCACAACTCTAATTGCAAAACGCTTTTCAATAGACTCGGTGTCAGATCCGTTGCAAGGCTGAGCTTGAATTCACTGGAATACTTTTTCATGTGGTTGAAAAGATCGCTGGCATAGACCCTTACCGCTTCCTTGACATAGTCTACTACAGTTTGGAGAACCGGAGAAGTGGCCGTTACATCCTTGTAGGAGCCTGTCTCTACCATGTTTGCTAGGTGAACTTCTCAATCTACTGTGTTAAAGCCTTATTGCACTGCTCCAGCCGTTGCATGTTAGTATATTGGTGCTATAGTAGCTGGTGGTAGTGTTGTTCTCCAATTCATTCATCAGAATGTGTTCTATTTGACCCTCTTTCCTCGTGACCTCAAAATGGCGCTGTTATTTTCCTGGCTATCTTCGTGGTGCTGGACCTTATCATGCTAGTCAACTACATATTCAATGCCCTCAGACTCGCATCCTAGCGTACTTTGACCTTGTGCACGGCTTTCTTTCACTCGTGAGGCACGGTGGCTTACTTCATTGGGCCTGTTATGTTCCTTCGGTGGCGTTTGATGTAGTGTGTCCTTTGGTGCCTTGTGAATATACTCGCTCCATTAGCTCGCAGAATGGATGCTTCTTCTTTGTATGAACCGTGGACAGCTTGTATGGTCGAGGGTTGATTGAATGAGGATAGCTTGTATGGTCTGATTTATAGAGATGGCGAAATGAAAAACGTCTCACAACTGAGCTTTGCCTTTGTATTTTGAATAGCGTACACTTGGTTTGGAAGTATGCCTACGATGGAATGGGAATGCTTTTGGAAATACTTTTGTCCCTTTTGACTGTGTGCGGTGCCGCACACAGTCTAAATTACTTTGTGATGAAGAGACTTAGGATATCTGCATGCAAAAGTGCTATCCAAAAGCAAGATACTTATACGAAAGAGTCAAAAGGGAAGTATGCGGGGAGTGAAATGAAGAGAATCAATGCAAAGAGTTGTGCACTCTATGGGAGATTACCTGCATAGGATTAATGTATTAGAACACAAGCAATCAGGTTGTGAAGGTCAACCATAAACTGTTTCAACAATAGCCAAAAAAGCACATAGGAAGCGGATGATGATACATTACTTATGCAAAAAGCAACGGAATTCAATCTAGATCGAAGGTGTCTCTTTGAACCCTAAAGCATTACTTATGCGAAAAAGTCGAGAGAATTTCACAGAGAGAGTGGAGAAGCCGCGGCAAAAATCTCAGAGAGGAACATTACTTATGCAAAAAGCAATGGAATTCACACTAATCTAGAGCAAAAAGTCACTTTTGACTGTGTGTGGGTCTAAGGGTAGCTTGATCAAAGGATCAGCGGGAATGAAAATATAACTGGCTCTAGTAGCTTGATCAAAGGCATTGGAGAACAACCGCAACACAACTGAAAACCAAGAGAATCTATATTAGTGGAGTGTTGGAATTTGGAAATCCTCGAGCAAGCAAGCTAGTTAGGATTAGTTATTGTATCGCCTTATTCATATATTTGTTGGACTTTAGCTCCCAAAATATGGACATCACAAAATCAATAATAAATCACCACCCCTGACGTTTGTAGGGAGGATCGGGTCCTAATGGACCCTGTGTCACGTTTCATGTCCACTATTTTACTCATTCACTTTTTTCCTAAAAATGTCGATAAAATAGTAGGATTCAACTTCAATTTTGAGTCCGTAGTTACGTGCTCCATGATGAAAAGGCTGCCTGCCGCAAATCTAGTTATTTTCATACAGATAGTTGTACTAGTTATTAAAGAGCATTGTGTTTCAATAAGAGCTAATCAATTACTAGTGCCGTCACCATGAATATAGTAGCACCCAATATTTACTCAAAGTTAACTAGAACATAAGAACATGACTTGTCTAATTGGTCAAAAATAGCTTAATAATCTTCCCCATGCCAAAAAAGTAATTTCCTGATTTCCTATAAATAGGTATATCACTAAGCTAGTTACTTGTGTCCTTTGATTCCTTTGTTATTTTTATAACCTAAAGGGTAGTTTAGCACATCTTTTCATCAAGAAACAATTATATGTGCCCTTTGAGTCCTTTATGATCTCTATAACCTAAAGGGTACTTTCATCTAGTAGTCTTTTTTACTTAGTTGAGCTAGCTGCACTTAACCTGCATGCTTTGTCTCAACCCAAGGTAGTTGAGATAACCTGAGGTCAAAAGTGATGATCATGTGTTTCTTCTCATCTCCAATTTGTTGTGTAAGTTGCTTTGTAGGTGGTTGTAGCGTTCTTGGATGTAGTTGGAGACCTTGATTCATAGTTTTGTAGAGTTTTATGTGGTCTCATTTTACAATGTAATCCAAGAACTACAAAGCACTTCAATGCATATAGTCCTACCTTCCTTCTCTCTTTTTTCAATTTATTGGAAAGAGTTTGTGGCATTTGTCTCTTTGTTGTGGAGGGCTTCTTGTCTTTACCAAATTTTGCACTCCTTCACAATTTGTTCTTTCTGCGAAAACCCTCAAGGTTAGATTGCTACCACAACCTAATGGAGCCTACCTTTGCACCATCGTCAAATATTATTCCACATGCTCTCCTCCTTATGTCTTTTTCTTGCTTCAGCTCCATTGGGATTCACTTTGTCCCTTATTTTGGTGCATGCATTCAAAAACCTAGGTCTTGGCCATTCTCCCACTTTGGTACATGCCTCCCTCCCTCAACACCGATAGTTGAAGTAGTGTGACTCCAAGTAATAGGAAAGGCCAACTTAGGCTGACAAAGGGAAACCAATTGGTAGTAACAGTCCAACAAATTCCAAGGTCTAGAATAGGAAGGTGGCATATCTTAGCTGCTTGAGTCTATAGGTACTTAGAAAGTGATTCTGAGTTAGCATGGACTCACTCACTAGCTTGCTTGGATCCTCGTATTTTATCTTGTTAGGATTGGCATAGGCTAGAAGGATTCGAGTCTAGTGATTGACAATGAGTGGTGAGCCTCAACTGAGGCGAGCAACAAAATGTCTAAGCATTGAGTCTACAACAGCTAATGGTGACTGTTGTAACTATATTAATACAAGTATTATTTTTCTCATCATATTGCTTTTTCATTATTGCATACTTGTACACATGGTATACGCTTAATCACTTGTCTCCATACAATTTTGCCCCACCTCACCAACCCCTACGTTGTGCTTTCCTTGATGTCTTGTTTTGCAACCCGAGCATAGTGAAAATATTGCACACCAAGTAGCCAACTTCCGGAGTGCAACAGAGGGCATCTTCCCAAAAGTGTTGTGCACACACATCAATCCAAGCGTTGGGTCATTGGAACATGAGGATTGAGGAAAAGACTGTCAATATTTGGTGATCCTTCTCAGGAGTGACGTGCTGAAAGTCTGAACGAGGGATGGAGTGGATTGAGCTTAGCAATCCTTAGTACCGAGTGCACAAACATTGAGAGTAGCAATTTATGTTGTATGCCAAGGTGGGGTGTAACAACAAACATCGAGTTTGGTTTAACCATGCTATCATTGATGGTGACTTTGGATCCAGCAGTGGCAGTGACCTCGCATGTTTGGATTATGATGAATCTTGAGAGATTTGACTCTTGAGAGTCGAAAGTTTCCTTTCAATTATATGTATTGAGATGCATCTTTCATTCATGTCACATGTAATTCACAGACTATTGCCATGATATTTAACTGTATTGATTAATGATGTTGGTATATAATCTATGTAGCCCTCTAGGCTCTTGTTAAGTCATTTATCTAGATTTTTTAATATCAAGATTCAATTGTTAGTTTAAATCTTTAAAGTTGTGAGTCTGACTTGCAAGCTCTTGAGTCGTGACTCTTAACTTGCAAGATCTTGAGTCGTGAGTCTTAACTTTAACTTTTAAGTCTTGAGTACATTGTACAAGTGCATTGTTACTTCTTGCATTGTTTAAGTGTAGCTTATTTTACTTCTAGAATCTAGCAACTAGTTATGCTAGCAAGTTGTACACTTGTGTACTTATACATATATTAATTAAATATTTATTATTACAATGACATGTCTTACTTGTTATAAGACACTTTAGACACTCATGTCGTAAGCATGTCTGAAGTGTCATGTCTTTGTTAAATTACACGGCGCAGCGGAACAGAAACTGAACAAAGAATAGAGAGTACACAGCAAACTGGAGAGGAACAAAATTTTCCTTCAATACTAATGTAGTATAGATGATGGCTCCGTCCACCCGTGTGCTCCCACAGTGGAGCTTAGATGGCGATCTAGACAAATACTAGGTGAAGAGCTACTAGCTGGAATATCTGATCTGATCTGAATTGATATGATACAATGGACTAGGGAGGTCGCCTCTTTATAGCTATGAGGGCGATAGTCGGGTCAACGTAGTCGGCTCCACCGACTAGTCAACCTAGTCGGTGGAGCCGACTAGTCAACCTAGTTGGTGGAACCGACTAGTCATCCATGAAATATTCAAGGAATATTCCCTATACCATCACCTCGGGGGCAAGAACCCCTACCAGGGGGGCCAGCGACCCCCCAGCTGGGGGCCAACTGGCCCCCAGGGCCCAACAAGAATAAGGGGCTCCCACACAATCACCTTTCTACCATCAACGGTCTCATTGATAAACCTCATTTGACATGCAAGTCAGGATCCATCCAGTGTCCCGGGCTCACACATGGCTTCTCCTCGTATGGGGGCCTTACAACTTAAGCACCTTGGACCACTGGTGGTTACCAGGAGGGTGGGGCATTGAGCATATCTAACAGTCTTAACGTGTCTTACAACCATGGTCATCCCAATGAAAGGAAATGCGAACACTATTGCTATCTGGGTAAACATTGGTTGAAGCGTGCTAAGGCCTTGCAATGATTGGGGTGCTAAAATAATGATTATCAAGACTAGAGACAAGGAGGTGAAAATCCCTACCAACGCGAGTAAGGTCCTAAGTAGCTATCACCCTAGGTTCCATAGAATGTTGAAACTCGGCTTTGATGGAAATGCAAATCTTGCTTGTGGGAGAGATTAACATATTTCAAGTGGCAACATAACTCAAGTTTGGCAGAACAATAGCACTTGTTTCATGAGAATTTCACTGAAGATGTCACGTAAGAGTGCCAGATAACTGAGCCATAAGTTACAATCACTTGGCTCATAATAGAGCATTTGATGCATGAGCCAACTAAGAACTTAATTTTAAAACACTCAATGAGCCATGAATAGAGCATTTGATGCATGAGCCAACTAAGAACTTAATTTTAAAACACTCAATGGTGGTAAGTGCTTACTTATTGGCTGATGAACTTCAAGCTGTTAAAACTCTATTTTTGTAATACAAAGACGTGTTTGCATGGATTTGTAAAGATTTGCAAGGAGTTCCAACATAGAATTCCATTGGTACCAAATGCTAAACCTATGCGTATAATGAATCCTAGTTATGCCAAGCACGTAAACGTTGTGCTTGATCAGCTCATATGATCAAGATTCATTTATGAAATAGATCATAGTGATTGGTTGTTTCCAATCATAGTGGTACCCAAAAAGAATGGAAAACTCTAATTCTATGTGGACTATAGGGATTTGAATTCTCAAACAATGCCACATCGATTCCCAATTCTACTCACAGATGGGATACTTGATCAAGTTGCAAGCCATGCACAAGATGTCCTCGTTCATGGTCATCCCCTCCTCCTCCTTCTTCTATATCCAAAGAGCAACCCGCCAAGCATCGCAAGATTGCTCTGAAGACATCAGTTCCTCACCTCATTGAATGTCTTTTAGAGCAATTTTGTGATGCTTGGTGGGTCGCTCTTTTTGCAAAACAATGACCTGTGCACATTTGAAGCTTACCTTAGTAAAAAGTTTGGGATGACGAGGTCACATAATAGCTACTAGAGGCCTACAATGTAGATACACACAACATCTCCATCAAAAACAGGTATGTTCATCTCAATAAGTGGCTTTATGCTAAAGTATTTAGGATTTCTCTCATACCAATGAACCAATCTACACCAGTGCTGAGTAATGCCCATGGAGACAAGTTTTTTGAGCCAAAGAGATTCTCTTTGTCATAGAGGTACCTTATTAGCAAAGCCATCCATGATGATATGCAACCCTTCTTCAAACTTTTGTTGGAATACATCAATTTGAATAAGATCATAGAAAATATCCCTAGAGCCTATGTTGCAAAGGCCCTCTCTACATACAAAGACCAAGTCAACACTAGCTGGCTTAGGGTTTTTTAAAAAGGATTGATGCGTAACTTTAAGCAGTTTGCAAGAGTGGATAGTCTCACTGTAAGCTTGGACTGCATATGTGCATGATTAGGCATAGACTACTTTTTAGAGAAGTGAAGTGGCCAACACTCCAACTAGAGGGACAAATACCAAGGCTCTTGCTAAAAGAATCGGGTGAGCCACCTAAAGGCTAGGGCCTGGACTCTAATGAGCAGCACATACATGAAGTTTTGAGTATTGTGAATTCAACTGTATGCCCAAGCCCCCTCCACCCAAATCTAGTTAAATTTTTACGAGGACTAGATCCTATATGGATCATCCCAAAAGGTAACCCCTTCCAGCCAAGAGCCCCATCAGCCCTCTCCTCCTATCAATGAGCCACATTCTCTTGCTCGCGGGGAATGGCTCTCCCCATTCACCTCTTGTTCCCAACCTGCTTCCACTGCCACCACTCGAGCCTCAACTAGTTTCCTCTCCTCCCCACGAGAAGCAACCCTCTCCAATGTGCTCTATTGAAGAGTAACAAACAACAGGCAAGCAAGGCACCAAGCTAAGCAGCTAAGCAATGAAAAGCCAAAAGAGAAGCCCCCAACCAATTAGATAGCCACCCAGATAGTAGTCCACGAACCTCGACCTGGTATGCTGGACCGATGACTTGGCCACATGTCCGATACCATGATCGAGGTTGATAAGGAAGGCCCTAATAGTGAAGCAATGGGTATAGAACCCATTATAAAGAAGGGGTAGTCAAAGGGGAGTGAGCACGATGATGCTACAGAATAGTCCCTTCTGTAGAACACCAACCAGGATGCTATAATGACACAACAGGATGAGGATGGCCAATCATCCTAGCAAGAAGTTGTCAGTATCATGGACCTAAAGGGGTAGACCTATTTCATAAGATTTAACTAGTTTGAGTGTTTCACCAACTGTGCCAGAGGATGAAATGACAATAATCCCTCTCGAGATGATAACTGTGTCACAGAGTCTCAATTTACAAGGCACACATTCAATTGACCTAACCATGATTACAACTCTTAACAAACTCTACAAGCCAACACTAATAAGTGTTGGGGCTACATTGATGTAGATTAAATAGTTGCCCATGGAACATAAACACGTCCTTGACCCTACACAAGAAGTACCTTTTCTTTTGGCCCTCAGGCATGTCATTCCAGTGAGGGCATATATCCCTTATTTTAATTTTGGAGACCCCATGCCTCAGGAAGTTATCTCTGCCAATTGACAACAACTTCTAGAGGTCGGCTTGGAAGCTGTATAGATAGTACCACATCTTATGACACATTGGGTTCCATCCCAAGGACCACATATTGTGATACATTGGGTTCCATCCCAAGGACCACATATTGTGATACATTGGGTTCCATCCCAAGTACGGCTCCATGTGTTAACCGATTGGTTAACAATATGCCATCGCTGGTTAGTGATGTGATTTAATGGACAGTGGCAAGTCCGTAGAGCCAAGATTGTGTCTTGGAGCTAGATGGGCCCAAGAGGATGGTAAAAGAATGAGAAGAGAGAGTGGTATAAAGAGATTAGGGTTGGCCCTCCCTTCAAAAGGTGACATGTATAAAAGACCAAGTGGTCAACTTTGGTCTTCATTGTTGGATGCACAAGTTTGGAATACAAGCTCCCTCTTCTTTTCCAAGAGTGTTTTTGGGTGTTCTTTTGTTTCCTTTGTAGTGCCTTTATGTTTGCCACTCCATCCCCATTCATTCTCCTCCCCTTCTCCCTCTCTTCTCCCATCTCCCCTTTCCCTCCTTCTCCCATCTCCCCTTTCCCTCTTTCTCTCGTGAAAACACATTGCAACAATCCGAGAGCCGCTTGAGTGACACCTACGCGGACAGCTCGTGCTTTGCATTGCTCTCACAAGGAGTAGCTTGGAGTGGAGGCTCCATTAGCATTCCTTCAAGATCCCCATGGCATGTGAGTCACCATCGAGACTACACATCTTTGGCACCGTTGCCAAGGAGTTTAAGGTATGCTTTTGCATTGCACTTGCTTTCTCTCGTCATCTACCCATCGCACATCAGTTCAAGCTTAACTTGGAGCTTTGTTAGTGAAGTTGTAGGAGTGGAATGAGTGAAGAAGTATGAGTTTTGGAAGGAAAAAGAAGAAGCTATCATTTTCTGTAGGAAAGCGTTTTGGATAATTTGAGGCTTACTTTTTATGTTTTTTAGTAATTTGAGTTGATAGCAAGATAGTTTGGAAGATTGATAAGGAGTGTATGCTGTCAAAACTCACAAAAAACAACCAAGAATGATAAATCATGTTGAAAATGGAAATGGTTTTCAGTGTTGATAGTCACCTCTTCAAGAAATCTCTCATTTTGCATTCAAATGTTGTTTTTCTTTCTTGTTTTTTGCATTGAGTAGGTAAATTGTTTAGCATCCCCCTATTACAAAAAAACTTGAACGGAACCTTCAAAATCATCAAAAACTAGTTGGCAAAATTGTGAGTTCCTATCCCCTCGACCCATCGCCTTATGTCCCTATCCCCACGACCTGACACATGTCAGTACCTAACCCATCGCCCTAATTAATTACTGTTAGTCAGTTATCTTGTTGGTTGAACAAGCATTGACTCGGTGCATTAACTTTATCCCACCGGTCAAACAGGCGTTGACTCATTGCTTTAGCTCTACCCTGTCGATCGTTGCTTTATCTCTATCCCGCTGGTCAAATAGGTGTTGACTTGTTGCTTTAG